>NC_057813.1:148669977-149000128 GCF_018294505.1 Triticum aestivum | reverse complement strand
CCGCGGCGCCCCGCGCCCGCACCCGATGAAGATGCCACGCCGCCCCATCGCGCCAGAGGAGGAACAAGCCCCGTCGCCGCCGCCGCCGGTCGGGCGAAGCCCGGTCGCGCCCCCTGGCGGCGGCGAGGGGAGGCCGGCGGTGGGTGGATCCGGGAGCCCTCCCCGGCCGCCTCGCGGGTGGCGGCGCGGGAGGGTAGGGTTCGGCTGGGTCGAGCGAGCCGATCCAGCCTAGGGTTTCCAAACTAGTTCCTTTCACTGGTGTGGTAGATAAACTGGGAATGCGAGGTTCTGTTATCTTGTTATCCTAGTCTTCCTTGAATCGAATGAATCCTTGGTCCTATACTGGGCTGTTATTCATGGATATTTTGCTTTTAACTTGGATATTTAGCTTTCATTAGCTTCTAATGTTGGTGACATGCCCACACTGAAGCAAAATCATTTAGAGCATATAAGCAGATGCACTGTCCAACCTGGCATTCTGCACCTCCCAAAATCAGGTCCTCATCCCAATCATTCCACTGAGTTTGGGCCACAGATGGCCCATGCCAATTAGTTTGTCAAGCTGAGATCCAATGTTATGTGTGCAATCTCATGGCATTTTTCCGACCAGTTGCTGTGCCGTGTTACAGAGAAATTCATCAGACACTGACAGGGCTCTCCCTCATTTTTTTCAAGGGATAAGTCGAGATTGACGCATCGAGAAGATAGATAGAAGAGGCCAAGAAAGGCCAACCGTTTTACAAACCCTTTTACAAACCCCTCCACGGCTATAAAAGCCTTAAATCCACATGCGGATTACTCACCCAGGTCCTCCCTATCTACCATACAGATGACTGAACCCCGTTCCCGAAGAAGGCCGGCCGCTCTCCAATCTTGTGCCTCCAACTCGATCTTCACAAGCACTTTCTCAACCGATGGCAGGGCTCCATTGAACACTATGTCGTTCCGGTGTTTCCACAACTGCCAGAGCACTAGAGTAATAACAGTCCACGTCTCCTTCCTCATATGGTTTTGCGGGTGCAGATCTGTCCACCATTTCACAAGGCTTGCATCCAATGTTGGCGTCCAGTCCGGTCTCCCCCATGTGCTTGTGATCTTGGTCCACACTTGCCTGGCGAAGACACACCTAAGAAACAGGTGATCTAAAGTCTCCGGAGCTTGGTCACAAAAAGGGCATGCCGATGGGTGCGGCAGCTGTCGGCGCTGCAACCGATCCGCGGTCCAGCACCAATTCCGCGTCACCAGCCACGTGAAGAACTTGCATGCCGGCGGTGCCCGCGATTTCCAGACTTGGGCAGCTCCGCCCTTCTCTATTCTTCCCGCAAAATGTGCGCGGTATGCCGACTGGACAGAGAAACTGCTCGTGCTCTCCCATGTCCATGTGATTGTGTCATCCACACCTTGCACCAGCTCGATGTTCTGAGTCATGTCTACCAAAGTGATGAACTCAAGTAATGCTTGCGTGCTCATATCCGGTGAGACATCCTGCCACCATCCGTCCGTGATCGCTTGACTGACCGTCTTTTTCCGTCCCGGTTTCTTGACCATGGCATATAGGTGCGGCATGGTATCTTCAATGCGACCGTCCCGGAGCCACCAGTCCGTCCAGAACCGCACCGTCTTCCCATCCCCAAGCGTGCATCTTGTGGCTGCTTTGTATATGCTCATAGATTCTTCGGGTACTTGCAAGTTAAGAGCACCCCATGGCCGGTTTGGCTCTGTCCTTTGCAACCACGGCCACCTGGCTCTAAGCGCTGTGTTTAGCAGGCGCAAGTTTGGCACGCCTAATCCACCAAACTCTTTTGGCGCACAGACTTGGTCCCATGCGACGATGCAATGCCCGCCATGTACATCTCGTCTGCCCTTCCACAAGAATCCCCGACAGATTTTATTAGCGGCTGTGATGGTTTTGATAGGTAAGTCGAGCGCCATCATCGCGTGCATTGGCATGGATGAAAGGGTAGTTCGCAACAGCTCTAATCGTCCGGCTCGATAAATCAACCAGGCTCTCCCTCATGGGCTCTGCTGATGGAATTTCATCACAGAAACCAGGAAGGGAGGTCCTGGTAGTCCCTCCAAGGACCTACTCCTTCCTCTCTTGCAAAAAAGAAAGAAAGTTGGCTTTATAATATAAAGCGGGGCGAAAGCCTTTTTCGGTAAAAAGAAAGAAAGATTTTTGTCCTGCCATATTTCTCCCAAAATATCCTCATACTTGAACATCATCTATACGCAAGAACAACTCAGAATCCAATGAAGGTATCAGTGTCTCTGTGCTGATAAAATGCTAGTGACACGCCTTGTAGTAACCCACTGAATTGCTTCATTTTCAAAAAGACTACTCCCTCCATTCCAATAAATAAGGCACATGTATTTCAAAATCAAAATTTGACCATAAATTAGAAAAATAGTATATATATCTTGTGACTTCAAAATTATACCATTGAAAACTTCTTTCGAATACGAATTTAGCAGTATAAACCCAGGTTTGGTTGGTCTAATTTATGGTGAAAGTTTAATTTTAAAATGTGTGTGCGCCTTATTCATTGGAATGGAGGGAATATTTAGCTAAAGATACATCCTCGCTTTAGAAGATTACTCATATTTCTCTCTTTCAGTATGTTCCAAGAAATGAGTCTATGCAGGGTGTTTTGCCCCTCTCCACTAGGTGGTTATTTTGTTGTTACTGCAAATTTGGATATTATCAATTAGCATTCTCCACCACTACAAATATTGCATTCCTGGGTTCCCATATGACGTGAATGTTCATGCATAGCTATCCAGGCAAACAAGTTTCACTTCAGAAGGCAATTCCACAAATTGTTAACTAAGGAAGGAGAACTACTTCACAGCTCATAGTTTTCATCTGTATTGTTTTTTGCTCACATTCAAAGAATGCACCAAATGATACTACATGATGGCCTTGAGCAAGCATAAAACACAAACTGAAACTATGGACTACTTCACAGCTCACAGTTTTCATTTGTATTGTTTTGTGCTCACATTCAAAGAATGCACCAAATAGTATTACATGATGGCCTTGAGCAAGCATAAAACGCAAACTGAAACTATGGAGGTTGTGTTCATCTCATGATAAACTAAACAAATGTCACAATTGAGACTACTCTTACACAGGCAGAGGCCCTTGTCCTGGTCTCCCAATAGATGGTTGACTGTTTGAATCAATTCCAAGCAGAGACGAGGTCTTCAGACATGGCACTGATGGCACCCACTGTTTTCCCTTCTTCTTCGCTAACCGTGCCACTTCGTCAAATGACAACAAGACATGAATGACGATGTAGATTATCACGGCAATGACGAGCGCAAAAATGTACGCAGATGTCTTCAACTTCCTGCAGCTGCCCGCGGCATATGCCCCAAGTAAACCAAGCAAGTCCAAGACCATTGCTGTTTTCATGGCAAAGAGAGATCTCTTGTGCTTGCTTATTGTGTTGTTCAGCAGGAGGATGACCATGACCATTGAGGCCATGAATGCTGTAGCGTTGCAATAGAAGAATACATTGTACCGTGTTAGGTTGGTATCATGGAGGATTGGGTCACCTGCAAAATGGCCATCCTGGTCATCAGGCCAAACTCCTCCTGGCGGAAGCAGACCGGCTTGGTATGTGACAGTGACTGCAAGAGTTCCAATCAGCATCAAATCTTTGCGCCATTTGTGCTCTGTTCTCTTACTATCAGTATCATGTATACTTCTCGTGTGATTCATTGATGGATCTTGGTGCTTAGAAGGCCGCAGCAACTCATTCCACTTATCTTTTGGTGTCAGAACCAGGACTTGAATTATGACATAGACAAACACTGCAAGAACAACAAGAATGACATAGCCAGATGTTGACACTTCTCTGCAGCTTCCAGTAGCAAAAGCACCCATGAGGCTGATCAGATCAATCAATACGCATGCACATAGCGCATGGCACCTCAGACCTTTGTTGCATAGCCTCTTGTTAACAAGCAACAGAATTACTGCCAGGGATGCCATGAAAGCAGTAGCATTGAAGTAGAAGAACACCCTATAGCGGTTCCGGAACTCGTCACGAAACACTGGATAACCTGCTCGGTGGCCGTTAGTCCAAAAGCCACCTGGTGGGCTTATACCAGTTTGGTATGTGATAGAAGCTGCTAGAATTGCGAGCAACATCAGAAACTTGCGCCTCTTCTGCAAATCTGTTTTTTCTTCAGGAGTAGGTTCAGAAGAACTAGGATTTTGGGAGGTTAAATCTTTTTTTTCTTCAAGAGTAGGTTCAGATGAACTAGGATTTGGGGAGGTTTCTGCCATGGAAACCCCAGTATTCCCTACTGTGCTCTCAGTACTCCCTGCTGTGCTCTCAGTACTCCCTGCTGTGCTCCCAGTATTCCCTAGTGTCCTCTCATATAGAATATGAAGTACAACATAGACGAAAACTAGGAGGACTAGGACGAACACATAAATGGATGTTGAGAACTTCCTGCTGCTTCCAGCGACGTAGGCTCCCATAAGACCAAAGAGCACAAGTGTCATTGCTGTTTGCAGTACATAACGCTTCATGGCATGAATGGTAATCAAATGGCTCTGGAGTAGGATGATGATGGCCAAAGAGGCTACAAATGCTGTGGCATTGCAATAGAAGAATGCCTTGTAGCGCTTGGGACTAATGGTCTCCAAAATTGGATCACCAGCAATATGCCCATCACTGTTATCTGTCCAAAAGCCTCCTGGTGGATTCAGCCCAGCTTGGAATGTGACTGTGGCAGCAAGGATGCCAAGTAATAGAAGGTATGTGCGCAACTTCTGGAAATCCTTACCATCAGTGCCTGGAGTGCTGTTGTCTGACTGATCTTTTACTGGTATGGGAGGTTTTAACAAGTCAGCGATGAAAGTCCTCAGCTGCTGAACCATTTCTTTATTTCTCTTTTTCACACGAGTGATGGTGTTTGCAATACATGCCAACTTAGACAGAGCAGGCTCAATACACTGGATGATGAGGTAGAGCAAGACTGTGGCAACAAGTGCAAAGACATAGATAGATGTATGTACCTCCCTGCAACTTCCAGCAGCATATGCCCCCATAAGCCCAAATAGACTGACTACCACACACAACCGCAGAGCATTTGACTTGACAACAAGATCCACCGCTGTTTGACTGAGGACCATGATGATGATGACAAGTGATCCAGCAAAAGCAGTGGCATTGCAATGGAAGAAGGCCTTGAATCGGCGTGGATAGTGGTCTCGCAGCACCGGATCACCAGGAATGTGGTTCTTGTTGTCATCAGACCAGAAGCCACCTGGAGGGGTTAGCCCTGCCACATATGTCACTGTTGCTACCAATGTAGCAAGAACCAGCAAGGAGCTGCGATTTCTTTCAAGATCTTCCTCTCTGTCTGCAGCCTCTTTCTCCTTTTTCTTCTCTTCTTCTGCAAGAACCTGCACGGGGCTGCCATTTCTTTCAGGTTCCTCCATCTGGATTGAAGTCACTCCCTCATCGGCTACCCTCTCTGCATTTGAAGCCTTTTGCTCATCTGGTTTTGATGACGTGAAAATGTCCCCCAGAGTTCCCTTCCAACGTTTACTGACACCGGATAGAAATTTTCGCAGCCGCTCAGGTGCCAGGTGCTTGAAGAACACCTCATGGAGTGTGACATAGGCGGAGATGCCAAGGAGTAACACCCAGATGTAAGCAGAGGTCCTCACCTCCCTGCAGCTCCCAGCGGCGAAGGCCCCCATGAGCCCCAGTAAGCCAAGAATCATGGCGAACTGGAGCGCGCGGAGCCAGGCCGCCTTGTGGGTCAACTCCCTCAGCAGGAGCAGTATGAGCACCAGGAGCGAGGCCCCGAACGCCATGGTGTTGTAGTAGAAGAAAGCAAGGTACCGCCTGGGGTAGCTGGACTTCATCACGATGTCGCTGGCGACGTGGCCGTGCTCGTCGTTGTGCTGCCAGAAGCCGCCCGGCGGGGCCAGCCCCGCCTGGAACGTGATGGCCGCCACGAGGATGGCCATCAGCACCAAGTACTTCCTCAGCTTCCATAGGAGCTCAGCCTCCTCGTCGGCGCCCTCTTGCTGCAGCTGCTGCGGCTCGTTGAGAGTGTTGCCGGCAGCTGCAGGGGCATGGGCATTGCCATTCTGCTCTCCGGGATCCTCCATGGCTCTGAGATTCCTTGAAAATCTCTAGCTCCTCTCTAAAGATTGTAGCGTATGTGGGTCTGCGTGGGTTTGCGAGACTGAGGTGGGGTGTGTGGGGTTTGCGAGACTGAGGTGGGTTTGCGAGACAAGATAAAGAACTTCAAAGCCACATCGCAGTCCCACCCAGCCCACCAATAATATCCCATGGACAAAAACCTGGACCGTTTCAAATAGCCGAATCTTCGCCGGTGTGGCCATATGAGCAAGTACAATAAATCTGAGTGAGCGGGTTATAAAAGAAGGGGAGAGAGAAGGTAAGCGGGCTCTTCGTGAAAAGTCAGCTCTAGCACGTGCTCCTAGGCACTTTGTGAGAATGAAAGGTGGGCCACATAATAAAAAAGTAATATACTCTTTTGATCTACTATTATACATGTTAACTATAAGATGGGCTGTAAATGACATGGCACTGGCTTATAGTCGACAGCTGGCTATACTATTAACCATGCTCTAAAAGCGCAGCAATCCTTTTCTGCAGTCTACTCCTAGTGAGTTCTAGCTTCATGCAGCTATTTAATACACTCCTACCTATAATTTGGAGCAGCACAAACTTAGTACTTATGTGGGCAAAATGTGTGCTGGGTTCAGATAATCTCAGATTACAGCATATTTATAACATCCATGCATGCCTACCGTATAGCAATAGGATACCTTGTATTATTCGCAAGCCATTATACAACTTGCCCAACAAACATCCAAGAAAGCCTGTCGATACTACTCCGTGCCTGTGCCTGTGCCTGTGTAGTATCCAGCGAGAATCGTGCTAGATTTACTTTATTTATTAAGTGCAAGCTAATATATAATGCCATTCAAGTACCAGGTTGCTACAGGGACAGAGGTCGGCATGTTTTTAAGTCCGGCCAGGACGACAAGACAACAAGCTGCGACCAGATGTATGCATCCTCGGACCGAAGACTGGGCTGCCAATGCCCAAGTCTGCGTGCCTGTCTCCTGGGTCCTATCACCAACCGCTTAAGATTATGCAAATCCATTTCCCAATAGTTTCACACGGCAAGCAGAGGAGGGAGTGGCCTTTTCTGAACTTTTGCACATTGATAACTGAAATACCCACGTTCGTTGCCTCGAAAAAAGTGTAGAAAATACCCATGCCCAAGCAACCCCATCATACAGCGCGAGCGCAATGAAACGCAAGAAGATAAGAGCAAGCAGCTGGGCACATGCATACCTGTCACAGTAGCAGGCGCCTCGGGCACTGCAGCAGCGCAGCGCACCGGGTCAATTAGGATTTTCTTGCACGCGTTACCCTCGAGCACCTGCCGGGCCATGCTGCCGGCGCATTTCGTCGAGCATCTGTCGGGCTATGCCGCCGGGGCATTTCGTCGAGCACCTGCCGCGCGCTCCTCGCAAGCTGCACCGTGCGCCCACCAGGCCACTCCGTCGCAAGCTGGCCACCTCCTGCATCGAGGCGTCCCAGCGGCAGCGTCGCCGGTGGGAAACATGCTGTGGGTGCGCTGGTGCCGGGCAGAGCGATCAGCTGGACCATCAGCGAGAGAACTCCCGGAGCCGTCTTGTGTCACTGAGGTCGATGTCACCGATGACGTTCATCGAGTGATGCGAGACCCTGATGTCAGCCAGACAACGCGTGATGCAAGAAGAGGGGCTGTGTGAGCCGGGCTTGCTGGACAGCGGGGACCACTTGTAAAGGCAACTCCAAGCATCAAATCGGAGACGGACACCTCGGACACATCAAAGATCCACGGACACGTCCGTGCAGAGGATTGGCGCGGCCATCCAACTCGGTGCATCAAACGCCATTTCAAATTAATCTTTCACAAGAATGGATGAAAATAGTATTTATTAAATTTTGATATATTTATAACCAAAAGGACAAAATTTAATGAAGTTCAAGCACCGAATGAATTTTGAACCAAAATTAAACTAAGCGAGGTACCAGACGGTGACCTCGCGGGATGGGCTCTGAGGCCGTCAACACCTCCATCATCAGCCAGTTTGTCGTCATCATCCTTCTAGTGGCGAACAACCTCCCAGGAGTCGCGGCAGCCCTGGTCGATCCTGATGCAACCGCTCCGCCTCACGCAGACAATCAACCACGTCCAGCTGGCGATGACGGTCGGGCATGGACTCCAACCCGCACGCTCCAGCCCTTGCCCTTGTTGGCAAGGGCACGAGCGACTCGCTCGGACTCGGCCAGTCTGATCTTGTAGAGTGGATCGCTGATGATGACCAACATTCTCTTAAACGTTTTCTCGTTGGCGCTTCTGTATGCGCAAACTCTTGGTCTTGCTCATGGCGGAGGGAGTGGAGGCACATGTGCCGGAGTGTGTTCTCCTGATACCAGGGATCAAGGATACCTTGCATTTGTGAGTTCTGCCAGGGGCTAAACGCCTAGTCAATCCACTATCAAAGGCACACAAAAAAGTAAGGACACGAGGGATTTTATACAGGTCCAGACCGCCATGTTAGTGTAAAAACCTATAACGTGTTGGTATTGATATAATCTGAGAAATACAAGTGCTCCGGTGTTGCAAAGATGGTGGTCCGGGTGAGACCAGTATTGGTCGGGGTACTAGCAAGAGTGCCCGAACACTCCTATCTCTACTCTTCTTCTTAGCTATTAGTCTTCTGCTCAATGGTGGTTGCTGGTAGTGTTGCGGGTGCTAACCTGCTTCTCCCTCTTTCGACCTTGGCCCTCCCCTTATATAGGACCGGGGTACCACATTTGGTCGGTAAAAATATGTGTGTTGTTATACAAATAATGGTCAGTTGAGGCATCCCGCTTGCCTCTGTCACGTAGCGGTAGATGACCTGATACTGGAGCGTGTGTCATGGTTTTGTCACGGCAAATGTCCCCATAGGAGAACTAAGTGGTGATGTCATTGCTGCTAGGTGTAAGCTTGGACGGGGTTGACCGGAACCGAAAAACACGAGTTTATCCAGGTTCGACCCCTCACGACGAAGGTAAAAGTCAACTCGTGCTTGATTGCTATTGATGATGATGATAATTACAATGGTGCTATTTCTCTACCTAGTTTTCCAGAGATTATAACTTGTATGTCCCTTTGGGCATCCCAAGAACCCCTTATATAATAGGCCGAGTCCCTAGCTTACAATGGATTCCGGGTTGTAACCATAATCAGAGTCCTACTCTAAATCGTGTAGATCTTCTGCATCTTCCAAGTTAAGAGAACTTCTTTTTTTGAGGGGGAGTTAAGAGAACTTCTGGCTTGGGATTTATCGTAAGCCGGCTCCCCTGGGTCAGGTTTTCCTTACAAGCCCATGGACCAGTCGACATCTCTTCCAATGCTAACCGGTGTGGGCCTTCTGGATCTTTGAGGGTCTCAACCCAGGTCGGGTTACACTTCCAGGCCTTCGCCGAGTTTCCTCTGGCTGAGTCTCGCACGTGGGGAGTATCCCAACATTAGCCCTCGAGTTAGATTGGATTTATTCCTTTCCCTGAAAATAAGAGTAAGCAAAAAGTATCAAGGACAAAAATACGGGTCTCACCTGCAAGAGTCAGCTTTGGCCCATGCTTCGAGCTAAGACGTTCCTTATTCCACCTCTCGGCCATTTTCATTGGTCATGAATACTTCTTGCATACTTATCTTTTATTTTTGCCCGTTCTCTTCTGGTACTCCCAATCCAGGCCAAATCATGTCAATGTGAGAATCGAGGCACCTTCTTAGCAAAAAGTTATTGCGCCACCTAGGGTTTTGTCGTGAAATTGTCATGTCAGATGTCCTAATGAAAGGACTTAGTCGTGGAGCCATCGCAACTAGGAAGCTTAAAGGGGTTAATCGGGACAAAGGACATGGGGTTTATACTGGTTCGGCCCCTTACGGTGAAGGTAAAAGCCTACGATCCAGTTTTGAGTGCGATTGCTTATCTCTGGATTACCAGGGAGCGAATCCGCTTGACCTAGTTCTCGATCTGATGTTACTTTCCCTGAACCGCCGCCGGGTTGTCCCTTTATATACGGAGGTTGGCGCCCAGCGGCTCAAAGGGTCCCGGCCGGCTCATAAACAGTGTCCGACTCGGTCTCTCTCTATTCTTGCCTTAAAATACAAGTTATATATGGCGGTTTATCTCTACGGGCCTTGAGTCGCCTTTGGGCTTGGGCCCTTAACTGAACCGCCATCTTCCAGTGTCGTCTTGGGCTTCAATAATCGTCATAGGTATAACCCGGCCCCTCCTGGGCGGGTCATACCTAATAGTTATATCCCCAACATTAGGCCCAGATTGATTTGAACTGGTTCATGTCAATCTTCAACACTTGAGAAAAATCTTCTGCTCTTTGTTTGTACAAATTTTTTGTAACCCGCCATGACGTCATCTGTCTTTAATTCGCACTTTGTCCAACATATCTCAACGGATCCTTATCTTAATGACCATCTCGAGAATCGATGCGTCCTTGTAGCTGGATAACCATGTTTTCGGCCTCCTCATTTTTCGTGCCCACTTAAGAGCCTTTCCTTATAAATAGGCACGACCAGTCTTTCCTCATTCTCCCCCTTTCCATCGTCTTCCACCTCTCGCAACCCTTCTGCCGCTCGAGCTCCGCCGCCACAGCACCACACCTCATCTTCCTCAACCTGGGCCGCTGCATCAACCTGAGTCGATCCAGAGAACGACGACGACCCTCCGCAGTAGATCTATATCTGTAAGTTCCTGCCTTCCTGCACCTTAGATCCACATTAGGGTTTCTGCCTGTTCTTCGTGTTCTTCACTGTTTCTTCGTAGTTCCTCCACTGCAGCCTCTTTTGATCCAAAAGTAGTATAGAACTCATGCGGTAGTTGTTTTGCGTCCATTTTTTATACTAGCAGATCCCTTTTTTCTGTAAAGAAGCCTCATTAGAACTCATGAACTTATCTGAACTGGTTTTTTAGGTCTAGATTACTTCCTTTTCCTGAACAACCGTTGATCCAAAATAATAGCTGCAGCCGCTGAAACTTGTTTGTGAAACACTTAGGCAAAAACTGTATTTTGTTAGATCCACCTAGCCATGGCGACTCTTATCACCGGCTTAAAATTGCAATGCTCAATTGATAACCTCAACCACTCATGACGGTTTAGATAACTTGACTGCTCATGGTACTCATTCATTCTTCATATTTGTACTGATCTTTTTGATCTTATGTAGCGGAAAAGCCAAGCCTAGGAAGAGGACGAAGAAGAACAAGCCGACCGAAGAGCCAATCTTCAAAGAACCGGAACTCCAGACGGCCGCGCCTGACTCTTCCATCTCGGAGCCGCTGCTTGAACCGGCTCATGAGACGCCAACATCGACTGCTGACCCGCCTGCCGACCAAGCCGCCAACGTCTCTGAAAATCCTGAAGTCTCTAGCCCGGCCAAGGCAGATGACCCACAAGATGCTGATGTTGAAATCACCAAGACCGGCTATGCTGAGCAGGGGAGACCTATTGTGCTGGCCAAATGTTCCGCCAAAGAGGAGCACCTGGAATGCCGTAAGGTCAGATTTGACATTGCTGACTATTCTCACATGAGCCTTGGGGAAGTTTTTTCTGGCTATCTTAGCCAAGTGCACAACAGCTGTGACGTCGAAGTTGACATGGTGAAGCAAATGCACCAGAAATTTGAGGTATAAACTCTTCCTTTCGCTGAATTATCCTTACTTATGCCAGCCCCCAAGTCTATTGCTTATGATGAATACGCTAGACTTAGAAACAAACTTATGAACATTAGTAATTTATTTTGACAACACATGTAAAAAGTCCGGCTTACTACCTAGTCCCCAAGGGCCGGTTTAATCAGCACGAATCAGTGGTCCTTCATATGCTTGTATAGAATAAAATACTTGTAAAACTTTGACAGCAATATGCATTAGCCCCCAAGTGCCAAGCACTCTTGCTTGCAAGGTGCTTGGGACTTACTCTCATGAACCGCCACTTAGGTAAAATTCTTCGGTAGACATTAGCCCCCAAGTGCCAAGTTTTGTTGCTTGCAAACGGCTTGGGACTTAATATTGTATGCTAACAGTCATGATTTTGACCCGGCATTTGTACAGGCCACCACCACTCAACTTCAATCAGAAGTGTCTGATTTGAAGAACCGCCTGGAAGCACAGGAGACTAAAACCCAAAGACCCAACTCCAAATTTGAATTCGGTGTATCTGAACAAGAGAAACTGAAAAAAGACTTTGAATGAAGAAAAAGGCCTAAGCTGAAGAAAAGATCACTTTGACCAATCGAGCTGAAAAGGCAGAAGCGACTCTTGAAGAAGCGACCGTCGAATTATCCAGCTTAAAATGCCATGTATCTCAAATGGTCTCAGCAATCTTTGGTAAGTCGCCCTGTAAGTGCCAAATACTCTAGTCTTTATAATGATCATAGAATTGTCATTAACTCACCTGATATTGCTATGCAGGCCCTAGGAGCACAAATCTTAATCAGGACATGCTGGTGAAGCTGAAGGCGGTTTACACGCTCGTGGAGCAACTGTACACTGGATCTCAGCGTGCCTTGGCCACAGTTGCCCTGTCAAATGAAGTCCCCACCCTCCTGGCGGATGTAATAAAAAAGCTTTCTGTGCTACCCCAGCGGTTCAATGAACTAAGGTGATCATCTGCGAGAGTCGGAGCCGTGGCTGCCTTAAGCCAGGCCAAAGCTTGGCTACCGGAGTTAGACCCGGCCGACATCGCCATTGGTTATCCAAGTCTTAAGGAGGATGGCACTGCATTTGAACAGGAGGACTTCACTGCTTGTGTGAAGGAAATACGCCTTGTGGCCACCCTGATTGCTGATGAGGCGGATCTCACCAAGTACCAGCCGGGTTATGATGCGGAGAATCGGAGGATTCCAACGTCGCATTATAAAGTGACCAGCCTGGTCCCTCCAATCCGTAAGCATACCTTCGCCCCTGAAGTTGACCCGGCCGGACTAATTGATGATGAAGCTGAATTTGAAACTTTGAATGGCATTGACTGGTCATCATCAACCTTCCAGGATAGGGAACATGACGGATGAGCAGAGAGGGTTGATCCGGAAGCTTCAGGCCAACAAGAACATTGACCCACAGGGCGGCTCATATTTGTAACCTGCTGAAAAACAACTTAATCATTTGGACTCAAGGAGTCATGTAATAGCGTAGAAATAACTTTGCTTTGTCGTGCCATCGTGCACGTTTTTGGTTCTCAATACTGTTAAGCCGCCATCTTATATTTGCCCATAATATACTTATCATTTGTTTTCCTTTATGCCTAAGAAAGTCTTTGAACTGTCCCGCAAACAGAAATAGATCACAAGAGCCCTTGGCGGCTTACCGGAGGGCAGGTCATAAAATTTTATATATAACCATTAATGTGGAAAAAAGATTCACAGATAAGCCTGTTATGAATTATAGCTTTGAAACACAACAATAATATCATACCTGTGATTTTCAATTTGCACTGTCGGTTTATGTGACCTGAACAGTAAGGGTGATAACCCAATCCTTAGAAGGCAACACTTCCAAATATATGATAATTATCACATACTGGCAACTTATCGTTCAAAGCCAAGCCGGGTTAAATTTAAACCACACTTATACTTAGATTTGAACAAAAAAGTCTTAAGACAAAACCAAAGATTGTTTGCAAAAACTTAACCAAATAGAAAGAAAAAATCAAGGCTTCTGATTCGAATACGATCAGTAAACCGTTCCAAAGGGGTTAAGCTAGGATTCGAATACGATCATGTAGCCCCCAGTGGCTTTGGCGTTGTGCCGATCAAGAGGGTACCGACAACTATGTTCTCTTTTGTTCGAATATGACCTATGTTTGAACAGGAAGCCCCCAAATGACCTTGAGAGTTTTTTAACGACTCTGATTTGAATACGATCAAAGTCAGACCCAAAAGGGGTTAAGCTATGATTTGAATACAATCAAGAAGCCCTGTAGTGAGTTTGGCAGTGTGCCGATCAAGAGGGTACCGACAGCTATGGTTCGAATACGACCTATGTTTGAACAAGAAGCCCCCTAGTGATCATGAAGTTTAACGGCTAGATTCGAATACGATCATGAGCTGGACCAAGAGGGTTAAGCTAGATTCGAATACGATCAGCCCCCAATTGATCTATTGAAATGATGATGATAAAGACATATGATCATTGAGGATGAAAAGGACAGAGGTCCTGCTTTATTACTTGTCATAATATATACATCATCAAAATATGTACATCATGAGAGCCGGTGGCTCAAGTGTAGTAAGGCCGCAGATGAGCGATATTTCATGGCCGGCGGGTCTCCTCCTTCAACTTACGTGAGTCTTTGTGCTCTCGAACATCGATAAGGTAGTATGACCCGTTGTTCAAGTTCTTGCTGACCACAAAGGGCCCTTCCCAAGGTGGGGATAGCTTGTGTGCATCAGTTTGATCTTGGATGAGCCGGAGCACCAAATCACCTTCTTGAAAGGTTCTGGACTTAACCCGGTGGTTGCGATAACGGCATGGGTCCTACTGGTAAATTATCGAGCAGGCTGCTGCCAAGTCACGTTTTTCATCTAACAGGTCAAGTACATCCTGACGCGCTTGCACATTATCAGCCTCAACATAAGCCGCCACGCGAGGCGAGTCATGACGGATGTCACAAGGGAGAACCGCCTCGGCTCCGTAAAACATGAAGAAAGGCATATAACCCGTAGACCTGTTGGGGGTAGTATTAATGCTCTATATCACAGAGGGTGACTCCTCAACCCAACAACCCGGCGTCCGTTGCAAAGGAACCAAAAGCGGGGCTTGATGCCTTTCAAGATTTCCTGATTGGCTCTTTCAGCTTGACCATTGGACTAGGGATGAGCTACTGATGAAACATCAAGCCGAATATGCTCACATTGACAAAACTCCTCCATGGCGCCTTTGGACAGATTAGTGCCATTGTCAGTTATAATGTTGTGTGGAAAGCCAAAACAAAAAATCATCTTTTTCATGAATTGAACCGTCGTGGCTGCATCACGCTTACTAACTGGCTCTGCCTCAACCCACTTTGTAAATTTGTCAACCGCCACCAACAGATGGGTCTTTTTACCTTTGGACCTTTTGAAAGGCCCAACCATGTCGACCCCTAGACTGCAAACGGCCAAGTAATCGGAATCATCCTCAATTCTTGAGACGGCACGTGAGCACGTCTTGAGAACTTCTGACAACCATCACATTTACTGACCAGATCCTCCGCATCAGCGTGAGCCGTCAGCCATAAAATCCATGACGAAAAGCCTTGGCCACCAGGGACTTTGAACCGGCATGATGGCCACAATCTCCTTCATGAATCTCACGAAGAATTTCTTGATCTTCCTCAAGAGAAACACAACGTTGAAACACCCTAGTGACACTGCGATGATGCAACTCGCCATTGGCAATTGTCATTGACTTAGACCGCCGGGTTATCTACCTGGCCAAGGTTTCATCCTCACGCAACTCACCCCAGGTCATGTAAGCTGATACGTCTCCAACGTATCTATAATTTATGAAGCATTCATGCTATTTTATTATCTGTTTTGAATGATTATGGGCTTTATTATACACTTTTATATTACTTTTGGGACTAACCTATTAACCGGAGGCCCAGCCCATATTGTTGTTTTATTGCCTGTTTCAGTATTTCGAAGAAAAGGAATATCAAACAGAGTCCAAACGGAATGAAACCTTCGGCAGCGTGATTTTTTGGAAGAATATGATCCGGGAGACTTGGAGTTCACGTCAGAAGATCCTCGAGGAGGCCACGAGATAGGGGGGCGCGCCCACCCCCCTGGGCATGCCCTACCCTCTCGTGGGCCCCTCGAGGCTCCCCCGACCAACTTCTTTCGCCTATATAAGCTTACGTACCCTAAAAACATCGATAATCAAGATAGATCGGGAGTTCCACCGCCGCAAGCCCCTGTAGCCACCAAAAACCTCTCGGGAGACCGTTCCGGCACCCTGCCGGATGGGGAACCCATCACCGGTGGCCATCTTCATCATCTTGGCGCTATCCATGACGAGGAGGGAGTAGTTCACCTTCGCGGCTGAGGGTATGTACTAGTAGCTATGTGTTTGATCTCTCTATCTCTCTCTCTCTCTCTCTCTCTCTCGTGTTCTCTATATGGAACGATCTTGATGTATCACGAGCTTTGCTATTATAGTTGGATCTTATGATGTTTCTCCCCCTCTACTCTCTTGTGATGAATTGAGTTTTCCCTTTGAAGTTATCTTATCGGATTGAGTCTTTAAGGATTTGAGAATACTTGATGTATGTCTTGTCGTGCTTATCTGTGGTGACAATGGGATTTCACGTGCCACTTGATGTATGTTTTGGTGACCAACTTGCGGATTCCGCCCATGAAGCTATGCATAGGGGTTGGCACATGTTTTTGTCTTGACTCCCCGGTAAAAACTTTGGGGCACTCTTTGAAGTACTTTGTGTTGGTTGAATAGATGAATCTGAGATTGTGTGATGTATATCGTATAATCATGCCCACGGGTACTTGAGGTAACAATGGAGTATGTAGGTGACATTAGGGTTTTGGTGGGTTTGTGTATTAATGTGTTATTCTAGTACGAGCTCTTGAATAGATTGATCCGAAAGAATAGCTTTGAGGTGATTTCGTACCCTACCATAATCTCTTTGTTTGTTCTCCGTTATTAGTGGCTTTGGAGTGACTCTTAGTTGCATGTTGAGGGATTGTTATATGATCTATCTATGTTGTTATTGTTGAGAGAACTTGCACTAGTGAAAGTATGAACCCTATGCCTTGTTTCCTACCATTGCAATACCGTTTACGCTCACTTTTATATTTAGTTACCTTGCTGTTTTTATATTTTCAGATTACAAAAACCTATATCTACTATCTATTTTGCACTTGTATCACTATCTCTTCGCCGAACTAGTGCACCTATACAATTTACCATTGTATTGAGTGTGTTGGGGACACAAGAGACTCTTTGTTATTTGGTTGCAGGGTTGCTTGAGAGAGGCCATCTTCATCCTACGCCTCCCACAGATTGATAAACCTTAGGTCATCCACTTGAGGGAAATTTGCTACTGTCCTACCAACCTCTGCACTTGGAGGCCCAACAACGTCTACAAGAAGAAGGTTGTGTAGTAGACATCAAGCTCTTTTCTGGCGCCATTGCCGGGGAGGTGAGTGCTTGAAGGTATATCTTTAGATCTTGCAATCGAATCTTTTTGTTTCTTGTTTTATCACTAGTTTAGTTTATAAAAGAAAACTACAAAAAAATGGAATTGAGTTTGCCTCATACGCTTCATCTTTTTAATATCTTTCGTGAGTATGATGGAAAGGAACATTGTGCTCAAGTGCTAGAAGAGGAATGCATTAAAATGCTTGGTACTAAATCTTTGAATGATGAGCATGATTGCAATGTTGTTAGTATGAACTCCTTGAATATCCATAGTACTAATGATAATTGCTCTAGTCATGATGAAAATATCTCTTATAAGCATGTCAACTTTTGTGGAGTGCATGATTGCATGAACACACCAAATAGAGAAGATATATATTGCAATAGGCATAAGCATTTAGAAACTAAATGGTTTTGCAAGAAAGGCTAAATGTGAGTGCTGAAAATTTAAATTTCCTTTGCCGTACTTGTGAACTTTGCAATGAACATGGTCATTTACATCTCCGATGCAAATTGTTTCATGATCGAATCATGTCCAAAATTTGTGATGATTTGATCTCCTTTGCACATTACAATGAACTTAGTTTACTTTTGGGTTATGAAGAATTGAAACGTTTAATTAAGGACCTTCCAGAATTTGCCCATAAGAAATTCCTTGATATTGATCTAGAGAAGATTTATTTGTATTGTGCGGTGAATTGCATTGAAAATCCTTATATTGCCAATTACATAAAGAAAAGAAAGCAAATAGAAGATGATGGGAATACTAATGAAAGGGAAGAGACTTCCCAATATCCTTCTATTATTTCTTATGATGAATCAGGTAACGAGGAGGAGCTTTCTATTCAACCAATCTCGTCAATAAGGAGCTCAAAGAGGAAGGTTGAACCCACACATAATGTGAAAAAGAAAAGGAAAAGAAGGGGCAACAAAGGTAAAAAGGTATCCCTCCAAAATGATGTTGCTCCTACTACTCATTGTGATGATAATAATTGCTATATTATTGGTGCTATCCATACTATTAATGATGAGAGTGATTATGCTTATGATATGAAAAGGCCCAAGCTTGGGGAAGCTATGTTTGATGAGGATGAAATATTTGAGAATATATTTGCTGAAATTAATGTTTGTCCCAAGCTTGGGGATGCTATGTTTAATGAAGATGGTATTTTTAAAATCCCAAGTTTTGATATGCAAAGTTGTTATGATAATAGCATGCCTCTTACCTATGATGAATATATTGATGAAAGTGGGTTTGGAAGAGTGTCAACTTTAGGAAGTAGTGATCCCACTATTTTGGAGGATGTTGAATTTTATTGTGATGAATACGAAAGTGGATTTGGAAGAGTGTCAACTTTATTTAGTGATTCCACTATCTTGGGAGAGGTTTCAGTCGATTATGATGAGGACGAAGTTGCTACTTATGATGATTATTGTGATGAAACTTATGCTATAAAAAGTAGTGATGATTATATTTACAAATCTTGTCATGATTATGATTACCCTTTTTCTGAACATTACTCTCTTAATGTGGAAACAATTTTTAGTGTTCAAGTCTTTTATGATACTCCCACTATTCCGAATGAGAAGAAATTTGCTTATGTGAGAATTGCTTATGTGGAGAGTAGTAAATTTTCTATGCTTGTAGATCATGAAAAGAATGCTTTAGGTGCTGGTTATATTGTTGAATTCATTCATGATGCTACTGAAAATTATTATGAGGGAGGAACATATGCTTGTAGGAATTGCAATAATGTCAAGTTTCCTCTCTATGTGCTTCAAGTTTTGAAGCTATGCTTGTTTTACCTTCCTATGCTAGTTGATTATTGTTCTCATAAGTTGTTTGCTAACAAAATCCCTATGCATAGGAAGTGGGTTATGCTTAAAAGTGCTAGTCATATGCTTCATGATGCTCCCACTATGTTTCAGTTCTTATCTTTTATATGAGCATCATTGTCATCATCATGCCTAGCTAGAAAGGCATTAAAGAAAAGTGCTTGTTGGGAGACAACCCAATATTTATCCTTACTGTTTTTGTGTGTACACATGATTATGCTACTGTAGTAATCATGTTTTATAGTTTTTGTTTCAATAAAGTGCCAAGTAAGACCTTTAGGATAGCTTACGGTGATAGTTGTGTTGATCCTGCTGAGAATCAGAAACTTTTGCACCCAGTAAATTAGTTTTGTTAATTCACAGAAACGTGCTCTTGATCTGATTCTTTTTGATATGGATGGGTACACGAATTTCTTAGGACTTCCTAATTTAGTAGGATTTTTGGAGTTCCAGAAGTATACGTTTGATACAGATTACTACAGACTGTTCTGTTTTTGACAGATTCTGTTTTCTATGTGTTGTTTGCTTATTTTGTTGAATCTATGAGTAGTATCGGAGGGTATGAACCATAGAGAAGTTGGAATACAGTAGATATTACACCAATATGAATTTATAATGAGTTCATTACAGTACCTAAGTGGTGGTTTTATTTTCTGATACTAACGGAGCTTACGAGTTTTCTGTTGAGTTTTGTGTTGTGGAGTTTTCAAGTTTTGGGTAAAGATTCGATGGACTATGGAATAAGGAGTGGCAAGAGCCTAAGCTTGGGGATTCCCAAGGCACCCAAAGGTAATATTAAGGGACAACCAAGAGCCTAAGCTTGGGGATGCCCCGGATGGCATCCCCTCTTTCGTCTTCGTTCATCGGTAACTTTACTTGGAGCTATATTTTTATTCACCACATGATATGTGTTTTGCTTGGAGCATTATTTTCTTTTGTTATTATTTTCTTGATGTTATTTATATTAATGTTTTGCATCTTTAGTTTCAATAAAAAGTCAAGGATAGCCTTTGCCATGCTCATTTTGCTAGTATACATGTTGCTGTTTGAAAACAGAAAGTTTACTGTTGTTGCAAAAATTCCCTAGAAAAGTCAGAGAATGATATAATGTTGAAACTTTTTGCATAATGAGATATGATAAATTTATTACAGTGGGAATTTTATTTCATAATTTTTGAATTTAGGGAAGTATTGATACTTTTGCATTCTTTACAGACTGTACTGTTTTGGCAGATTGCTGTTATGTTTGCATTGTTTGCATATGTTTGCTTGTTTAATGATTCAATTTGAGGATAGGAGTATTAAATATGCAGAGGCATTTAGTACGCAATGTTGAATAATAATTTTAGTGATTTGTTACAGTAAAAAATGATAAGGTTTTGCATTGGTTTATACTAACCCATCTCACGAGTTCTTGTTGAGTTTGCTGTGGATGGAGCTTTTGATAAAAAGAGAAACCATGGTATGAGAGGAATTAAGGAGACACAAAGGTTCAAGATTGGGGATGCCCAAGGCACCCCAAGATAATATTTCAAGAAGTCTCAAGCATCTAAGCTTGGGGATGCCCCGGTAGGCATCCCACCTTTCTTCTTCAACAACTATCGGTTAGTATCGGTTGAGCCTAAGTTTTTGCTTCTTCACTTGAGTTGTGCTATCCTTGCAATGTAATTTTATTTTGTTTTGCTTGCTGTTTGAATACAATACCAAGGTCTGAAATTCTTAAATGAGAGAGAGTCTTCACATAGTTACATAATTATTTAGCTACTCATTGTCCTTCACTCATATCTTTTTGGAGTAGTTTGTCATTTACTCATGTGCTTCACTTATATCCTATGAGTAAATTGTTGAATGAGTTGAATGTCATAAATCTGAAATTATATATGCCTCATTTTCTTATCCCATGGGGAGTGTTGACTTCATATTTAAGAAGTAGAGGTTGTAAATTTATTGAAGGTTAGCAAGCGTTGTATTGGTCATTTGAACAATTCATGAAAGAATATTGAAGGAAGAGAGATTTCATATATAAATATACTATCCTAGACATCTTTTATAGTTGGAAGCACTCATTAAGTATGACATACTAAAGAGTTGATGTTGGACAAGGAAGACAACATAATGGTTTATGTTTTCCGATATCTCAGTTAAAGTATATTATCATGGTTCATTCAAACATGTTGAGCTTGCCTTTCCCCCTCTTGCTAGTCAAAATTCCTTGCACCAAGTAGAGATACTACTTGTGCTTCCAAATATCCTTAAACCCAGTTTTGCCATGAGAGTCCACCATACCTACCTATGGATTGAGTAAGATCCTTCAAGTAAGTTGTCATCGGTGCAAGCAATAAAAATTGCTCTCAAATATGTATGATCTTTTGGTGTGAAGAAAATAGCTTTATACGATCTTGTTATGGAAGCAATAAAAGCGACGGACTGCATAATAAAGGTCCATATACAAGTGGCAATATAAAGTGACGTTCATTCGCATTAAGATTTTGTGCATCCAACCCTAAAAGCGCATGACAACCTCTGCTTCCCTCTGCGAAGGGCCTATCTTTTACTTTATGTCTTTTACTTTATGCAAGAGTCAAGGTGATCTCCACCTTTCCCTTTTTCATTTTATCCTTTGGCAAGCACCTCGTGTTGGGGAGATCCTGATATATATATCCAATTGGATGTAAGTTAGCATGAACTATTATTGTTGACATCACCCAAAGGTGAATACGTTGGGAGGCAACACTATAAGCCCCTATCTTTCTCAGTGTCCGATTGAAACTCCATAACCATTAGTATTGCGTGAGTGTTAGCAATTGTAGAAGACTATATGGTAGTTGAGTATGTGGAGTTTGCTATTCCTGAAAATAAGATGAATTGCAATTGTTTGATGACTAAGAATGAAGTTTGCTAGTTTTCAAGAAAGTTTATGGTCTATGCTTTAACATGTGAATAGCTTGTTACTTGATCATGAAAAGTTTTATGAGATGAACTACTATTATGACATATAATGATGCTAGAAAAGGTGATTGAAATTATCATTGATCAAACTTGTGCACCTTCTAGCATTCACACTTCATAAATTCTTTCTTTTATCATTTACCTACTCGAGGACGAGTAGGAATTAAGCTTGGGGATGCTGATACGTCTCCAACGTATCTATAATTTATGAAGCATTCATGCTATTTTATTATCTGTTTTGAATGATCATGGGCTTTATTATACACTTTTATATTACTTTTGGGACTAACCTATTAACCGGAGGCCCAACCCATATTGCTGTTTTATTGCCTGTTTCAGTATTTCGAAGAAAAGGAATATCAAATGGAGTCCAAACGGAATGAAACCTTCGGTAGCGTGATTTTTTGGAAGAATATGATTCGGGAGACTTGGAGTTCACGTCAGAAGATCCTCGAGGAGGCCACGAGATAGGGGGGCGCCCACCCCCCTGGGCGCGCCCTACCCTCTCGTGGGCCCCTCGAGGCTCCCCCGACCGACTTCTTTCGCCTATATAAGCCTGCGTACCCTAAAAACATTGATAATCAAGATAGATCGGGAGTTCCGCCGCCGCAAGCCTCTGTAGCCACCAAAAACCTCTCAGGAGACCGTTCCGGCACCCTGCCGGAGGGGGAACCCATCACCGGTGGCCATCTTCATCATCCCGGTGCTATCCATGACAAGGAGGGAGTAGTTCACCTTCGGGGCTGAGGGTATGTACCAGTAGCTATGTGTTTGATCTCTCTCTCTCTCTCGTGTTCTCTCTATGGCACGATCTTGATGTATCGCGAGCTTTGATATTATAGTTGGATCTTATGATGTTTCTCCCCCTCTACTCTCTTGTGATGAATTGAGTTTTCCCTTTGAAGTTATCTTATCGGATTGAGTCTTTAAGGATTTGAGAACACTTGATGTATGTCTTGCCGTGCTTATCTGTGGTGACAATGGGATATCACGTGCCACTTCATGTATGTTTTGGTGACCAACTTGCGGGTTCCGCCCATGAACCTATGCATAGGGGTTGGCACACGTTTTTGTCTTGACTCTCCGGTAGAAACTTTGGGGCACTCTTTGAAGTACTTTGTGTTGGTTGAATAGATGAATCTGAGATTGTGTGATGCATATCGTATAATCATGCCCACGGATACTTGAGGTGACAATGGAGTATCTAGGTGACATTAGGGTTTTGGTTGATTTGTGTCTTAAGGTGTTATTCTAGTACGAACTCTTGAATAGATTGATCCGAAAGAATAGCTTTGTGGTGGTTTCGTACCCTACCATAATCTCTTCGTTTGTTCTCCGTTATTAGTGGCTTTGGAGTGACTCTTTGTTGCATGTTGAGGGATTGATATATGATCTATCTATGTTATTATTGTTGAGAGAACTTGCACTAGTGAAAGTATGAACCCTATGCCTTGTTTCCTACCATTGCAATACCGTTTACGCTCACTGTTATCTTTAGTTACATTGCTGTTTTTATATTTTCAGATTAAAAAACCTATATCTACTATCTATTTTGCACTTGTATCACTATCTCTTCGCCGAACTAGTGCACCTATACAATTTACCATTGTATTGGGTGTGTTGGGGACACAAGAGACTCTTTGTTATTTGGTTGCAGGGTTGCTTGAGAGAGACCATCTTCATCCTACGCCTCCCATGGATTGATAAACCTTAGGTCATCCACTTGAGGAAAATTTGCTACTGTCCTACAAACCTCTGCACTTGGAGGCCCAACATAAGCCAAGTACAGTACTGTCCAATCTGGGATGACTTGAAGAGCCGCCACCAACTGTGCTTCTGGGTCGGGAACAGCCAAGTCTTCCTCTGTAGGCAACTTGACAGAAGGGCTATGCAGAATATCCAAGAAAGTGTTGGGTGGCACCGGCTTACACTGAGACCCCAACCGGCTTAAAGCATCAGCCGCCTCATTCTTTCTGTGATCAATGTGCTCCACTTGGTAACCTTGAAGTGTCCAGCATTTTCATCAACTTCACGGCGATAAGCCGCCATGAGAGGATCCTTGGAATCCCACTTGCCTGATACTTGTTGAGCCACCAAATCTGAGTCACCAAAGCACCTTACCCGACTTAAGCTCATCTCCTTAGCCATCCGAAGACCATGGAGCAAGGCCTCATACTCAGCTGCATTGTTAGTACAGGGAAACATCAACCGTAGCACATAACAAAATTTGTCACCTCGAGGGAAGCTAGAACAACTCCAGCCCCCGAGCCCTCCAATTGTCTGGACCCATCAAAGTGAATAGTCCAATATGTGTTGTCTGGCTTCTCTTCAGGCATCTACAGCTCTGTCCAATCGTTGATGAAGTCCACTAGTGCTTGAGACTTGATAGCAGTGTGTGGTACATACTTTAAACCATGAGGCCCAAGTTCAATGGCCCACTTGGCGACTCGTCCTGTGGCTTCTCTGTTTTGAATGATATCTCCTAAAGAAGCAGAACTGACCACAATGATGGGATGACCCAGAAAATATTGCTTAAGCTTACGGCTTGCCATGAACACCCCCATAAACAAGCTTCTGCCAATGTGGATACCTTTGCTTGGACTCAATAAGCACCTCACTGATGTAGTAAACCGGTCGTTGAACTAGATGTTCCTTGCCAGCCTCCTTGCGCTCCACCACAATGGCCACACTGACAGCACGTGTGTTAGCAGCCACATATAACAATAATGGCTCCTTATCAATGGAAGCAACAAGGACCAGCGACTCAGCTAGTTGTCTCTTCAAATCTTCAAAGGCAGCATTAGCAACATCACTCCAGACGAAGTTATCTGTCTTCTTCATCATCTGATACAGTGGTATGGCCTTCTCACCTAACCGGCTTATGAACCGGCTTAAAGCAGCAATATGACCCGCCAAACGCTGAACATCATTGATGCACGCCGGTTTAGCCAAAGAGGTGATTGCCTTGATCTTCTCCGGGTTAGCCTCAATGCCTCTGTTAGAAACCAGAAAACCCCAAAGCTTGCCTGCTGGCACACCAAAAACGTACTTGGCCGGGTTAAGCATCATCTTGTAGACCCGGAGATTATCAAAGGTCTCCTTCAGATCATATATATATCAAGGTCTCCTTCTCACTGGATTGCACCACAATGTCATCCACATAAGCATGAACATTGCGCCCAATCTGGTTGTGAAGACAGTTCTGCACACACCACTAATAAGTCGCATGGGCACTCTTAAGCCCAAAAGGCATAGACACATAGCAGAAGGCCCCAAACGGAGTAATAAAAGTCGTCTTATCCCGGTCCTTAACTACCATCTTAATCTAATGATAACTAGAATAAGCATCCAAAAAGCTCAAGCGCTCACAACCCGCCGTAGCATCAATGATTTGATCAATACGAGGGAGAGCGAAAGGATCAGCCGGACTAAGCCTTGTTTAAGTCCGTGTAATCCACACACATACGCCAGGTGCCGTTCTTCTTAAGCACAAGCACCGGATTAGCCAACAACTCTGGATGAAAAACTTCAACAATTAACCCGGCCGCCAAGAGCCGGGCCACTTCCTCACCGATGGCCTTACGCCTCTCCTCATTGAACCGCCGAAGAAACTGCTTGACCGGCTTAAATTTTGGATCAATATTGAGAGTGTGCTCAGCGAGTTCTCTCGGTACACCTGGCATGTCAGAAGGTTTCCATGCAAAGATGTCCCGATTCTCACGGATGAACTCGATAAGCACGCTTTGCTATTTGGGATCCAGATTAGCGCTGATACCAAACTGCCTGGATGAGTCACCTGGGACAAAATCAACAAGCTTGGTGTCATCATCCGACTTAAACTTCATCACCGGCTCATGTTCTGTGTTTGGCTTCTTCAAAGATGTCATGTCCCCGGGTCAACATTGTCCTTGTAGAACTTCAACTCCTCTATTGCACAAACAGATTCGGCGTAAGCAGCATCGCCTTCCTCACATTCCAAGGCTATCTTCCGACTCCCATGCACTGTGATAGTGCCCTTATGACCCGGCATCTTGAGCTGCAGATAAACATAACACGGCTGTGCCATGAACTTGGCATAAGCCGGCCGGCTGAACAAGGCGTGATACACGCTCTTGATTTTGACCACCTCAAAAGTTAACTTCTCAGCCCTAGAATCACGCTCATCTCCAAAAGCCACTTCCAGTTCAATCTTACCCACTGGGTACGCCGACTTGCCAGGGACCACTCCATGGAAAATAGTGTTGGACGTCTTAAGGTTTTTATCAGTCAACCCCATGCGACGGAAAGTCTCATAATAGAGGATGTTGATGCTGCTGCCTCCATCCATGAGCACCTTAGTGAATTTATATCCACCAACCTGAGGTGCCAGCACCAAGGCCAAGTGACCCGGATTGTCAACCCGGGGAGGGTGATCTTCCCTGCTCCATAGAATAGGCTGCTCAGACCACCTCAAATAACGAGGAACCGCCGGCTCAACAGTGTTCACAGCCGTCTTATGAAGATTCTAATCCCGTTTGCACAAACTGGTGGTAAACACATGATATTGTCCACTATTCAGCTGTTTTGGATTACTCTGATATCCACGTTGCTGCTGCTGCTGACCTCCCTGGCTAGATTGCTGATTATAACCACTTTGATTACCCTGAGAGCCTTGAAAATTGGAATTTGAACCGCCGCCCGGGCCATGAAAGCCGCTGCCACCTGAACTGCCGCCCGGCCCATGATTGCTGTCAAACATGTTAGAATTCTTGAAAGCCTTCATGATCGTACAGTCCTTCCACAGGTGAGTGGCTGGTTTCTGCGGAGTACCGTGCCTTGGACATGGCTCATTTAACAACCGCTCAAGAGTGGGACTTGACCCTCTGGACCGAGGAGGTGGTCTCCCCTTACGTCGTTGGTTGTTGCCCTACGCATTGGTGTTAGCCACAAACTCCAAGCTACCATCAGCCTTACGTTTATTATTACCTCCTTGATTTGCGGGTTTATGCTGAGGACCCTTGGTGTTGTCGTTCTTCTTTGCCTTCCCTGTCTTCTAATCGTCAGACTCGGGATCCTTGGTACTATCAGAGTCGGCATATTTGACTAGAGCCGCCATCAGCTGATCCATGTCATTACAATCGCGCTTGAGCCGCCCCAGCTTCATTTTCAGAGGCGTAAAACAACATTTTTTCTCCAACATTAAGACTGCAGAGCTGTCATCCATCTTATAAGATGAATGTATTATGACTTTGATCCGGCGCACCCAATGGGTCGTGGACTCGCCCTCCTCTTGCTTGCAATTAGTCAAATCCACAATTGACATGGGTTGCTTGCATGTATCTTTGAAGTTCTGAATAAACCGGGACTTTAACTCTGCCCATGAACTGACGGAATTAGGTGGCAGCCCCTTCAACCAAGTGCGGGCCGTTCCATCCAACATCATGGTGAAGTACTTGGATATTGCAGCATCACTGACTTCCAGTAGTTCCATGACTGTCTCATAGCTTTCAATCCATGCCCCAGGCTGTAAGTCGGTCGTATAATTAGGCACCTTTCGAGGCCCCTTAAAATCCTTGGGCAAACGCTCATTACACAGAGCCGGCACCAGACAAGGGACACCTCCAGTCCTAGTAGTCACGCCTGCCTCAATAGAAGTAGTCGGATAAACCGGAAAAGGCCGGTAAGCCGCCCGCTGAGCCGCCTGCTCAGCCGTTTGCTGAGCCGCCCCCTCATCCGCCTGCTGAGCCGCCCGCTCGGCCTCTTGGCGTATCCTGTCCTGATCAACCAAGTTAGGAGCTCCATCACGCGTCGGGTCATGCCCGCACGGTTGGTCACGGCGACGGGCGTTACTGAAAACGGCCGCTGAATCCATGTGCCTGCTATAACTCGGGCTCCGGCTTGAGCGAGGGGTCGAATGAATTCTGTCTCGGCTATATGAGTATGCCTCCTACTACGCCAAAGCCGTCTGAAGAAGCTCTCTGACCCTTCGAGTTTCAACCGCCGTCGGAGAGTCGCCCTCCACCGGGAGAGTCGCCAATCGTGCGGCCGCAGCGATCATGTTCTCCAAAGGGTTAGAATAATGACCCAGTGGTGTTGGTACATAATAAGGCGGAGCAGTATTCATCTGAGGAGGTTCCATTACACGTGGCTGAACCGGCGTCCCAGCCCTGGGCGTTGCAACCTGGTTTACCTCCGGGGGGTTACTGGGCCCTGCACCGGGTGTACGGAAGAGGTTTCGAGGGTCATAAACCGGAGGCAGGTGGGATTGAGTCTTCTGGTACCTCCTCCTCATGACCTCATTTGACGCGTTCTGATCCACCGTGAGCTGGAAAGCCTGCGACTGAATCCGCTGAGCCTGAGCGTCCAGAGCCACCCGCTCTGCAGTCATCCTGACGTCTTCCGCCGCCAGATCTTCCTTAGCTTGCACTATAACCTGCTTTCATTGCGCCACTTTCGCGTCATGTTGAGCTTGATCCGCCGGGTTGACCATGGAGATTAATAGAGTTGTCATCTTATCCATGAGACCCATCAGCACCTGAGCCGGCGGGCGTGCAGGGCCTCCTGCCCCGCTGCCACTGACCCGGAGGTTATTGCTGCCGCAGCCGTAGAGTTCTGAACGGGTTGCATGCCAGCCATGAAAATCCCAACTCTGCTCGGCGGCTCAAAGGGGTTCAGAATACTGCTGCCACCGGAACAGCCCCCAAGCCCGCCGTCTTGCAATTGATACAACGAATCCGTCTCACCCATGGACGACTCACCATCGGAGTAGATGGCCGTCTCACCGCCAGACACAGATCCTTCAGTAAGTTCCCCTCCATGGATGCATCCCACAAAGGCACGCTTCACGGCGGGCTGAGCCCGGGCGTGTCTCACACGTTGAGCCGTCTCGACGATCTCGGTGCAGATGTCCGGCTTAGGGCCCGGCTCGCCGATCTTGCCGATGAAGACATGGATTCCGCCGAAGGGGACCTCGTACCCGTACTCAATTGAGCCGGCATCGGGGGCCCAGCCTGCGTCGTCGATGTAGAGCATGCCGCGACAACTCTTGGGCATCCGGCCCACAGCGTATCCCTTGAGCCCTTCGAAGCTGCCCTTCAAGAACTCAAATCCATCGTGCAGTGGCCCCACGGTGGCCGCCAACTGTTGTGGAATTGCCACGTCAGATGTCCTAGTGAAAAGACTTAGTCGTGGAGCCATCGCAACTAGGAAGCTTAAAGGGGTTAATCGGGACAAAGGACACGGGTTTATACTGGTTTGGCCCCTTACGGTGAAGGTAAAAGCCTACGATCCAATTTTGAGTGGGATTGCTTATCTCTCGATTACTAGGGAGTGAATCCGCTTGACCTAGTTCTCGATCTGATGTTACTTTCCCTGAACCGCCGTCGGGTTGTCCCTTTATACAGAGGTTGATGCCCAGCGGCTCATAGAGTCCCGCCCGTCTCATAAACAGTGTCCGACTCAGTCTCTCTCTATTCTTGCCTTAAAATACAAGTTATATATGGCGGTTTATCTCTACGGGTCTTGAGTCGCCTTTGGGCTTGGGCCCTTAACTGAACTGCCATCTTCCAGTGTCGTCTTGGGCTTCAATAATCGTCATAGGTATAACCCGGCCCCTCCTGGGCGGGTCATACCTAATAGTTATATCCCCAACAGGTTTGACCGTGACGCTTGGGTATTTACCTTGTCTATAAATAGGATGGCAGGGCTCCCAGATCCATTTTACCCCCGCGCCCGCTTGAACCTTTCTTCTTCCTCTCGCACGCGTCGTTCTCGCGTCCACTCGAGCCCGTTAACCTTCATCGGCGCGTGGAGCTCTCCTGTGATGGGACATGGCAACCATTGATACACCCCATACATCAAAGGAGAAATCATGGTGACCGCTAACTTAAGTTTACCTTGTAACCTTGATGACACAAGTATGCTTTCATCTCCTTGTCGTTGGTTATTTTAGGTGCAATATCGAAGGAAGCGAATAATATCTTGGCACATGAAGAAACAAAGTCGAAGAAACAAGTGTTGTCAAAACAAGTTTCAAGTGAAGCTGATGCTGTCAGTTTTTACCTCTGGTGTTTCAGTGTGCCACACCCATTTGGAGGAGAGACGGGGAACCAACAAGGGGGTGTTTTAGTGCGCCCTGATGGCTTGTGGGGCCCACGAGGCTCCGTTTGACCTAACTCCGCCTCTATAAATTATCTAAAATCGTGGAACCAACAGGAGAGTCCAAAAAAACTTTTTCACCGCCGCAAGTTCCAGAACCACAAGATGGGGATTCTATCACGGAGGGGGCTGTACATCATTCTTGCTGCCCTCCGATGATGCGTGAGTAGTTTACCACGGACCTATGAGTCCATAATTAGTAACTAGATGACTTCTTCTCTCTTTTTGATTTTCAATACAATGTTCTCCTCGATGTTCTTGGAGATCTATTTGATGTAATGACTTTTTACGGTGTGTTTCTTGGGATCCGATGAATTGTGAGTTTATGATCAGATCTATCCATGAATTTATTTGAGTTTTCTCTGAACTCTTTTATGCATGATTACTATAACTTCGTATTTCTTCTTCGATTTATCAATTTGGTTGGTCAACTAGATTGATTTATCTTGCCATGGGAAGAGGTGCTTTGTAATAGTTCGATCTTGCGGTGTGATAGAAAGGAACATGACACGCATGTATCGTTGCTATTAAGGATAAAAAGATGGGGTTTATTCATACATGGGTTTATCTTGTCTATATCATTTCATCTTGCTTAAGGCGTTACTCCGTTTTTCCATGAACTTAATACACTAGATGCATGCTGGATAGCGATCGATGTGTGGAGTAATATTAGTAGATACAGAATCGTTTCGATCTACTTGTCTCGGACGTGATGCCTATGTATGATCATTGCCTTGGATATCGTCATAATTATTTGCTTTTCTATCAATTGGCCAACAGTAATTTGTTTACCCATCGTATGCTATTTTCTTGAGAGATGCCTCTAGTGAAAACTATTGCCTCCGGGTCGATCTTTTATCATATATTAAAACTAAAAATACCTTGCTGCAATTTTATTTTATTTGTTTTATGTTTTATTTTTGTCTGATCTATCTATCAAAAACTATAAAATTTAATCTTGCTCATAACCGTTGAGGGATTGACAACCCCTCTACGCGTTGGGTTGCAAGTATTTATTGTTTGTGTGCAGGTGTTGTTTACATAGTGTTGCTTGGTTCTCCTACTAGATTGATAACCTTGGTTTCATAACTAAGGGGAATACTTATCTCTACTGTACTACATCATCCTCTCCTCTTCGAGAAAATCTCAACGCAGCTCACAAGTAGCAGTGACCAGGCTATCAAGGCTTCGTGAATTTCCGAGGAGCTCTCCAACAACTCCCAAAGTTGCCTGCTTATTCCCCCAAGAAAGATGATGTGGAGCATCCTACGGTCATCCCCATGGACCTACCTTCACCACATGGACCAATGACTAGACTCGAGCAAGGGCTATTGAAGCTAAGGTGAACTCGCTCCTCTCTGAACTAACACATTCCACATGTGAGACATGGCAACTACCTCAAGCGAGGACCTCGTTTGTGATCAGGTACTTAGAGGAAAGCCATGGAGCAACTACATCCAATGGACAAGCTAGCGAGGACGACGAGTGCGAGCACCAAGAGGAAGGGCTGACAAGATGTCACAGCCACTGAGCGACCGACCCTTACCGGACGTCCGACGCCTGGAGGGTCAGCCAGCCAGAAGGTCCAGTCAATGGACGCTACAGCGGCCGGACGACTGACAAGTACCAGACGTCCAACACACTCCAGCGACCGGACGTTCGGCCATCTCCGAAAAGCCAATACCACCAGTCCAGAATGGAAACGACAAAAGTCCGAATTCCACCTGACGATCGACAGCCTCTGGAAATCCGGCGCCACCATCACAGTACCAAAACGCTAAAACTCGAACATTACCGGACGTCCGGACCCTTGCGAGCCATCGGACGACCGATAACAGTCGAACGTCCGACGCCTGTCTGCGCACAGTGTTTCGGGCCGAGCCCCATGTACCCCTTCGCCCCTTTAGACTATATACTTCTTCTCCTCCACCATTTTAGGGTTAGCACTGTGATAGCTCATCTCAGAGATAGAGCTTTGCTCATCCACTTATCCCCTACTTCTTTGGAGACCAAGGCCTCCTAAAGGAGGAAATCCCCCAAGTGGATTCAAGACCACTTCTTAGGGAAGATCCTTCATGGATTCAAGATCTCCTTCCTTCTAGGGTTGAGATGAACTAGTGCCCCTTCCGTATTCCCCTTTGTTGGATTTGGACCCTTGTTACCTGTTTGTGTATGTGGATCTAGCACATGTGTGATTGGATCAAGTCTATTTGAGTGTTTCCTCTCGTGTTCTTCGTGTTCTTCGTGGAACCCGCTCCAATCGTGAAAGATCGGCCCCACTCCATATCAGAAGCCATGCAAAGCTACTTACTTTTGAATCTTTCTCACACCTACCTAAGGGGGTTTGTCCCTGCTATAAAACCCCATCTCCCCCATCCTTTTAGAAACCTTTGTCAAACCATTCAGCCACAAGCTTATGCAGCAAGACTGCTAGAGATCCGAGAGATCCTTGCTACCTTTGCTCTTGTGAGTTATCCGGATTCGTGAGAAGGACCCTCCGGTTCCGCCTAATTCGTGCTCTACGGTTCTGGCCATTTTGTGTGGGTTAGTCCCGGTTTGTGGTTTTGCGATTGTTCGGACAGCGGGTTGGAGTTCTTGTAGCTCCGGTCAGCCATCCCCAATGTATGGGTTGCATCCAACCTTGGCACGTATAAAGCTAGTTATCCCTCCCGATTTGATCCTACGACGTGAAGATCGGGCCACCCTCGGGCATGAAGTCATTTTACTGAGAAGCATGATGATGATGACAAAGGATCCAGAAAAGGCAGTTTTATTGAAGAACATAAACACATTGAAGCTGAGGGGGTATTGGTGTCGAAGCACCAGGTCACCAGCAATGTGGCTACCCTTGTTATCATCCTAGTAAGATCTGCCACCTGGTGGACTTAGCCCTGCATTATATGTCTTTGTTGCTGCCAATGTAGCTGCAAACAGAAAGAAACCGCGATTCTTCTCCAGTGCCTCCTTTTCATCTTGGATAGGGGCATCTAGCTCATGTTTTATGTTGTGCCTTCTGTTGAAAATGTGTGCTATAGAATCCTCCTAGAACCTCTGGATGTCCCTGAATATTTCTCCAAGCCATTCAGGAGCTAGATGGCGGAAGAATACTACATGAAGTCCGACATATGTGAAGATGCCAACAACTAATACCCAGATATAAACGGATGTTCTGACCTCCCTGCGGTTCACGGCAGCATAGCCCCCCACAAGTTCGAGCAGGTCAAGCAGCAGCGCAAACTGCAGAAAACGAAGCCAAATTGCATTCCGTCTCAGCTCCTTGACCACGAGCAGGATCAAACAATGAGTGATGTAATGAATGTTGTTGTGTTGCGGTAGAAGAACATCCTGCACCACTTGGTGCGGCTAAGAAACATGACAATGTCACTGGCAAGGTGGCCTTGCTGGCTATCTGGCCAGAGACCACCTGGTGGAGCCAGCCCCACCTGGTAGGTGATAGTGGCTGATAAAGTTGCCAGCAGGAACAAGTACTTCCTCAGGTTCCATAGAAGCTCTGCTTCATCAGCACTACTCGGTGTTTGGTCATCACACTGGTGTTTTTGTTGCTGACTTGTGGTATTGTGAGGTTCATGACCATCACCAGGCTGTGGCTCGGACTCCATGACCATGAGCTCATAGAACCAATGCAGATCTCAGCTAAGAATTTGAAGCCTGAAGGTTGCCACGTTCATTTATCATTCTTCGGACTCTTAATATGCCCAGGTTCTGGTCCTTATTATTATCTCCAAAAGTTAAGAGGGTGTGAAGAAAACAAACGGTGACATCAAATCCAATGACAAATTTATCACCAGAAACAGTCAAAAGGATACTAAAAATAGCTTTGGATTTTAGCCACCAAGAAATGATCATGCTTTTGTCAAAAAAATTAAAACGAAACAAAGAAACTAATAGTATTTCAATTCGGTTATTCCTAGTGGATTCCCAGCTTTGTGTAACTTTTTCTTTTGCAATCAAAGCTTTGTGTAACTGTTTCAGTTAAAGTATCTCTTTGCAGTAGACCAACATAAACAGTAAATCAGGTCTGAATCCTGCGGTGAGGTATTTCTACGCTATTATGTAAGAGTATTTATTTTCCAACTTACCTTTCTTTTATTATCCTCTCCCTGATTATGAGCTTCTTTTTTCCCTTCGATTAAATCATCTTCAGAAAACTAATTCTGACATTCACAATTTGTCCAGTAGTATTTTTTTCTCAATCCTGCACAAAGTAGACTGTTTCCCCTTGTTCTTGTCTTTTTAGTTGACCTGGTTGATCTTGGACTTACTGTTGATAGCAGTGTCTAATCTTAGTGTGTCAGCAAATCTGCTTGCAGATCACACATGGCAAAATATTTTAGTCTCAAACTGTCAAAAAAAAAGTCTCATTTTCCAATTACAAGATTAATAGTATGGGTGTTCATTTATCAAATATTCAGATTATACATTATGAGGTATACCAAACTAACCCCTAAAACGGAACCAAATGTATCAACTTAACTATACCATTCCTCTACTTGCTTTAGGGCCATCCGGTGCATAGATCACGTGATTCAAACATATTGGCACACCTATTTCCAACCAAACATTCGAATTACTTGTCATTTATCAATTTTGGGAATAAATGCATTAATATAGGTTAGAACTGCACAATGAACCTTGTGCACACTTCCCTGATCCGCAGGCACTTGTGTTACCAGGGGTTCTACCCTGGTACACTAGTACGCGAGGAATGCAAACTAGTTTCTTTCATTGCTAGGGCAGATAGTGATGAGAAAACATACAGGTTCTGTTATTCTGTTATCCTAGTCTTCCTCGAATGAATAAATGCTTGGTACTACACTCAGTTTATTCATGGATATTTTTCTTTTAAACTTGGATATTTAGCTTTCACTGGCTACGAATGTTGATGGCAGGCCCACACTGAAGCAAAATCATTTAGAGCATATAAGCAGATGCACTGTCCAACCTGGCATTCTGAACCTCCTAAAATCAGGTCCTCATCCCAATAATTCCACTGAGTTTGGGCCACAGATGGCCCATGCGGATTAGTTTGGCAAGCTGAGACGCAGTGTTATTTGTGCAATCTCCTGGCACTTCGCCAAGCAGTTGATGCGTCGTGTTACAGAGAAATTCATCAGACACTGACAAGGGCTCTTCCTGATGGTCCCTGTTGATGGAATTTCATCACAGAAACCAGGGAGGTCCTGGTAGTCCCGCCAAAGATCAGCTCCTTCCTCTCTTGCAAAAAAGAAAGGAAGGTTTATTCCTGCCATGTCTCTCCATCCTTGAACAAGTATCTTCCAACCCCCCTCCCCTCCTTGAAATTTTATTTATAAAATCAGAGAAAGTACAGTGCCTAGAAATAATGCATACCCAAAATATCCTCATACCTAGACATTATTTACACAAAAATAACAGGGCAACTCAACTCCGAATCCAATGAAGGTGTCAGTGTCTCTGTGTTGATAAAATACTAGTGACACCACCCTGCAGTAAACGACTGAATTGCTTCATTTTCAAAGAGACTATTTAGCTAAAATTACATCCTCACTTTGGAACATTACTCCTATTATCTCTCTTTCAGTATTGTTCCAAGGATTGAGTATCTATGCAGACTGTTTTGCCCCTCTCCACGAGATGCTTATTCTGTTGTCATTGCAAATTTGGATATTGTCAGTTAGCATTCTCTACCGCTAATAAATATTGGCATATTGCATTCCTGGGTTACCATATGATCTGCATATTCATGTAGGCAAACAATTTTTACTTCAGAAGGTAATTCCACATATTGTTAACTAAGAAAAAAGAACCATTTCACATCTCACAGTTGTCATCTGTATTATCTTTTGCTCACATTCAAAGAATGCACCAAATAAAACTACATGATGGCCTTGAGCAAGAATAAAACACAAATTGCAACTTTGGAGGTTGTGTCTATCTCATGATAGACTGAACAAATGTCACAACTGAGACTACTCTTACACAGGCAGAGGACTTTTTCCTGGTTCCCCGTCAGATTGTTGATTGCTTGAATCAGTTGCAACAGAAGCACCTTTCCAGACATCGCACCCACTTTTTCCACTTCTCCTTCACTAACCTTGCCACTTCGTCAAATGACAACACGACATGAATGACGATGTAGATGATCACGGCAATGACGAGTGCAAAAATGTATGCAGATGTCTTCAACTTCCTGCAGCTGCCCGCGGCATATGCCCCAAGTAAACCAAGCAAGTCCAAGACCATTGCTATTTTCATGGCAAAGAGAGATCTCTTGTACTTGCTTATTGTGTTGTTCAGTAGGAGGATGACCATGACCATTGAGGCCATGAATGCTGTGGCGTTGCAATAGAAGAATACCTTGTACCGTGTTAGGTTGGTATCATGGAGGATTGGGTCACCTGCAAAATGGCCATCCCGGTCATCAGGCCAAACCCCTCCTGGCGGAAGCAGACCGGCTTGGTATGTGACAGTGACTGCAAGAGTTCCAATCAGCATCAAATCTTTGCGCCATTTGTGCTCTGTTCTCTTACTATCAGTATCATGTATACTTCTCGTGTGATTCATTGATGGATTTTGGTGCTTAGAAGGCCGCAGCAACTCATTCCACTTATCTTTTGGTGTCAGAACCAGGACTTGAATCATGACATAGACAAACACTGCAAGAACAACAAGAATGACATAGCCAGATGTTGACACTTTTCTGCAGTTTCCAGTAGCAAAAGCACCCATGAGGCTGATCAGATCAACCAGTACACATGCACGTAGCGCATAGCACTCCAGACCTTTCTTGCATAGCCTCTCGCTAACAAGCAACAGAATTACTGCCAGGGATGCCATGAATGCAGTAGCATTGAAGTAGAAGAACACCCTATAGTGGTTTCGGAACTCGTCACGAAACACTGGGTAACCTGCTCGGTGTCCGTTACTGTTGTCAGTCCAAAAGCCACCTGGTGGGCTTATACCAGTTTGGTATGTGATAGAAGCTGCTAGAATTGCGAGCAACATCAGAAACTTTCGCCTCTTCTGCAAATCTTTTTTTTCTTCAGGAGTAGGTTCAGAAGAACCAGGATTTTGGGAGGTTCCTGCCATGGAAGCCCCAGTATTCCCTGATGTGCTCTCAGTGTTCCCTGCTGTGCTCTCAGTATTCCCTTCTGTGATCTCAGTATTCCCTGCTGTGCTCTCAGAATTCCCTGCTGTGCTCTCAGTATTCCTTGCTGTGCTCTCAGCATTCCCTGCTGTGCTCCCAGTATTCCCTAGTGTCCTCTCATATAGAATATGAAGTACAACATAGGCGAACACTAGGAGGACTAGGACGAACACATATATGGATGTTGAGAACTTCCTGCTGCTTCCAGCGACGTAGGCTCCCATAAGACCAAAGAGCACCAGTGTCATTGCTGTTTGCAGTACATGACGCTTCATGGCATGAATGGTAATCAACTGGCTCTGGAGTAGGATGATGATGGCCAAAGAGGCTACAAATGCTGTGGCATTGCAATAGAAGAATGCCTTGTAGCGCTTCGGACTGATGGCCTCCAAAATTGGATCACCAGCAATATGCCCATCACTGGTATCTGTCCAAAAGCCTCCTGGTGGATTCAGCCCAGCTTGGAAGGTAACTGTGGCGGCAAGGATGCCAAGCAATAGAAGGTATGTGCGCAACTTCTGGAAATTAGTGCCTCGAGTGCTGTTTTCTGGCTGAACTTGTACTGGTATGCTAGGTGGTTCTAACAAGTCAGTGATGAAAGTCCTCAGCTTCTCAACCATTTCTTTATTTTTATTTTTCACACGTGTGATGGTACCCTCAACATATGCTGACTTAGGCAGAGCAGGTTCAATACACTGAATGATGAGGTAGAGCAATACTGCACCAACAAGTGCAAAGACATAGATCGATGTATGTACCTCCCTGCAACTTCCAGCAGCATATCCCCCCATAAGCCCAAAGAGACTGACTACCACACACAACCGCAGAGCATTTGACTTGACAACATGATCCACCGCTGTTTGACTGAGGACCATGATGATGATGACAAGCGATCCAGCAAAAGCAGTGGCATTGCAATAGAAGAAGGCCTTGTATCGGCGTGGATAGTGGTCTCGCAGCACCGGATCACCAGGAATGTGGTTCCTGTTATCATCAGACCAGAAGCCACCTGGAGGGGTTAACCCTGCCACATATGTCACTGTTGCTACCAATGTGGCAAGAACCAGCAAGGAGCTGCGATTTCTTTCAAGATCTTCCTTTTCTTCTCTCTTCTTTGAAGCCTCATCTGTTATTCTCTCTGCATTTGAAGCCACTTGGCCATCTGTTATCCTCTCTGGACTTGAAGCCTCTTGGCCATCTGTTATCCTCTCTGCATTTGAGGCCTCTTGGCCATCTGCTATCCTCTCTGCATTTGAGGCCTCTTCGCCATCTGTTATCCTCTCTTCCAACTGACCTGCTGGACCTTGCTCATCTGCTGTCTTCCCTGATCCTGGTGTCATTATGTGCCCAAGAGTATTCTTCCAATATGCACGAATACCCCAGAACATATCTCGCAGACATTGAGGTGCCAAGTGCTTGAAGAATACCACATGGAGTGTGACATAGGCGAAGATGCCAAGGAGTAACACCCAGATGTAAACAGAGGTCCTCACCTCCCTGCAGCTCCCAGCGGCGTAGGCCCCCATGAGCCCCAGCAAGCCAAGAATCATGGCGAACTGGAGCGTGCGGAGCCAGACCGCCTTATGGGTCAGCTCCCTCATCAGGAGCAGTATGAGCACCATGAGCGAGGCCCCGAACGCCGTGGTGTTGAAGTAGAAGAAGACAAGGTACCGCCTGGGGTAGCTGGACCTCATCACGATGTCGCTGGCGACGCGGCCCTTCTTGCTGTCCTGCCAGAAGCCGCCCGGCGGGGCCAGCCCCGCCTGGAACGTGATGGCCGCCACGAGGATGGCCATCAGCACCAGGTACTTCCTCAGCTTCAACAGAAGCTCGGCCTCGTCGGCGCCGTCTTGCTGCAGCTGCCCCGGCTCGGCCTCGTCGGCGCCCTCTTGCTGCGGCTCGTCGGGAGTGTTGCCGGCAGCTGCAAGGGCATGGGCATTGCCATTCTGCTCTCTGGAATCCTCCATAGCTCTGAGATTCCTTGAAAAATCTCTAGCTCCTCGCTAAAGATTGTAGCGTATGTGGGTTTGCAAGATTGAGGTGAACTACGCGGCGCTGGTCTTGGTCTCTGAGAGTTCCACAGTGCCACTGCACAGGAAGGGGGGAAGTGGACAAGATAATATTCCAACCCACCAATAATATCCCATGGAGAAAAACGTGGACCGTTTCAAATGGCCGAAGCTTCGCCGTTGTGGCCATAAAAACGCAGCAGTCCTTTTCTGCAGTCTACTCCTAGCGAGTCCTAGCTTCATGCAGCATATTTACTACACTCCTACCCAATTTGGAGTAGCACAAACTTACGTGGGCAAAATATGTGCTTGGTTCAGATAATCAGATTACATAGCCTACAAAAACATCTTACATTTCTCTACATTTTAAGACGGAGGTAGTACATTCCTACCTAATTTGGATCAGCACAAACTTATGTGGGCAAAATATGCGCTGGGTTCAGCCTAATGAGATTACGACATATTTACCAAATCCATGCCTACCTAGTTGCAATAGGATATTGCTCCCTTGTAGTAGTACAGTACTGTCAAGCCATAATAGTACAACATACAACTTGCACAAACATCCAAGACAGTGTTCCAAAGCCTCTCAGACATCTCATGTAGTATTTCCATCTGAATATAGCACTAGTATGTTGCTTTCAAGGGGATCAGTCATTTGTTCCCTTTAAACTCCTATCCTAGCTCTTTCCTTTGCCCTTTCTATCTATCTTTCTCATCTTAACTAAATGAACCTCGAGAATATACGAAAAGTTGTGATGCCTGAAAGTTTATCTATCACTATTTCAATTTCAGGGCTACAACAAGTGTGTGACGTGTGTGTGAACATTGGACTGAGACTTGGCTCTTCTAGTTTTCTTAATACTACTACTGTGCAGAGGTTTGTTGGGGTGCTCTGTGACTGTGCCTGTGCCTGTGTAGTATCCAGCGAGAATCGTGCTAGATTTACTTTATTGAAGTGCCAAGTGCATGGCAAGCTAATATAATGCCATTCAAGTACCAGGCTGCCACAGGGACAGAGATCGGCTTGTTTTTTAAGTCCGGCCAGGACGACAAGACAGCAAGCTGCGACCAGATGCGTGCATCGTCGGGCCGAAGACTTGCCAATCCCAAGTCTTCGTGCCTGTCCCCTGGGTCCTAACACCAACCGGTTAAGATAATGCAATCCCATTTCCCACTAGTTTCACACAGAGGAGGGGGTGATCTTTTTCTGAACTTTTGCACATTGATAACTAAGAGGTAATAGCACCAGCGGTCCTGAAACTTGTCCAGGATGTGATGATCTAGTCCAAAACTTGCAAAAGCAAACTATTGCATCCCACAACTTGCCCCCAATGTGCAAATTTGGTCCTAGCCAATCAGACGACGACAAGTGGAGCCTAGTCAACAGAGCCGGTCAGCGCAGCACATTTTGCAATTACCCCCTTGGACTTGGCACTAATGAATTCGAGGATCCCAGGTTCTCGGTGTGGCAGAGCAGCAGCAGCTCCTCCTCCTCGGGGACGTCGTAGGCGACGCAGCCGGTACCCCACCATCCCGATCTGCAACACCAGCCGGCTCATCTCGCCGTATATCTCCGGCGTCTCCGGGTACGGCGGCGACCCGCCGTCGACCTCGAAGACATGGACGCTCCGCCCGACCTGCGTCCAGCTCCACCCCGGCCTGGCGTCCACCCCTCTCGCCTCCACGGCGTACTCGAGGCTCTCCGCCTCGTCGAACATCTGGTGCTGCTCGTACAGGCTCATCATCGCCAGGTAGTTGGCCGAGTTGTGCGGCTCGAGCTTGAAGAGGTGCCTTGCCGCGGACTCCGCGAGGTCCAGGTTGCCGTAGATGGCGCAACCGGTGAGGAGCGCGCCCCAGGAGCTTGCTCCGGGGTCGGCCGGTGACCGCTCGATGAAGGCCATCGCCTCGTCGAGGTACCCACGCCGAGCCAGCAGGTCGACCATGCAGGCGTGGTGCTCGGCCGTCGGCGCCACGCCGTACTTGGCCTCCATGTTGTCGAAGTACTCCCAGGCTTCGGTGACCAGGCCCATGGATCGGCATGCGGTGAGCACCGCCGTGATGGTTATGCCGTCCGGCTTCAGCCCCGACCTCCACATGTCGTGGAACAGCGCCGCCGCCTCGTGTGCCTGCCCGTGCACGGCCAGCCCGGTGAGCATCACGTTGCAGCACCGCAGCGGAGGCTAGGCTCGACGCGGCCACCCGCTTGCTGCGCCCCGTGCTCAGTGGTGCGTGCTGTTCACTTTGAGTAGAGTAGACTAGTCGTTGCGCACCGAGCTAGCGTGGATGATCTGACGTTTGTGCGCCGGCACGGTTGCCATTATCCCGTGCAGGCGTGTTCAGCATGCCGCCCAAGCGGCTGCTGGCGCACTACAAGGTCGACCCCAAGCGCAACCGGCTGCTCATGGTGGCCTGCAACGCCGAGGACATGCTCCTCCCGCGCGCCAACTTCACTTTCTACGGTCGGCAGCACCCCCTCGTCCATCCATATGCCCATTAAAATCAAATCACTGATGGTACGTATGCAGAGTTCGACGCTGGCTTCAGGCTGGTGCAGAAGCGGGAGTTCGGGCTGCCGGCGCACCTCATGATCCACGACTGGGCCTTCACCGACTCCCACGGTCCCACTACGCCGTCCTCGGCAACAGGATCAGGCTCGACATCCCGTGGTCGATGCTGGCCATGACGCGCACGCACCCCATAATCGCGGCGCTCGCGCTGGACCCGGGCAGGCAGACCACGCCGGTCTACCTGCTGCCGCGCTCCAGGGAGGTCGTGGCCAGCGGCCGCGACTGGACCGTGCCCGTCGAGGCGCCGTCGCAGATGTGGTCGCTGCACGTCGGCAACGCCTTCCAGGAGGACAACGGCCGTGGCGGCCTCGACCTGCACCTGCACATGTCGGGCTGCTCCTACGACTGGTTCCATTTCCACAGGATGTTTGGTAACGTCGTTGACATGGCACCAAACATTCAGTTGATCTTCGTTTGCGCGATGATGATCCAGTGACTGACCGACATATCCGTGCTCCGATGATGCAATTCTCACAGGTTACAACTGGAAGAACAAGAAGCTGGACCTTCCTTCATGAACGCAGTGAAGACCAAGGAAATGCTGCCTCTTGTTCTTACCTGAATAATTGTGTAGTGTGGGTTCATTAGTGCTAAGTCCAGGGGGTAATTGCAAAATGTATTGCGCTGACCGGCTCGGCTGACTAGGCTCCACTTGTCGTCGTCTGATTGGCTAGGACCAAATTTGCACATTGAGTGCAAGTTGTGGGATGCAATAGTTTGCTTTTGCAAGTTTTGGACTAGATCATCACATTCTGGACAAGTTCCAGGACTGCCGGTGCTATTACCTCGATAACTAAAGCACCCATCACAGCGCAAGTGCAATGGAAACGCAAGAAGATAAGAGCAAGCAGCTGGGCGCATGCGTACCTTTTACTGTAGCAGCAGGCGCCTCGGGTACTGCAGCAGCAGTGCAGCTGGGCTGAGCGGCAGGCGTTCACGGCCGCCGCGAGCTGGCCAGGAAGGTCACCCAATAGCCATTTTGCAGGACACTGGAGCGTTAGGGCATCTCCAGCCGCGCCCCCAACAGGCCCCCCAGGCCACTTTTTCGGCGCCGGCGCCGAAAAAACGGCCCAGTCGCGCCCCCAGGATGCCGAAAATCGCCGGTTCGAACCTTTTTTCCGCCCGGCGGTCACAGGCCGAATCCGGCGCGCCGGGGAGCCGTTGGAGGCTCCGGCGCTAGGGAAAAGCACGCCTGGCCCACACCGACAGGGGAAAAATCAAGGTTTTCTTCCCCCGACTCGCCTCGCACCCCGCGCCCTCGGCCACCACTAGCTATATCCCGGCGACGGCCGCCGGCCTACTCCGCTAGATAGCCATTCCCCGCCGAAAAATAGCAGCGCTTCGCCGCGGCAGCCCCTCCCGCAGCAGCTGGGCGTTTTCGGCCGCCGTTTTCGGCCGCGGAGGCGCGGTTTAACGGCGGGTACACGCCCACCGAGCGCAAGGTGTTCGGCGTTTTGACTGTGCTGGTGATGGACTCGGATGAGGAGGAAGAGCTCGCCACGCTGCTGGAGGAGGAAGTCGCGACCGACGTCCAGGAAGAAGAGCATCTGATGGTGCTCGCCGCCCTCGCCTAGCTGCTGGCGAGCAATGAAAAGCCGCGTCGAGGTGGCTCGGCGCCGGGGCGGGTGAAAGCAAAGAACCGGCATCGTCTGCACGGCTACTGCATGCTCTACTCCGACTACTTCGCCGATGCTCCACTTCATGGCGAGAGAACATTTCAGCGCCGTTATCGGATGAGCTGAAAGCTCTTCCTCAGGATTGTAAATTCCATCCGGGAGTTCGACAACTACTTCAAGTGCAAGATGGATTGCACTGGCGCTCTTGGATTCACCTCCATCCAGAAGTGCACGACAGCGATGAGGATGCTTGCATATGGAGCTCCCAGTGATTCACTCGGCGACTATGGGCGCATGGCCGAGTCCACCAGCATAGAGTGTTTCTACAAGTTCTGTCGGGCAGTGGTGGCAGTGTTTGGGCCACAATACTTGAGAACATCCAATGCGGAAGACACTGCTCGGATCCTAACCTAGAATGCAGCAAGAGAATTTCCTGGGATGCTTGGAAGCATCGACTGCATGCATTGGAAATGGAAGAACTGCCCATTTGGTTGGCAGGGGATGTACAAAGGCGCCAAAGGCGGTTGCAGTGTGGTGCTTGAGGCGGTAGCCATACAGGACCTCTGGATTTGGCACTCCTTCTTTGATATGCCAGGAACTCACAATGACATCAACGTGCTGCGGTGCTCTCCTGTTTTTGCCAAGCTCGTTGAGGGCCATTCTCCTCCGGTGAATTTCGAGATCAATGTGCACCAATACAACAAGGGGTACTATCTAGCTGACGGCATCTATCCGAGATGGTCGACATTTGTGAAGACGATCTCAAACCCTGTGGCAGGAGGCAAGAACGCCTGGTTTGCGAAGGTTCAGGAGGCTTGCAGGAAGGATGTCGAGCGGGCATTTGGTGTGCTCCAATCTCGATTCGCTGTTGTTCGGTACTCCGCTCAGACCTGGTCGAAAGATTAAATGTGGGAGATCATGACTTGCTGTGTCATCTTGCACAACATGATCATCGAAAGACCCAGTGTTTGACACTGAACCATACTACAGGCAGGGTCCTCTAGCCGAAGTTGATCACCAGCTACCGGCAACTTGGACTGCCTATCTCAGTATGCGTCAGGAGATCCGAGACCCACAGGTGCATCATCAACTGCAAAAAGATCTGATTGAGCACCTATGGAGGCTCAAGGGGGACGACGCGTGATGAAATACGAGTTTTTATTTGTTGAACTATATAATTTGTATTGAACTATTTGTTGTTGTAGTATTTTGTTGAAGTATTTGATTTTTCTGTGATGAAATATGTGTGTGTTGATAATTGAACGCCGAATCCACGCCGAATATGGCCTATTCTCGCCCATATGGGCCGTTTATTCGTCGAAATTGGGCTGCAAAGTGGGCCAATTTCGGCTCCTGGAGGCGAGCTGGAGGCGACGACTAGGCGCAAAACCGCCCCGAGCACCGAGTGTATCGCCGGCTCGCCCCCAGGCGGCGCTTTTAGACGCCCCCTGAGGGGGCAACGGCTGGAGATGCCCTTACCTCGAACACCTGCCGGGCGATGCTACCGGCGCATTTCGTCGAGTACCTGTCGGGCTATGCCGCCGGCTCATTTCGTCGAACACCTGCCGCGCGCTCCTCGTAAGCTCCGCCGTGTGCCCACCCAGCCACTCCGTCGCAGGCTGGCCACCTCCTGCGCCGAGGCGACCCAGCGGCAGCGTCGCCGGTGGGAAACATGCTGCGGTTGCGCTGGTGTCGGGCAGCGCGATCAGCTGGACCATCAGCGAGAGAACTCCTAGAGACGTCATGTGCGTGTCGTCGCCGATCGAGTTGAGGTGGAATACGTCATCGAGGTCGATGTCATGCCTTTGGCTCCGATGACGTTCATCGAGTGATGCGACACCCGGCAGTCAGCCAGGCAACGCGTGATGCAAGAAGGGGGGCTCCGTGAGCCGGGCTTGCTGGACAGTGGGGATAGGTGTGCATCAAACCCAACGCCGAGTATCAAATTGGACACACCGTCCCCGAACGGTGGATAGAGGGCGGTCATTTAACCAGGGTGCACCAAATCACCCTATTTTAAACGGATATTTCACAAAAATTGATGAAAACATGCAAATTAGAAGATACTGTATTTCTTAAATTTTAATATATTTACAACCAAAAGGACGAAATTTAACAAAGTTCAACTAAACTGAACGAATTTTAAACTCTAATAACTAAACTAATCAATGTGACGCACCAGACGATGAACTCGTAGTCATGTCCTTTGAGGCCGTCAGAACTTTCATCGTCGTCCTTCAGTGGTGAACGACCTCCTAAGGGCCTCAACAGCCTTGGTGAGTCGCCACAGTGCGATCGCGGCGCAACCGCTCCACCTTACATGGACAATCGACCACACCCAGCTCGTGGCGACGGTCGGGCGTGGACTCCGGCCCACGTCACTACCCTTGCCCTTGTTGGTGAAGGCACGAGAGACGAGCTCGGACTCGGCCAACTCGATCTTGCAGAGCTAGTCACTGGTCCGGTGCCGGACGTGGGCGGGCGTCCGCCCGGTGGTACTGGATAGATCCTTGACCCAGGCTAACGCAAGGTCCAGGTCGGCGTGCACCCAGTCCGACGCCACAACCGACATCACGAAGGTTGAACATCGCACCGTGTTGTGCCGCTCCTTGCGCGCCACATCCGAGGTAGTAGAGTAGGCGATCGTGTGCATTAGCGATCGTCGGGGAGGGCACCTTCTCCTCCTTCACAAAGGTCATGCGCCACCGAGGTTGCAGTGCCACCTCCTTGTAGCATCCGGAACTATGCGGTGGCGCTGAGGACGCCGGCTCCTGAGGTCTACTACGCAACTTTATTGTTGCAAATTCCCCTCAAGTGGATGACCTAAGGGCATCTCCAACGCCTACCCTCAAACCTCCAGCATCCGTCCGGACCGCGGAAGCCATCCGACGCAGGCCTATATCGGTCCGCAGAGCGGTCCGGACGCGTTTTCTCTCGCAGACCAAAGACAAACGTGGGAAGGGGGGCTTTCCTGGAGTCTGGACCATTCCAAAGCCCGCTTCTGACCGCCCTGGCCCACCCAAACCACCCACCCGCCCTTCCCGTGCTTTTCCATCCCATGCCCCATGTCGCTTACCAAGCCGCATTCATGTTGACCCAAAGCATGCCCTTGCCGGCATTGATGTTGCATTTTGACCGGACGGGAAGGCGGTGCAGACGGAAGCGACCTCTCGGGCGTCGCCGCCGCTTCAATGTAGACGCCGCATCCCGAGAAACCAACTCCGGCCGTTGCACTGCATTGAAGCGGGCTGACTGCACCTCCGCCTGGCCTGGCCGCAGTTATTTAAGCCACGCTCTGGCGCCGTCCAGATCCACACCATCCTGAGCACTGCACCGTCCTCCTCCCCCTGGCCGAGCCCTTCCTCCTCTTCGAGCCCAGCGACGATGCTGAAGTCCTGGTTCTCCGCGCCGGCATGCGGCAACAGTGGAAGTTCGTCGTTAGGCGGATTGTGGCGTCGCCGCCCTCGCTCACCTAGACCATCCGCATCCACAAAAGCGGGCTCCTCTAGCAAGGAGGAGATAGTCATCGTCCCTGGCGATGAGGAGGACCAACCGCAGCAGCGGTCCTATCTCCTCTCAGAGGCGGCTCTGACAGACGAAGAATTCATCCATCAGATGGGTCTGACGCAACCATCTCCGACGCGCATGAAGGAGGAGCCACCGTCCCTGCGACGGATCCACACAAAGCGGGAGTCGACATCCCCACTTTGTCAGGTGAAGGACGAGTCAGCGTCCCCGCCGCGCAACCGCAGCCTCCACATCAGCGGTCGCGTGAAGCAGGAGTCGGCATCCCCCAACGCCTCTGTCGTGTGAAGGACAAGCCGGTGTCGCCCCCACCGCACAGTCGCTACACGTGGATCGACGGGCCCTCGTCTCCACCACGACGCCATCGCCAGTAGGCGAAGGAGGAGCTGCCGCCCGCAATCGCCAAGGTGCATGGCCGCATCTTCCACTATCTCAGAGGTGGCGGTTAAGGCGGTGCCTCTGGCTCTCGGGCCATGGTATCCGAGGCCGAGCGCGCGGTGCGGCACTAGGCGAGGTATGACCGGTGCAATGTTGGTCGCCACTCCATGCTCACCAAGATGGACGTGGCGTCGGAATGGGTCTGCAATGACCCAAACCTCACCGCGGCGTGGGAACTCGACCGCTCCGTCACTGATAACCCACAAGTATAGGGGATCGTGATAGACTTCGTGGGTAGTATTTCACCCAAAATTATTAATTTGACACAAGGGGAGCCAAATAATATTTATAATCCTTAGCAGTTGAGTTGTTAATTCAACCATACTTGGAAAGCTGTTTCTCTGCAGCAAAGTGTTTAGTAGCATAGTAATCCGATAGTTTGATAGTAGTGGTAACAGTACCAATAACAACAGTAACAGTAACTGTAGCAGTTTTTTAGTGATTGTAACAGCAACAACAGTAGTAACTTAGCAAAGACAATATGAGCAAAGCGTAGGCATTGGATCAATGATGTATATTTGTGTGGATGACATTTATCTTGTAACAGTCACAACCTAGAGTGATACATAATAACTCCAATTCATCAATTCAATGTAGGCATGTATTTCGTATATAGTTATACGTGCTTATAATAAGAACTCGCATGGCATCTTTATCCTACCCTCTCGTGGCAGCGGGGTCCATAAGGAAATCGAAGGGATATTAAGGCCTCCTTTTAATAGAGAATTGGAACAAAGCATTAACATATGATGAGTACATGAACTCCTCGAATTACAATCATCCCCAGAGAGTATCTCAATTATTGTCACTTTGGGGTCTATGGTTCAGAACAATAACAAGTGCATATAACTAGCAGATAGGATCAAGAACTCACATATATTCATGCAAACATAAAGGGTTCAGATCTGAAATCATGTCACTCGGACCCTAGTGACAAGCATTAAGCATAAAAAAGTCATAGCAATATCAATCTCAGAACATAGTGGATACTAGGGATCAAGCACTAACAAATTGACTCGATTACATGATCAATCTCATCCAACTCCATCACTATCCAACAAGCCTACAAAGGGATTTGTTGGGGATATAACTATTAGGCATGACCCGCCTAGGAGGGGCCGGGTCACGCCTATGATGAAGCCCACGAAGACACTTGAAGATGATGACTTACTTAAACGGCTTAAGGCCCAGAGGTCACTTAAGGCCCGTAGTGGTAAACCGCCATATGTATGTGACTTGTATTGTAAAGCAAGAATAATTAAGAGACCGAGCCGAACACTGTTTATGAGCCGGCCGGGACTCTGTGAGCCGCTGGGCGTCGACCTCTGTATATAAAGGGATGACTCGACGGCGGTTCAGGGCAAGTAACATCAGATCGAGAACTAGGTCAAGCGAATTCGCTCCCTGGTTATCGATTCATAAGCAATCCCATCCAAAACTGGATCGTAGGCTTTTACCTTCACCGCAAGGGGCCGAACCAGTATAAACCTCGTGTCCTTTGTCCCGTTTAACCCCTTTAAGCTTCCTAGTTGCGATGGCTCCATGACTAAGTCCTTACGCTAGGACATCTGACGTGACAATTCCACGACAGTTGGCGCCCACCGTGGGGACAGCGCACGATGGACTTGAGTTCTTAAAGGGCAGCTTCAAAGGGCTCAAGGGATACACTGTGGGCCGGATGACCAAGAGTCGTCGTGGCAAGCTCTACATCGACGACGCAGGCTGGGGCCCCGACACTGGCTCAATTGAGTACGGGTATCGGGTCCCCTTCGGCGGAATCCACGTCTTCATCGGCAAAATTGGGGAGCCGGACATGAGCACCGACATCATCGAGATGGCTCAGCGTGTGAAACCCGCTCGAGCTCAACCCGCCGTGAGGCGTGCCTTCGTGGGATGCATCCATGGAGGAGAATTTTTTGAAGGATTTGACTCTGGTGGTGAGACGACCATCTACTCCGATGGTGAGTCGTCCACAGGTGGGACGGATTCGTTGTATCAATTGCAAAATGGCGGGCTTGGGGGTTGTTCTGATGGCAGTAGTATTGCAGACCCCTTTGAGCCGCTAAGCAGAGTCGGAATCTTCATGGCAGGTACTCAACGTGCGTTAACTTCATCAACTACGGCGGCCATGACCTCCGGGACAGCGGCAGCTGGGGCAGGAGGCCCTGCGTGCTCGCCGGCTCAGATGTTGATGGATCTCACTGATAAGTTGATGACCCTATTAACCGTCGTGGTCAACCTGGCGAATCAGGCCCAGCACGATGCAGAAGTGGCACATTTGAAGCTTGATATAGTGCAAGCTAAGAAAAACCTGGCGGCAGAAGACGCCAGGATGACTGCTGAGCGGGTGGCTCTGGATGTTCGAGCACAGCAGATTCAATCACAGGCTTTTCAGCTCACGATGGAGCAGAACACATCCAATGAGGTTATGAGGAGAAGGTATCAGAAGGCTCAATCTCGTCTGCCTCTGGTTTATGATCCGAGGAACCTTTTCCAGACACCCGGAGCAGGACCCAGTAACCCGCTGGGAGTAAATCAGGGCATAGCACCCGAGATCAACACACCAATTCAACCACAGGTTATGGGACCCCCACGTCTTAATACTGCTCTGCCCCCTTGTGTGCCAACACCACCGGGTCATTACTCTAACCCGTTGGAGAACATGATCGCGGCGGCAGCACGACTGGTGGCTCTCCCAGCTGATGGCGACTCACCGGCGGCGATTGAAATGCGAAGAATCAGAGATCTTCTTCAGAAGGCTTTGGCACAACAGGAGGCATACTCTTACAGTAGAGACAAGATTCATTCCACCCCACGCCCGAGCTGGAGCAAGAGCTACAACAGGCATTTGGATTCGCCAGCCGTGTCAAGCAATGCCCAGCGCCATAACCAGCCACGTGGGTATGGCCTGGCTCAGGGTGGGGCTCCTAATGTGCATAGTCAGGATAGAGTGCGTCAGCAGATTGAGTAGGTGGATCAACAGGCAGCGGAAATAGCAGCTCAACAGGCGGCACAGCAGGCGGCTTATCAGCCCCTGCCACTTTATCCATCAATGTCAGTTGAGGCAGGAATAGTCACCAGAACCAGAGGTGTGCCCTGTTTGGTGCCGGCTCTATGTAACGAGCGTTTGCCCAAGGATTTTAAGGGGCCTCGTAAGGTACCAAATTACACGACCGATTTACAGCCTGGAGCATGGATTGAGAGTTATGAGATGGCCATGGAGTTACTGGAGGTGAGTGATGCTGCGATGGCCAGGTACTTTACCATGATGTTGGATGGAACAACCCGTAATTGGTTGAAGGCGTAGCCACCTAATTCCATTGGTTCACGGGCAGAGTTAAAGGAGAAGTTTATCCAGAACTTTAAAGATACGTGCAAACAGCCCATGTCGATTGTGGATCTGACTGGTTGCAAACGACAGGAGGGTGAGTCTACGACCCATTGGGTGCGTCGGGTCAAGGAAATAACACACTCCTCTGATAAGATGGATGTTGGCTCTGCAGTGCTGATGTTAGAGCAAAATTGCCGTTTTGAGCCTTTAAAGATGAAGCTGGGGCGGCTCAAGCATGAAGGTCCTGACATGGGTCGGTTGATGGCGGCTCTGGTTAAGTATGGCGACTCAGATAGTACTAAGGATCCCGAGTCTGACGATGAGAAGGCAGGGAAGGGAAAGAAGAGTGGCAACGCTAAGGGCACGCAGCCTAACCCGGCAAATCAAGGCGGCAATAATAAACGTAAGGCGGATGGTAACTTAGAGTTTGTGGCTAACACCAATACACAGGGCAAAAATCAGCGGCGTAAGGGAAGGCCACCTCCACGATCTGGCGGGTCAGGCCCTACTCTCGAGCAGTTGTTGAATGAGCCTTGCCCGAAGCATGGCACGAAGGAGAGTCCAACTACACACCTGTGGAAGGATTGCACTATCATGAAGGCTTTCAAAAATTCCAATATGTTCAATGGAAATCACGGGTCGGGCGGCGGTTCAGGAGGCGTCGGCTTTCACGGACCAAACAATGGAAGTGGCGCTTCTGGTTCCGTTTTCCAGGGTCACCAGAATAGTCAAGTAATTTCAATCAAGGTGGTTATAACCAGCAATCTGGCCATGGGGGGTCAACAGCAGTAGCAGTCTGGTTATCAGAGTAATCCAAAGCAGTTAAACAGTGGACAATATCATATTTTCACCACAAGCTTATGTAAGCGGGACCAGAAGCTTCATAAGAGGGCAGTGAACGCCGTTGAACCGGCAGTTCCTCGCTACTTGCGATGGTCTGAGAAGGTCATCACGTGGAGTCGGGAGGATCACCCGCCCCGGGTCACTTGGCTTTGGTGGTAGCACCTCAAATTGGGGGGTACAAATTCACTAAGATGCTCATGGATGGAGGCAACATCATCAATATCCTCTATTATGAGACCTTCCGTCGTATGGGGTTAACAAATAAAAATCTTAAGCAGTCCAATACTGTTTTTCACGGTGTGGTTCCTGGTAAGTCGGCATACCCAGTTGGTAAGATTGAGCTGGAGGTAGCCTTTGGAGATGAGTATGATTCCAGGTCCGAGAAATTAACCTTTGAGGTGGTCATGATCAGAAGCCCGTATCATGCTCTGTCTGGGCGGCCGACTTACGCTAAGTTCATGGCGCGTCTGTGTTACGTATATCTGCAGATGAAGATGCGGGGTCATAAAGGGATCATTACGGTTCATGGCAGTCGAAAGTTGGCTCTGGAATGCGAGGAAGGTGATGCAGCTTATGTTGAGTCGGTCTGTGCCGCAGAAGAGTTAAAATACTATAAAGACAATGTTGACCCGACCGATATGACGTCTTTAAAGAAGCCCACCACAGAGCGTGAGCCGGAGATGAAGTTTAAATCAGCGGAGGATACCAAGATGGTTGATTTTGTTCCTGGCGATTCATCTAAGCAGTTCAGTATCAGCGCCAATCTGGATGCTAAATAGGAAAGCGCGCTCATCGAGTTCATCCGTGAGAATCGGGACATCTTTGCATGGAAGCCCTTTGACATGCCGGGTGTACCGAGAGAACTCGCTGAGCACACTCTCAACATTGATCCGAAGTTTAAGCTGGTCAAGCAGTTCCTTCGGCAGTTTAACAAAGAGAGGCGCGAGGCCATTGGACAAGAGGTAGCCTGGCTCTTGGCAGCCGGGTTTATCATTGAGGTATTTCATCCAGAGTGGTTGGCTAACCCGGTGCTGGTGCTCAAGAAGAACGACACTTGGCGTATGTGTGTGGATTACACAGACTTAAACAAAGCTTGTCTGGCTGACCCTTTTGCTCTGCGTATTGATCAAATCATTGATGCTACGGCGGGATGTGAGCGTTTAAGTTTTCTGGATGCTTACTCTGGATATCATCATATCAAGATGGCGGTTAAGGACCAGGAGAAGACATCATTCATTACTCCTTTTGGAGCCTTCTGCTATGTTTCTATGCCTTTGGGGCTTAAGAGTGCCCAGGCGACTTATCAGCATTGCGTATAGAATTGCCTTCGTACTCAGATCGGCCATAATGTGCATGCTTACGTGGATGATATTGTGGTGAAGTCCAGAGAGAAGGAAACACTAATAGATGATCTCAAGGAGACCTTTGATAATCTCCGGGTGTACAACATGATGCTTAACCCGACGAAGTGTGTCTTTGGCATGCCAGCGGGCAAGCTTTTGGGTTTTCTGGTTTCTAACAGAGGCATTGAGGCTAACCCGGAGAAGATCAAAGCTATCACCTCTTTGGCAAAACCCAAGTGCATCAATGATGTTCAGCGATTGGCAGGTCGTATTGCCGCATTAAGTCGCTTCATAAGCCGGTAAGGTGAGAAGGCCATACCGTTGTATCAGATGTTGAAGAAAACAGACAAATTTGTCTGGAGTGACGCTGCCAACGTGGCTTTTGAAGATTTGAAGAGACAACTGGCTGAGCCGCCAGTCCTTGCTGCTCCCATTGATAAAGAGCCGTTGTTGTTATATGTGGCTGCTAATGCACGAGTTGTTAGTGTAGCTATTCTGGTGGAGCGAAAAGAGTCTGGTAAGGAATACCCGGTTCAACGTCTGGTTTACTACATCAATGAGGTGCTCATTGAGTCCAAACAAAGGTATCCACATTGGCAGAAGCTTGTTTATGGGGTGTTCATGGCCAGCCGGAAGCTTAAGCAGTATTTTCTGGGTCATCCCATCACTATGGTCAGTTCTGCTCCTTTGGGGGATATCCTCCAGAACAGAGAGGCTACAGGACGAGTCGCCAAGTGGGCTATTGAGCTTGGGCCCCATGGCTTAAAGTATGTACCTCGCACTGCTATCAAATCTCAAGCACTGGTGGATTTCATCAACGGACAAAGTTACAGGCACCTGAAGAGAAGCCGGATGACACATACTGGATGATTCACTTTGATGGGTCCAGGCAATTGGAGGGCTCGGGGCTGGAGTAGTTTTGGCTTCCCCTCAAGGTGACAAATTTTGTTATGTGCTGAGGTTGATGTTTCCCTGTACTAACAATACAGCTGAGTATGAGGCTTTGCTCCATGGTCTTCGGATGGCTAAAGAGATGGATTTAAGCCGGGTCAGGTGCTTTGGCGACTCAGATTTGGTAGCCCAACAAGTCTCAGGTAAATGGGATTCCAAAGATCCTCTCATGGCGGCTTATCGCCGTGAAGTTGATGTTGTGGCTGGGCATTTCAAGGGTTATCAAGTAGAACACATAGATCAAAGGAAGAACGAGGCGGCTGATGCTCTAAGTCGGCTCGGGTCTCAGCGTAAACCGGTACCCCCGAATACCTTTTTGGATGTTTTGCATAATCCGTCTGTCAAGTGACCTACAGAGGAAGACTTGGATGTGCCTGACCCAGAGGCACAGTTGGTGGCGGCTCTTCACGTCATCCCAGATTGGGCAATGCCATATTTGGCTTACATGACCCGGGGAGAATTGTCTGCGGACAAAACCTTGGCTCGACAGATAATCCGGCGGTCTAAGTCAATGACGATTGCCAACGGCGAGTAACATCACCGCAGTGTCACTGGGGCGTTTCAACATTGTGTATCCCCTGAAGAAGGCCAAAAGATTCTTCATGAGATCCATGAAGGGGATTGTGGCCATCACGCCGGTTCAAAGTCCCTTGTGGCCAAAGCTTTCTGTCACGGGTTTTATTGGCTGACGGCTCATGCAGATGCAAAAGATCTGGTCAGTAAATGCGATGAGTGTCAGAAATTTTCACGGCATGCTCATGTGCCGGCTCAAGAATTGAGGATGATACCAGTTACTTCACCATTTGCTGTATGGGGGCTTGATATGGTTGGGACCTTCAAAAGATCCAAGGACAAAAAGACTCACCTCTTGGTGGCAGTCGATAAATTTACAAAGTGGGTGGAAGCAGAGCCGGTCAGTAAGTGTGATGCAGCAACGGCGGTTCAGTTCATGAAAAAGGTGATTTTTCATTTTGGCTTCCCCCACAGCATCATAACTGGTAATGGTACTAACTTGTCCAAGGGGGCTATGGAGGAGTTCTGTCAACGTGAACATATCCGGCTTGATATCTCATCAGTAGCTCACCCTCAATCCAATGGTCAAGCAGAAAGAGCCAATCAGGAGATTCTAAAGGGTATCAAACCCCGACTTTTAGTTCCTTTGCAACGAATGCCGGGTTGTTGGATGGAGGAGTTACCATCAGTGTTGTGGAGCATCAACACTACCCCCAACAGATCTACGGGTTATACCCCTTTCTTTATGGTTTATGGAGCAGAGGCGGTTCTTCCTAGTGACATCCGCCATGACTCGCCACGAGTGGCGGCTTATGTGGAAGCTAACAATGGACAAGCACGACGAGAGGCGCTTGACTTGTTGGACGAAGAGCGTGACTTAGCAGCAGCTCGCTCGGCAATTTACCAACAGGACCTGCGACGTTATCACAGCCACCGGGTAAAATCAAGAACCTTTGAGGAAGGCAACTTAGTGCTGCGACTCATCCAGGATCAGACGGATGCGCACAAATTATCCCCACCTTGGGAAGGGCCCTTTGTGGTTAGCAAGAATTTGAACAACGGGTCATACTATCTTATCAACGTTCGAGAGCGCAAAGACTCACATAAGTCGGAGGAGGAGACCCGTCGGCCATGGAACATAGCTCATCTTCGGCCTTACTACACTTGAGCCACCGGTTCACATGATGTACGTATCTTGGTGATGTATATATTATCAGCAATAAAGCAGGACATCTGTCCTTTTCATCTCCACAGATCATATGTCTTCATTTTTCATAAATTCACAAAGACCATTGGAGGCTGATCGTATTCGAATCTAGGTTAACCTGTTGTTGGTCCGACTCAGATCGTATTCGAATGAGAGTCATTAAATATTCTCAAGGTCACTTGGGGGCTTTCTGTTCAAACATAGGTCGTATTCGAACCAAAGAGAACATAGCTGTCGGTACCCACTTGATCGGCGCAATGCCAAAACTCATTTGGGGGCTTCTTGATCGTATTCGAGTCATAGCTTCACCTCTCTTGAGTCCGACCCAGATCGTATTCGAAGCAGAGTCGTTAAATATTCTTAAGGTCATTTGGGGGCTTCCTATTCAAAGATAGGTCATATTCGAACCAAAGAGAACATAGCTGTCGGTACCCTTTTGATCGGCGCAATGCCAAAGCCACTAGGGGCTACATGGTCGTATTCGAACCCTAGCTTAACCCCTTTGGGACGGTTCACTGATCGTATTCGAATCAGAAACCTTATGTTTGTTTTACTACGTCTTTGCTTAAGATTTTTGAAAAACTATTTTGGATTTGTCTCATCATCTTTTTGGTCCATGACTCAAGACATATAAGATTGTTTGAACCGGCTTAACTTTGAAGCAATCGGTGGCCCGACTTATGACAAATTTCAAGAGAGTCATGGTTCATAAACTGAGTAATCACCCTTATTGACCAGGTCAATTAAGCCGGTAGTAAGAAGCTTGATATCTCAGGTATGATGTTATCAGTTATATTACAAGTTCTGATCAGATTATAACTCATATTTTACATTTATAATTGTGGGATAATTATAACCCGCCCTGCGGTAATCCGCCGAGGGTTTTTATGATCTACCTTTATGCAGAGTTAATTACAGGATTTCTTATGCATAAAGGAAATCAAAAAGAAAAGACAGAGTATAAATATGATGGCAATTTAAAGCAATGATAAGACATCAAAACATGCACGAAGGCACGGGGCAACAAAGTAATCTCTACTCCTATTACATGACTCCCCCGAGTCAAAATGATTAAGCATTGTTTTCACCAAGGTTACAAATATGAGCCGCCCGACGGGTTAACTCCCCGGGTTGTCGGAAGCCTCCGGATCAACCCTTTCCACTTCTTCGTCCTGCTCCTGGGCCTGGAAGGTTGACGATGACCAGTCAATGCCACTCAAAGCTTTAAAGTCAGCTTCATCGTCAATTAGCCCGGCCGGGTCAATCTCAGGGGCGAAGGTATGCTTACGAGTTGGTGGAATCAGGCTTGTCAGGGTTAACTGAGGGGTTGGGATTCTCCGGTTCTCTACATCATAACCCGCCTGATACCTAGAGAGACCCGCTTCTCCGGCAATTACCGTGGCAACAGGGCGTATTGCCTTCACACAGGCAGCAAAATCTTCTTGATCAAAGGGCACACCGTCTTCTTTGAGGCTCGGATACCCAGTGACAATATCAGCCGGGTCTAGTTCCAGAAGCCAAGCCTTAGCCCGGCTCAATGGGCTATAGCACCGGATCTTGCAAATGCCCTCTTTAGTTCTGTAATCCGTTGGGGCAACACAGAAAGATTTCTTAACACTTCCGCCAACAGGGTAGGAACTTCATTGGACAGAGCAACGCTGGCTAAAGCACGCTGAGACCCGGTGTAGAGTTGCTCCACCAGGGTATAAACCGCCTCAGCTTGATCAGAGAGTCCTGGTTCAGATTAGAGCTCCTAGGTCCTACATAACAATGCCAGGTGCGCTAAGAGAAAAAGTTTATATGATCATTGAAAAGTATAGTTTCTCTAACTTGTAGGGCGACTTACCAAAGATTGCGGTAACCATCTGAGTCACGCGGCGGTTTAAGCCGAACAGTTCATTGGTTACCTTTTCAAGAGCCACCTCTGAATCAGCAGCCCGTTGCGTTAAAGCATTCTTTTCATCAGCCCAAGTTTTTCTCTCTGCCTCAAAGTCGGTCTTCAGCTTCTCTTGTTCAGATACACTGAATTCAAACTTGGAGTTGGCTTTTTGGGTCTCCTTTTCTTGAGCTTGCACGCGTTTATTCAAATCAGCAATCTCTGTTTGCAGTTGACTGGTGGTAACCTGCACAAGGACCGGATTAAAATCAGGGTCATTACCATCTTATATTTGAAAGGCCCAAGCATTTTGCGAGCAAAACTACTTGGCACTTGGGGGCTAATGTCTACCGCGGAGGTCTATTTATAGTGGCGGTTCATAAAAGATTGGCGACTCACAATTTTAAGTCCCAAGTACTTTGAAGCAAGACTACTCGACACTTGGGGGCTAATGCATATTGCAGTTCAAAATTACAGTTAAACATGACTTATGCAAGCATGTGAAGGACCGGTTCATTCATTTTGATTAAACCGGCCCTTGGGGGCTACAGATTAAGCCAGATTTTTTACAAGTTTCTAATCTTAAAGGCATTGTTAATGAGTGTCTGACGTTTTTCTAAGTCTACACCATATTCTTCATAAGCAATAGACTTGGGGGAAAGAGGAAGTTATACCTCAAATTTATGGTGCATCGGTTTCACCATGTCAATTTCGACATCGCGACTGCTGTGCACTTGGCTCATATAGCCGGAAAAGATGTCTCCAACGCTCATATGAGCATAATTTGCAACATCAAGCTTGACCCGGCGATTGCTCAGAAGTTCTTCTTTGGCGGAACACTTGGACAGTACAGTTGGCCTTCCCGGCTCAACAAAGCCAGTTCCAGTAATCTCAACATCGATGTTTTGTTGGCCATCTGTGCGGACCGGGCTGGTGGTTTCTAGATTTTCTGAGTCACCAACGGCTCGTTCAGCCGGCAGGTCAGCAGCGGGAGTTGGTATATTTTGAGTTGGCTCAGACGGCGAGTCATGAGTTGATGAGTCTAGTGCAGCTGTTTCAAGAGCCGGCTTAGTCACAATGGTGTCTTCAGCTGGTTTGCTCTTTCTAGCCAGTTTGCTGGGTTTGGCATGTCCACTGCGCCAGAACAAAGGTTAATACAAATACAAGGGATTAAAAAGTAAATATAAGGTAAGGAAATCATCATTACCCTGGAGCAGTCTTGAAAGCCGGCAAGTTGGACTGAATAGAGTCGCCGGAAGAAGGAGAGGTTTCCTGGTAATTTGAGTCAGAAGGATTCAGTGGCCGAAGAGTGAGACCCGCCAAAGGGTAAGAAGAATCTAAAACAAAGATGACCTCATTCCAACGTTTCCTTGGTGTGTTGGGTAAGCCGGAGGAGAGCTCTGCGTCTTTGCTAGCACGGGTCTACCTCCGGTTCTCATGAATCTGTCGCTTCAAAAGAAATTGAGGATCTTGATAAGCTAAAGGATGTGAAAACCTTACTTTCTAGGTTACTTGGAGGATTTTCGGGCGTGGCAACGGCTCTGAATCGAAGGAAATGATATTTACCTCTTCTTCCACCTGGCGACTCATGCCCGTGTATCCTGATCATAATCAGTATCAACAAGATAGTTAAAAAATAAGTCAAGGGAGTCAAGGGCTACCTCCAACTCAGAAGAATCGTCTAGCTGAAGCTGCTCGGAGGCACTAGGTATTTTTCCGCATTTCTTGGCGGCGGCTCTCCTGGCGGCTCTTTTAGCTTTCCTATCCATTTTTGCGGCTTCATGGTCATATTTCACCTTCCAAAACTTGTCATCAGCTTGTGAAAATCAGCAAAGGTTTGAGTACAGGTAAAAGCATCAATATTGGGAATAATTTGTTCGGTTTGGCGGTTGACCTTTGGAGCAGGATTGGTTTTACAGAAAGGGCGTAAACCCACCTTGCCATAGTCTATTAAACTTTCATTCAGAAGACACTTGGTCATATCATCGATGACATGGTCAGGCAATCATCGGGGCTGTGTCACTGAGGGTCATTGAGGGAGTCCTGGATTAGGGGGTGTCCGGATAGCCGGACTATGACCTTTGGCCGGACTCCTGGACTATGAAGATACAAGATTGAAGACTTCGTCCCGTGTCCGGATGGGACTTTCCTTGGTGTGGAAGGCAAGCTTGGCGATACGGATATGTAGATCTCCTCCCATTGTAACCGACTCTGTGTAACCCTAGCCCTCTCCGGGGTCTATATAAACCGGAGGGTTTTAGTCCGTAGGACGAACAACAATCATACCGTAGGCTAGCTTCTAGGGTTTAGCCTCTCTGATCTCGTGGTAGATCTACTCTTGTACTACCCATATCATCAATATTAATCAAGCAGGAGTAGGGTTTTACCTCCATCGAGAGGGCCCAAACCTGGGTAAAAACATCATGTCCCTTGTCTCCTGTTACCATCCGCCTAGACGCACAGTTCGGGACCCCCCTACCCGAGATCCGCCGGTTTTGACACCGACATTGGTGCTTTCATTGAGAGTTCCTCTATGTCGTCAACTTTAGGCCCGATGGCTCCTCCGATCATCAACAACGATGCGGTCCAGGGTGAGACTTTTCTCCCCGGACAAATCTTCGTCTTCGGCGGCTTTGCACTGCAGGCCAATTCACTTGGCCATCTAGAGCAGATCGAAAGCTACGCCCCTGGCCATCAGGTCAGGTTTGGAAGTTTGAACTATACGGCTGACATCCGCGGAGACTTGAACTTCGACGGGTTCGAGCCACAGCCGAGCGCGCTGCACTGTCATGATGGGCATGATCTAGCTCTACCGCCGGACAGTGCCTAGGAGGCCGCCTCAGTATCTGCTCCGATCCTTAGCCCGGAGCTGACTATGCCAACCGAGGACGGGTGGCTGGACACCGCCTCGAGGGCTGCAATCTCTACGGCGATCGAGCTGAATACCAGACCTGTCCTTTGCGAAGCCCGTGACTCCAAGGTGTCGGACTCTTTTCCGGACTCCGAGCCTTCCGCACCCCTGCCGATCGAACCCGATTGGGCGCCGATCATGGAGCTCACCGCCGCAGACATCTTTCAGCACTCGCCCTTTGGCGACGTCCTAAATTCACTTAAGTCTCTCTCCTTATTAGGAGAACCCTGGCCGGACTACGATAAGCAAGGTTGGGATGCGGACGACGAAGAAATTCGAAGCCCACCCACCACCCACTTCGTAGCCACTGTCGATGATTTAACCGACATGCTCGACTTCGACTCCAAAGACATCGACAGTATGGACGACGACGCCAGAGACAACCAAGAACCAGCGCCTATAGGGCACTGGAAGGCCACCTCGTCATATGACATATACATGGTGGACACCCCAAAAGAAGGGAATGGCGATGGAACAACAAAGGATGACCCCTCCAAGAAACAGCCTAAGCGCCGGCGTCAGCTGCGCTGCTCTAAATCCCGCCAAAGCAAAAACAGCGATTCTGGCACCGGAGACAATAACACCTCGGACAGTGCCGAAGACAACCTGCTCCAGAAGGATTCAGTGCAGGAGGATGGAGAAGCCAGCCCTCACAAGAGAGCGGCAGACAGAGAGGTAGAGGACGATAATTACATGCCTCCCTCCGAAGATGAGGCAAGCCTCGCTGACGACGAATTTGCCGTACCTGAAGATCCCGTCGAACAAGAGCTTTTCCAATGCAGGCTTATGACCATGGCAAGTAGCCTCAAGAAAAAACAGCAGCAGCTTAGAGCTGACCAAAATTTGCTAGCCAACAGATGGACTGAAGTCCTTGCGACCGAAGAATACAAACTCGAACGCCCCTCCAAGAGCTACCCGAAGCGTAGGCTGCTACCCCAATTAGAGGAGGAAGCACCTAAACCTACGTCACCAGCGCAGGACGCGGCCGACCGGCCACCTCATGGCCGCGATAGAGAGGCCTCTCGACCATCCGTTCAAGCCGCACCCCGGCGCCGCTCAAAAAATACAAAGGCACGGGGAAATGCGCCAGACCTGCAAGACATATTGGAGGACAAGGCAAGGCAAACAAGATCGATCTATGGACCGCATGGATGCCTCACGACATGTGATGATAACCGTCACGCCGGATATGGCAAATACGGCCAGGCCGAACACGGCAGGCAAAGCTCATATGAGCTACGTCGTGATATAGCCCAGCACAGAGGCGCCGCACACCCACTATGCTTCACAGATGAAGTAATGGATCATCAAATCCCCAAGGGTTTTAAACCCGTAAACATCGAATCATACAATGGCACAACAGATCCTGCGGTATGGATCGAGGATTATCTCCTTCATATCCACATGGCCTGCGGTGATGATCTACACGCTATCAAATACCTCCCACTCAAGCTTAAAGGACCAGCTCGACATTGGCTTAACAACTTGCCAGCAGAGTCAATTGGTTGCTGGGAGGACCTGGAATCCACATTCCTCGACAATTTCCAGGGCACCTATGTGCAACAACCAGACGCCGATGACCTAAGCCACATAATTCAGCAGCCAGAGGAATCGGCCACACAATTCTGGACACGGTTCCTAACCAAGAAAAATCAAATAGTCGACTGTCCGGACGCAGAGACCCTTGCATCCTTCAAACATAACATCCGTGACGAATGGCTTGCCCGGCACCTAGGACAGGAAAAGCCGAAATCCATGGCAGCCCTCACAACACTCATGACCCGCTTTTGCGCGGGAGAAGACAGCTGGCTAGCTCGTAGCAATAACATGACCAAGAGCCCTGGTAATTCGGATACCAAGGACAACAATGGCAGGTCGCATCGCAACAAGCACAAGCGCCGCATTAACGACAACAATACTGAGGATACAATAGTTAATGCCGGATTCAGAGGCTCTAAACCCGGTCAGCGGAAAAAGCCATTCAAAAGAAATGCTCCGGGCCCGTCCAGTTTGGACCGGATACTCGATCGCTCGTGCCAGATACATGGCACCCCCGAACAACCAGCCAATCACACCAACAGGGATTGTTGGGTGTTCAAGCAGGCAGGCAAGTTAAGTGCCAAAAACAGAGACAAAGGGCTGCATAGCGATGACGAGGAGGAGCCCCGACCGCCGAACAACAGAGGACAGAAGGGTTTTCCCCCACAAGTGTGGACGGTAAACATGATATACGCAACCCACATCCCCAAAAGGGAGCGGAAGTGTGCACTCAGGGACGTATATGCGTTGGAGCCAGTCGCCCAAAAGTTCAACCCATGGTCCTCCTGCCCGATCACTTTTGATCGAAGGGACCACCCCACTAGCATCCGTCACGGTGGATTCGCCGCATTGGTTCTAGACCCAATCATTGACGGATTTCACCTCACTAGAGTACTCATGGACGGTGGCAGCAGCCTGAACCTGCTTTATCAGGATACAATGCAAAAAATGGGCATAGATCCCTCAAGGATTAAACCCATAAAGACGACCTTTAAAGGCGTCATACCAGGTGTAGAGGCCAGCTGTATAGGCTCAGTTACACTCGAAGTGGTCTTCGGATCCCCGAATAATTTCCGAAGCGAGGAGTTAATCTTCGACATAGTCCCGTTCCGCAGTGGCTATCACGCCCTGCTCGGGCGAACCGCATTTGCAAAGTTCAATGCGATGCCGCACTACGCATACCTCAAGCTCAAGATGCCAGGCCCTCGAGGAGTCATTACGGTCAATGGAAACACCGAACGCTCTCTCCGAACAGAGGAGCACACGGCGGCCCTCGCGGCGGAAGTACAAAGTAGACTCTCAAGGCAATTCTCTAGTCTGTCTGTTAAACGTTTGGACACCGTCAAGCGCGCCCGGAGTAACCTACAACAAGACCGTCAGGCACGTTCCGAGCAAGCATAGAAGTGTAGCCCCAACCCCAGCCCTCGCGAGATTGCGAAACCAGTACCACGCGTACATAATTACGCTTTGGAAATACCACGGGCATACGGGGAGGGGCACAACCACGACACACCTAGAATGTGGCTCAACCGCACTAGGGGCTCCCATCATTTCTCTTTTCTTACTTTCAGGACTCTACTCTCAGGAAGGCCTATCCGGCAGTACAATCGCCAAACACACCATGCAACAGCCAGGGAGACAACAAGCCACGTCGAATGTCCAGGTGGTCTCTATAACGAGCTAAATACCTGTCTTACTTAAAGTCTCGCAGCTTTCCCCTAGAGGGGGACATGTCAAATAATCCCATCTCTTGCTTATCGCACTATTTGTATCGTTCTGCTTTCATAGCAGCCCTTTAATAAACAATACATAGCTCTTGTCTATTATTGCATTCATTTTTTATGTAAATATGTTCAGTTATGACATTATGCAATCGTACACTTTGGTACGGCCAATACACCAGGGGCTTAAGTACCCCAGAATATGGTGTGAGAAGACCGAACACTCTCACGAGTGCGGCACCCCGAACTTATAACATTATATGCATCGGCTCCGAATCATGTCTTGGGTCAATAGTTGGGTTTGCCCGGCTCCCATGTTTTGGTACCTTACGTTCCGCTATATCGGCTAAGGTAGCGCTGGGAGAACTACTGCGATTGTGCCCTAGTTGAGCTGGGTTAAGCACCTCAGTAGAGAAAGCTAAAACTGACCGTCATGATAGGGCGAGAGTCGGTCGCTGTTCGAGAGGTTTTTCGAGTCCCTAAAGACTTATGTCGCTTAGAGCGAGGAGCTGGCTTTGTCCGACCTAGGCGTGGATAGCGCCCCGAACTCGGTCTTCCGAACACTAGGGGCTTCGCTGAAATTTAAAATTATAGAATTCTATGGCTAAGTGAGAGTGATAAAGCATTATAGTCCGATTGCCTTGTTCGTTGTGCTGAACGCCTCCCTCGAAGGACCCAAGAATGGGAACAAGAGCGCTCAGGTTTATCCCAAACACCCCAGCACTCGTGGCATGGGGGTAGAAGCCGATGACTTGCATCTCTCAGACTTAATAAACGGCCGCACAGAAGGTAATATTTTAAATTCAAACAGCGTTGCTTAGCGCATATGAACAAGTTTTCAGCGCACAGGATAAACACAAGCGAGTTTACTCAAAAATTAAATCCTTGGAACATTCGTTCGCCACAAGACGGGCACCCTTCAGGACGCCCTCATAATACATCTCGGGCCTACGATGCTCCTTCCCCTCCAGTGGCCCATCTGTCACCAGCTTCTCAGCATCCAGCTTGCCCCAGTGCACTTTAGCACGGGCAAGGGCCCTACGGGTGCCTTCGATGCATACAGAGCGCTTGATGACTTCAAGCCATGGACAGGCATCCACCAGCCGCCTCACCAGCCCAAAGTAGCTCCCAGGCATGGCCTCCCCAGGCCATAGCCGGCTTATAAGGCCCTTCATGGCCTGTTTGGCTGCCTTATGGAGCTCGACCAACTGCTTCAGCTGGTCGCTCAGGGGCAACGGGTGTCCGGCCTCAGCATACTGGGACCAGAACACCTTCTCCGTCGAGCTCCCTTCCTCGGCCCGGTAGAATGCGGCGGCATCAGACACACTGCGGGGCAGATCTGGAATGCTCCTGGAGAGCTCCGGACTCGGGTAAGTAACAGGTAATTTACTCTCACGTGCTTGCTTTGCATAAAGAATGCCTTACCCGCCGCTATCTTCTTCATCGCCTCAATTTCCTGGAGGGCCTTTTGGGCTTCGGCCTTGGCGGATTTGGCGCTCTCAAGGGCCGAGGCAAGCTCGGACTCTCGAGTCTTTGAGTCAAGCTCCAACCTCTCGTGTTTCTTCACAAGAGCATGGAGCTCTTGTCGCACCTCCTCTGCCCGCGCCTCCTACTTTTCTCGCTCGGTGCGCTCCACGGCCACAGTCTTTGGCCTTGGAAAGCGCTTCCTTCAGGGTCACCACCTCGGTTGTGGCCCCTGTAACATTCACGTTGGTCCTGTCACTATTTGCAACCAGGTATTTTTATATATACTTACATAAGGTACTACCTACCTTCCTTGTCCTCGAGCTGCTTCTTGGCAAGGCTGAGCTCGTTCTCGGACCGCTCGAGGCTCTGCTTCAATGCATCAACCTCCGCAGTCAGTGCGGCAGAGGTCAGCAGCGCAGCCTGCATTCCCATATTGACATATTTATGTTAGACTCCTGCGTATATCTTGTTAGATCCTCAGTCCGGGTTTTCTTTCCGAACACCAAACTGAGCATCAGGGGCTACTGTCTATGCGGTAACATTTTTATATCTTTTAAATACATACCTCAAAGCCTGTTAGAAGGCTGGCACAGGCTTCTGTCAGCCTGCTCTTGGCGGACTGAACCTTCTGGATCACCGCACTCATAATAGTGCGGTGCTCCTCGTCGATGGAGGCGCCGTTAAGCACCTCCAGCAAATTGTCCGGCACCTCCGGTTGGACGAAGGCCGCCGGCGTCGTAGGCTTGCCCTTCTTACGAAGGGGCCGCCTGCCGGACTCCGAAACCACTGAAGGTTCCGGTGCGGTGTCCGTCCCAGGGTCGGACTTAGATCCCTCTGGGGTTTTATCCCCTTTGCGCCTGGAGTCTGGAAGGTCGCCTTGTGGTGCCTCTGGGGCTACCTCCTCCTGGCCTGGCCCCTTCTGGGACTCCACCTCGGCGTCGTCCGTGGGGCGAGGGGAGGTAGCAGTCGGGAGTGAAAGACTATTCACATCCGACGAATCTAGGGATCCGCTCGATGAAGCGTCGAGCTGGGCCTTGGGCGGACTGCATGATTATGTTCGATGTTAGAAGATACTGTGCACTAAAGGAACACCATGAGTTATTTTGGTATCCGGATACTTACGATTTTGCCAGGGGCTTGGCCCTGGATGGCCACTCCTCTCCGCCGTCTTTGGTGTCGGTGGCGTAGTCTGAAAGAAGGGTCTTCCCCTTCTTGGACCCTTCGGCCTCCCCAGTTGGGGCGGCCTTCCTTTTCTTTCCTCCCCCCGCTGGAGGGGGAGAGGCTTCTTCTTCCTCCTCCTCGTTTTTGGAGGAGGAGTGCGCTTCGGGGTCGTCAGGCGATGAGTCCGACACCACCAGGCGCCGGGAGCTCTTTCAAGTTCCCGTGGCCATCTTCTTGGCCTTCTTCTCCAGCACCACGTGAGGTGTCGGGACTAGCAGCTTTGCCAAGCGAACGTCTGCTGGGCCTTCGGGCAAAGGAGCCAGACAGTTGATCTGTCCGGACGTCCTCTTCTAGTCCTGTCAAAGGAGCGGGAGCTTAGATCCTGCATAGAGTCAAACTATGAAAAACAAGTATCCTGTAAAGGGTAAAACAAGCTTACTGCGCTGGCTTGGCGCTTCGCGCAGAATCCACGATCCTCGGTAATGGGAGGGGGGACCTCAGAGCTCTTGAATAGCACCTTCCAGGCGTCTTCGTGCATTGTGTCGAAGAGCCTGGACAAAGTCTGGTGCCGAGCCGGGTCGAACTCCCACAAGTTGAAAGCTCGTCGTTGACACGGGAGGATCCGGCAGAAGAGCATGACCTGGACTACGTTGACAAGTTTAACCTTCTTGTCCACCAGGTTTTGGACGCAGGTTTGGAGTCCGGTCACCTCTTCCGAATTACCCCATGACAGGCCCGTCTCTTTCCAGGAGGTGAGCCGTGTGGGGATGCCAGATCGGAATTCGGGGGCCGCTGCCCATTCAGGGTCACGCGGCTCGGTGATGTAGAACCACCCCGATTGCCACCCTTTTATGGTTTCCACAAAGGAGCCCTCGAGCCATGTGAAGTTGGGCATCTTGCCCACCATGGCGCCTCTACACTTCGCTTGCCGGCCGCCCACAACCTTCGGCTTGACATTGAAGGTCTTTAGCCATAAGACGAAGTGGGATTTGATGCGGAGGAAGACCTCGCACACAATGATGAACGCCGAGATGTTGAGGATGAAGTTCGGGGCCAGATCGTGGAAATCCAGGCCGTAGTAGAACATGAGCCCCCGGACAAATGGGTGGAGTGGGAAGCCCAGTCCACGGAGGAAATGGGGGAGAAACACCACCCTCTCATGGGGCCTAGGGGTGGGGATGAGTTGCCCCTCATCTGGGAGCCGGTGCGTGATGTTGTTGGACAAGTATCCGGCTTTCCTCAACTTTTTGATTTGCCCCTCCGTGACGGAGGAAGCCATCCACCCGCCTCCCGCTCCGGACATGGTTGGAGAAGGTTGAGGTGGGAAGTGCGGACTTGGGCGCTGGAGCTCGAGTGCGCGGAAATGGATAAGCAAGGGAGGAAGAAGGCGTAGATGGAAAGGGTGGATCCTTATCCCCTTATATGGGCGGCCGAAACTATGTGCCCCCGCCAGCCTAGTAAAACTCGCTTATCTCCCAAGCGCCATGATTAATGGCGCGGTTGGGTTACCCACGCCCGTATTAATAAGAATCCCGGAATAAGGGGACACGATCTCTGCTTTGACAAGACGTTCCAAGGAAACTGCCTCGATAAGCACGCTGAGGTGGGACAGTAAAACGATTCAAATAAAGGCTTGGCCGTGGCATGATGTCACACTACGGAATACGTCAGCAGATTAGATTTGTACAAATATTATTCTCTCTATGGTGGTATGTGGAACTTATTTTGCAGAGCCGGACACTATCCTTGTGTTCAACATCTTCTATGAAGTATTCGGAGGAGGAACCCGCCTTGCAATGCCAAAGACAATTTGCGCGCCGGAGTCGTCGTCATTGAAGCCTGGCTCAGGGGCTACTAAGGGAGTCCTAGATTAGGGGGTGTCCGGATAGCCGGACTATGACCTTTGGTCGGACTCCTGGACTATGAAGATACAAGATTGAAGACTTCTTCCCGTGTCCGGATGGGACTTTCCTTAGCATGGAAGGCAAGCTTGGTGATACGGATATGTAGATCTCCTCCCATTGTAACCGACTCTGTGTAACCCTAGCCCTCTCTGGTGTCTATATAAACCGGAGGGTTTTAGTCCGTAGGACGAACAACAATCATACCATAGGCTAGCTTCTAGGGTTTAGCCTCTCTGATCTCGTGGTAGATCTACTCTTGTACTACCCATATCATCAATATTAATCAAGCAGGAGTAGGGTTTTACCTCCATAGAGAGGGCCCGAACCTGGGTAAAAACATCATGTCCCTTGTCTCCTGTTACCATCTGCCTAGACGCACAGTTCGGGACCCCCTACCCGAGATCCGCCGGTTTTGACACCGATAATCATCTTTCTTGCTTGAGTAGTTGCACATCAGGTCATGGCGGCGGCTTAATGGAATGATCCGCCAAGTGTGCTAGACCCGGACCAAGTCAATACCAGTCAATCCATTCCCCAGAAGAGCCTTGGTTTTGGCCAAGGTGGGGGCGAGGGTCTTTCGTTCGACGCGTGTTATTTTGTTGGGCAAAGGATGATTGGAGTCCAGAAGCAGTGCGCGAAAGTCGGGCAGAGGATTCTCACCAGCCGGGGAAGTATCTTGGCAATAAAACCAGGTCTGATTCCTATCCTTTGGATGGCTCGGCGGGTTAGCATAAGGAAATATGACGTCCCTGCGCCGTTGAATTGAGATGCCGCCGAGTTCCAAACTTTGTCCACTAGCACACTCATTCTGGCGGTTTAAGTAAAATAACTCTCTAAAGAGTAACATGTTGTGTTCTTCCCCAAGGTACACCTCACTGAACACTTGGAAGTTGCAGATGTTGGACACGGAATTGGGTCCGATGTCTTGAGGACAGAGATCGAAGAAATGCAGGACGTCTTGCAGGACGTCTCTAAAGAATTTAGAGTCGGGTGGTGAGAAGCCCCAGTTCATATGATCTGAGAAAATGATCACCTCCCCTTCTTTGGGTTGAGGTCTTTCTTCAGCCGAATCAGGAGCGCGATATGACATGACATCTCTCTTTGGTAAATAGCCCAGTTTTACCAAGTCTTCGAGAGTCTGCTCGGTGACAACGGATGGGACCCAGTTGCATGAAGTGCTTGTTTTAGGTGCCATGATGACGAAAGCCTAGGAAAGGATAAAATTTCCGGTTCAACTTTAAGCCGGAGGAAATGTCAAAATTCAAGATGGCGGCTTATCTCGGGGCCTAATGGTATAAGGATAATTATGTTGAATTATTTAAGTCATTGTAAGCATCGTTAACAGTTAAGTTATTTAAGCCACCATGGGCGGTCAAGACTATCAGTTAAAAACATTATCTTCTAAACTGGTGATAAGAGTCGCTATGGCTAAGGGGATCTAACAAATACAAATTTTTGTCTAAGTGCGGCATAAACAAGTTTCACAAAGTGCAGTTGCTATTTTGGATCAAACAACTGTTCAGAAAAGAAAATATTCTAGACCTAAAAACAGAGCACAGATGAGTTCATCAGGTCTAAGAAGGCCTCTTTGCAAAATAAAGGTATCTATTGGTACTGAAAATGAGTGCGGAACAACTATTGCATAAGTTTTATACTATTTTTGGATCAGAGGAGGCTGTGGCATTAGAACTATGAAGAAACCGAGATGAATGGCGAATAACACAGGAAAAACCTACGAACCCTAATGCAGATCTGGAAGCAAGGGAAGAGGAAAGCTTACGGTTGCAGGGTTGCTGCAGAAGTTTGCCGCCATTTCTCTGGACAGACTCAGGTCGATGCAGCGGCCGAGGTCAACAAAGACGAGGGGCGCAGCGGCGGCGGCGGAGCTCGAGCGGCAGTAGGAGCACGAGGAAGAAGATGCGGAAATGAGAAGAATGAGAAAGGACCCGGTCGGGTCTAATTATATGGAAAACTGATGACTGGGCGCGAAAAATGAGGAGGCCAAAGGCATAAGTTATCCAACTACAAGGACACCTCGATTTTCGGGATGGTCTTTAAGATAAGGATCCGCTGAGATACATTGGATAAAAGCATAAATTGATAACTGATGACATCATGGCGGGTTAACCAAAATCTAGAAGATGATGTCACGGCGGGTTAAAGTTATCACACAAGCAGGAAGCACAAGATTTTTTTGAAGTGTTGAAGATTGACATGAACTAGTTCAAATCAATCTGGGGCCTAATGTTGGGGATATAACTATTAGGCATGACCCGCCCAGGGGGGGGGGTCACGCCTACGATGAAGCCCACGGAGACACTTGAAGATGACGGCTTACTTAAAAGGCTTAAGGCCCAGAGGTCACTTAAGGCCCATAGTGGTAAACCGCCATATGTATGTGACTTGTATTGTAAAGCAAGAATAGTTAAGAGACCGAGCCCGACACTGTTTATGAGCCGGTCGGGACTCTGTGAGCCGCTGGGCGTCGACCTCTATATATAAAGGGACGACCCGGCGGCAGTTCAGGGTAAGTAACATCAGATCGAGAACTAGGTCAAGCGGATTCGCTCCCTGGTTATTGATTCATAAGCAATCCCACCCAAAACTGGATCATAGGCTTTTACCTTCACCGCAAGGGGCCAAACCAGTATAAACCTCGTGTCCTTTGTCCCGTTTAACCCCTTTAAGCTTCCTAGTTGCGATGGCTCCACGACTAAGTCCTTACGCTAGGACATCTGACGTGAAAATTTCCACGACAGGATTACTCACTCTCGGTGGTGAGCATCATTAAATTGTTGATGAAAAAGGGTTGATGATGACGACAGCGATGAATCCCCCTCTCCGGAGACCCGAACAGACTCCAAATCAGCCCTCCCCGTTGAAGAATGGGAGGTGGTGATGGCTCCGTATCATAAAAAGTGATGAAACTTTCTCTCTTCTTTTTTTCTCCGTGAGACGGAACTTATATGACAAGAGGGAGGGTGAACGGAGGCTCAAGGGGCCCACAAGCTCAGGTGGCGCGCCCTAGGCGGGGGTGCCACCTAAGCTTGTGCCCCCTCCAATATATCTTTTTGCGAGTATTTTTGTTATATATTTCAGTCCGTAAATTTTCACCCCAACCCAAGAACTTCTATTTCTGCACAAAACAACACCATTGTAGTTCTGCTGAAAACAGCATTGGAGACGTATCAACTGCCCCAAGCTTAACTCATTGTTTGTCCTCAAGCAATTCAGTTGATAAACTAAAAGTGATAAAGAAAGACTTTCACAAACTCTTTTGTTTTGTTGTCATATATAAGCTTAGCTAGTAACTAAGTTTCCAGCAAAGATCATGAAATAACCATGTGAATGATAGCACTTGGATTTCATATTTACTCATGACAATGGCATAATCAACTAGGGAGCAATAATAATGTATCTCAAATGCCAAAAATTTATCAAAACAATCATGATATAATATGATAACGTGGTATCGCGCTAGCCCTTTCTGAGACAACAAAACATAAATGCAGAGCACCTCTGAAATTAAAGCAGCGACTAACATTGCAATTCAGGGTACTCCCTCTCTCTTAGTTTACAGGGCGTGTGCGCACCCCTAGGTCGTCAATTTGACCAACCTAATACATGTCATATATTACAAAAAAATATATCATTATAAACTTCAGATGTTCTATTTTCAAACGGTATAATTTTTGTGTTATATAATTTATATTAGGGTGATAAAAATGGGAACCTAGGTATACGCGCAGGACTTGTAAACTAAAATGGGGGGAGTAGAAGAGATCTAGTCATGCTCACATCCAACATTAACTAGACTCAATGCATGCTAAACTAAGAATGACAATAGCGCTCTTTATGTTGGTGCTTGAATGAGAAGGTGATGAATCAATAATAAAAGTAAACAACATGAAAGTAAATAGAAAGTCCCTTCACAGAGGGAAGCAGGGATGTTCAGTGGTGCCAGAGCTCAGAGCTTAAAACAGAGATGAATACATTTTGAGTGGTGTGTTTTTCCTGTCAACATCACGACAAAGGATTTTAACATTTTCCATGCTAAACACATTACTGACAGTTCTCATTTAGAAAGGTAAAGTCTTACTCCCCCATAACCATACAAACACAAGCCATAGCTAGTTGAATTCTCGGGTGCCCTCCAAACAATCATCTTTCCAGGGGAGTTTGTTTTATTATACTCCCTCCATCCGGAATTACTTGTCGCGGAAATGGATGTATCCAAACGTACTTTAGTTCTAGATACATCCATTTTTATCCATTTCTGCGACATGTAATTTGGGACAGAGGGAGTATTATTCTTTGTTTTAATTTAGCAGTACCGGGCATCCCTTTTACCAGCCTCTCTCGTGCAAGACGAGTGAATAAATCTCGTCCTGAGAATAACTCACTTAGCATGGAAGATATTGACTGCCCCGTCGCTCCATGAGCGGTATGGGCACACAAAACAGATATTTATTTGAATGATTAGAGATGACACATGCAAATTTACTTGGAACAGAAGGATAATACCGTATATAGGTAGATATGTGGACTCTTTTGGCACAACTTTGGTTTTCATGAATATGAATGCACAAGCAGTATTCCAGCTTAGTACAGGTGAAGGCTAGCCAATAGATTAAGAAGCGACCAAATAGAGAGCGACAACTGTCATAATCATGCATTGCGAATAATTAACATTGAAAATGAGCATTAGTAGGATATAAACACCCTGAATATAAATATCATGAAGGATGCATTGATTTTAAATCAACTAGATGCGTAAACATGTGCCAAGTCAAACCACTTGAAATTTTCAGAGAAGGATACCATCCTAACATACTACATCATAATCATTTTAATGCATGTTGACACACAAGATAAATAATTACCCACTCCTAGCTACTTAAGCGTGGCATGACCAACTATGATCTCGAATTGTCATCACAAATATGTTTACTCATAATATGTTGAATCATGGATACTCAGCTAAACATATTTACAAAAATAAAAACAAGAAGAGTTCATAACAACTTTTCTTTCCCACAGTCACTTCATCTATTCATCATCATTATTGCCTTTCACTTGCACGACCAAATGATGTGATAATAATAATAGTGCAAGTGTGCCGTGTACCAAGCTGAAATCTGCAAACACTTTATTCAAAGGAGTAGACAAGGTAATATTGCCCCTTTTGTTAGATCAACGAAAATGCATATAGGAGCTACTTGACAATTGTTGCAGGGTCTTGTCCTTACGACAGCTCAAGAAAATAAAATAAATTCAGAGAAACACACTAAAATATTTTTGGAGTTTTTTTCTTAAAGAAAGGAAAACAAAAACAAGAAACTATTTACATTGAAGAACTCCCAACAAATAACAAAGGAAGAAACAAGAAATCTTTTTGGGTTTTCTTTTAATGCTACAACTAATTAAACAAGAAAGAAAAACCGAAAAGAAGTGAGAAATATTTTTGGATTTTCGAAAGTTTTTCAAACACAAAAGAAACAAATAAAAGCAAGTGCGAATAAATAATGGAAACGATGAACATCGACTACTGGAATGAATGTGTGATACATGAATGTAATATCAGCGAGAATACGTACTCCCCCAAGCTTAGGCTTTTGGCTTAACTTGGTCTACGACCACTAAAAGAATCCATCTGGTCTAGTGGGGTACTAAGGCTGCGGAGGCTCCCACTGGTAGACCGGTGCTGGTGTGGGTACAAACTCTGTCGTCAAACTCTAGTACGCATATAGATCATCTGACATGGTAGTGTACCTACCCCTGGAGAGATCAAACAAAGCAATTGCAGGCAAAGTAATAACCTCACAGGTGTCCTGGCTAAATACAAAGTTATATTGAAACCAAACTATACCCTTATTAAAAATTATGTTTAGTCATGCTATGATAGTCTAGGTACTTCATGGGTAGAAGTTCATCCTCATCATGCCTGATAGGGATCTCAAAATGTCTAGTGAGACAAGAAGCATAAATACCACCATAGATAACACCCTTAGAACGGTTAGTGCGCAACCGTCATGGAGAAATAGCTTCCGAACTAAAGGTACTGTCACTTTAAAGTGCACATTGTAAAATAGCAAGATTAGGTGAACTAAGTGTTCCACTCTCCCATCTACCAGTCAGACATCTTCCTGCAAATAATGAGAAGTAACACATAACGCGAAAAATGTAAACTAGAAACTCTCGACTGAGAGACCCCTCTCATTTCCCCCACAGTCACATCATGCACGAAATCCTCAAAGCCTCTAGTGTGTGGCTCTAGAAGACTACCCTCATTAGGAATTTTGCAAACTTGACAGAACCTATCAAGTATCATTTCATAAGGGTGATCATAAAGGTGAAATGAAATGGTATGTGTGTCTCTCCTAGACATGAATCGAAAGTTTTGCACAAAGGTATTAGTGAGGAGAACGTACTAATCACACTTATCTTCGAGGAAGGAAGTTAGGCCAGTGTTTTTTGCCAACTGATAGAAATCATGATAAATACCCTCTTCTCCTAAGAATCACATGGCCATTCACAAGGCCTCACTTCGGCTGCACGAGGGAGATTATATTTGGCCTTCTCTTCCGGAGTTTCCATTGAACCCCGGCTAGAAGAGCTTCTCAGGAACCTGAACATTTTCCCCCCTGATTTTTTTGAAATTTTTAGTCCCCAAAATAAACATGAACAAAACTCAACAAAATTTATAGCAACTACTCAAGTGCCTAGATGTTATACCATGCATCAAAGCTACTTAGATCAAACATGCAAAGCTCATATTCATGGTCACCAACAGTAGCAAAATATAATCCACCAGAACAAAAACTAATTGGACCATCGGACGAGTCACATACCAAGGAGTAATTCCTGTAGACAGTTCGGAAACAAAGCTCTGAGCAAGGAGATCGAAAATATCCCAAAAATGAGTAAGAACATGGGATAGGAAGCAAGGATGATTTTTTCTGGAGGTGGAAGAAGGTTGTGGGCATAGGCACTAAGTGAGTGGGTCCCTATGGGGCCCATAAGCCTGCATGGCCCACCTAGGGGGCACGCACGCCATGTGAGCTTGTGGCTCACTGGTGCACCCCCTGGGTGTGTTCAGTGCCAAAAATTCTTTTATATTCAGGAAAAAATCATACTAAATTCTCCGGACATTCTGAGAACTTTTATTTTTGGGACATTTTTATTGTATGGATAATTCAAAAAACAAGATAAACATGGCATTTTACTTTATTAAACTTTAAATAACAGAGAACAAACTATAAGTACAATAGGTTGTACTTACTAAATTCATCGAACACATGCCCCTAAAAGAGAATCAATTAATACGGTTGATCAAGTCTTGTTAACAAACTATTTCTGACCTTCATTTGTCGTGTCCTCTTGATGTCGCTTGAAGCTACGTTGGTATTTCCCTAAAGAGGAAGGGATGATGCAGCACAGCGGCGGTAGGTATTTCCCTCAGATATGAAACCAAGGTTATCGAACAAGTAGGAGAACCAAGCAACACAACGTAAACAACCCCTGCACACAAATAACAAGCACTCGCAACCCGTGTTAAAGGGGTTGTCAATCCCTTTTGGGTAACAGCGCCAGAAATTGGTGCGTGGACGAGAGAAAGTTGTAATAGATTGAATAACTAGATCACAAATAAAATAAAGTGCAGCAAAGCATTTTTGGATTTTGGGTTTAATAGATCTAAAAATAAATGCAAAGAAAAATTAGAGCACAAAGGCAAATATATGAGAAAGAGACCTGGGGGCCGTAGGTTTCACTAGTGGCTTCTCTCGAGAAAAATAGCAAACGGTAGGTGAACAAATTACTATTGGGCACTTGATAGAACTTCAAATACTCATGACGATATACAGTCAATGCTCATTACATAGGCATCACGTCCAGTATTAGTAGACCGACTCCTGCCTACATCTACTACTATTACTCCACACATCGACCACTATCTGGCATGCATCTAGTGTATTTAGTTCATGAAGAAACAGAGTAATGCAATAAGAACGATGACATGATGTAGACAGGATCTATCTATGTAGAGATAGACCCCATCGTTTTATCCTTAGTAGCAACAATACATCCATGTCGGTTCCCCTTCTGTCACTGGGATCAAGCACCGTAAGATCTAACCCACTACTAAGCACCTCTTCCATTGCAAGATAAATAGATCAAGTTGGCCAAACAAAACTCAAATATCAGAGAAGAAATACGAGGCTATAAGCAATCATGCATAAAAGAGATCAAAGAAACTCAAATACTTTCATGGATATAAAAAAGATAGATCTGATCATAAACTCAAAGTTCATTGATCCCAACAAACACACTGCAAAAGAGTTACATCATATGGATCTCCAAGAGACCATTGTATTGAGAATCAAGAGAGAGAAAGGAAGCCATCTAGCTACTAACTACGGACCCAAAGGTCTACAAAGAACTCACGCATCATCGAAGAGGCACCAATGGAGGTGGTGAACCCCATCCGAGATGGTGTCTAGATTGGATCTGGTGGTTTTGGACTCTGCTGCGGCTGGATGAATATTTTGTTGACTCCCCTAGTGTTTTGGGAATATTAGGGTATTTATAGAGCAAAGAGGCGGTCCGGGGGGCACCCAAGGTGGGCACAACCCACCAGGGCGCGCCTAGGCCTCCTGGCGCGCCCTGGTGGGTTGTGCTCTCCTCGGAGCACCCCCCAGGCACAGCCAGGGCCCATTATGTTCCTTCTGGTCCAAAAAATCTCTGTAAAGTTTCACTACAGTTGGACTCCATTTGATATTGATTTCCTGCGATGTAAAAAACATGCAGAAAACAACTGGCACTTGGCACTATGTCAATAGGCTAGTATGAAAAAATAATATAGAATGACTATAAAATGATTATAAAACATCCAAGATTGATAATATAACAGCATGGAACAATCAAAAATTATAGATACGTTGGAGACGTATCACCTCTCCCTTTTCTTCTTCTCTGAAAAGGGCGACCAGAGAGGCGAGTTTTTCGGTGTTGGCTCCGGTGACGCCTCTCCCTCGGGGGCCTTGTTCTCGTCGGTGCAGGAGTCGTCGGAGTCGTCGTGCAGACGTGTATAGATGTAGATTGGTAGTTTTCGTAGCTAGGGTCTGGCCCTCTGTCCGCTCTGCTTCCGCAGAGACAACAACATCGTTCAATAAATTGGCTCCGGATTTCTTCCCGGCGAGGTCGTCCATGGATCTGGGAGCCTTGGTCTTCGCGGCTTGGATCCATGTCCTGGATTCGAGTTGGTGATTAGGTCTTCTGGACAGCGGCTCCGAGGCAGCGGCGGTGCCAAAGTCGAAGTATTTTGTTCCCCTCTCTCCGCTCCTTCCTTGGTGGTGCTCGCTCCGGCTTGATACGTCTCCAACGTATCTATAATTTTTGATTATTCCATGTTGTTTTATTATCAATCTTGGATGTTTTATAATTATTTTATAGTCATTTTATATCATTTTTTGATACTAACCTATTGACATGGTGCCAAGTGCCAGTTGCTGTTTTTTCCATGTTTTTTACATCGCAGAAAATCAATATCAAACGGAGTCCAAATGCCACGAAACTTTAAGGAGATTTTTTATGGGCCAGAAGGAAGGCAATAGGCCCTGGTTGCACCTGGGGGTGCCCCTAGGGGGGCACAACCCACCAGGGCGCGCCAGGAGGCCTAGGCGCGCCCTGGTGGGTTGTGCCCACCTCGGGTGCCCCCCGGACCGCCTCTTTGCTCTATAAATATCCCAAAAATACCAGAACCCTAGGGGAGTCGACGAAATATCCATCTAGCCGCCGCAGAGTCCAGAACCACCAGATCCAATCTAGATACCATCTCAGATGGGGTTCACCACCTCCATTGGTGCCTCTCCGATGATGCGTGAGTAGTTCTTTGTAGACCTTTGGGTCCACAGTTAGTAGCTAGATGGTTTCATCTCTCTCTCTCTCTCTCTCTCGCTCTCTCTCTCTTGATTCTCAATACAATGGTCTCTTGGACATCCATATGATGTAACTCCTTTGCGGTGTGTTTCTTGGGATCGATGAACTTTGAGTTTATGATGAGATCTATGTTTTTATATCCGTGAAAGTATTTGAGTTTCTTTGATCTCTTTTATGCATGATCTCTTATAGCCTCGTATTTGTTCTCCGATATTTGGGTTTTGTTTGGCCAACTTGATCTATTTATCTTGCAACAGGAAGAGGTGCCCGGTAGTGGGTTCGATCTTACGGTGCTCGATCCCAATGACAGAAAGGGAACCAACACGTATGTATCGCTGCTACTAAGGATAAAAAGACGAGATCAATATCTACCGCCATATAGATTAATGGATCTTGTCTACATCATGTCATCGTTCTTATTGCATTACTCTGTTTTCCCATGAACTTAATACACTAGATGCATGCTAGATAGCGGTCGATGTGTGGAGTAATAGTAGTAGATGCAGGCAGGAGTCGGTCTACTAATCTTGGACGTGATGCCTATGTAATGATCATTGCCTGGATATCATCATAATTATTTGAGGTTCTATCAATTTCCCAATAGTAATTTGTTTACCCACCGTTTGCTATTTTTCTCGAGAGAAGCCACTAGTGAAACCTACGGCCCCGGGGTCTTCTTTCTCATATATTTGCCTTGCGATCTACTTTTCCTTTGCATTTTTATTCAGATCTATTAAATCAAAAATCCAAAAATGCTTTGCTGTACTTTATTTTATTTGCGATCTATTATTTCAATCTATTACAAGTTTATCTCCCGTCACACGCAATTTCTGGCGCCGTTACCCAAAAGGGATTGACAACCCCTTTAACACGTCGGGTTGTGAGGATTTGTTATTTGTGTGTAGGTGTTGCTTACGTTGTGTTGCTTGGTTCTCCTACTGGTTCGATACCTTGGCTTCATAACTGAGGGAAATACCTACCGTCGATGTGCTACATCATCCCTCCCTCTCCAGGGAAATACCGACGTAGTTCCAACTACCATCAAGGAGAATTTTTGGCGCTGTTTCCGAGGAGGATCTTCAACATAACCAAGTTCCTAATGACCAATCTCATCTCCTTGCAATTTACATTATTTTCCATTTTCCTCTCGTTTTCCTCTCCCCCACTTCACAAAAATTTGCCGTTTTATTCGCCTCTCTTGTCATGTTCGCCGTTTTCTTGCCGGATCTGTTTTTGAGTGCAATCTTGTTGTGTGGTCAACATGACTCAAGAGAACACCAAGTTATGTGATTTATCAAATACCAACAACAACGATTTTATTGGCACTCCGCTTGCTCCTCCCACCACTGGTGCGGAGACTTGTGATATTAATACTGCTTTGCTGAATCTTGTTATGAAAGACCAATTTTCTGGTACTCCTAATGAGGATGCCGTGTCCCATCTTAATACCTTCATGGAATTATGCGATATGCTAAAGTAAAAAGATGTGGACAATGATGTGGTCAAGATGAAATTATTTCCGTTCTCTTTGCATGATTCTGCAAAAAATTGGTTCTCTTCTTTGTCTCGCAATAGTATTGATTCTTGGAATAAGTGCAAAGATGCCTTTATCACTAAGTATTTTCCTCGCGCAAAAAATATTTCCCTTAAAACCCAGATCATGAACTTCAAGCAACTTGAACATGAGCATGTTGCACAATCTTGGGAAAGGATGAAAATGATGCTAAGGAATTTCCCAACTCATGGGTTAAATCTTTGGATGATCATACAATTTTTTATGCAGGGTTGAATTTTGTTTCTCGTAATCTTTTAGATTCCGCCGCGGGTGGTACTTTTATGGAAATTACTTTGGGTGAAGCCACCAAATTCCTTGACAATATCATGGCAAATTATTCGCAATGGCATACCGAAAGGGCTCCTACTACTAAAAAAGTTAATTCGGTTGAAGAAATTTCTTCTTTGAGTGAAAAAGTTGATGCTCTTGTGAAATTGGTTGCTAGTAGAAGTGCTCCTATTTATCTTAATTATTTGCCTTCGTTTACTTTGATTGAGCAAAATAGTGATGCTATTGATGTGAATTTTATTTCTCGCAATAATTTCAACAACAATGCTTATAGAGGTAATTTTAATCCTAGGCCTTTTCCTAGTAATTTATCTAATAATTATGGTAATTCCTATGAAAATCAATCTTATAATAATAATAGGAACACCTCTAATCTTGAGAATAATATTAAAGAATTTATCAACACGCAAAAAGTTTTCAACACTTCCATAGAAGAAAAGTTGAATAAGATTGATGATTTGTCTAGAAGTGTTGATAGAATTGCTCATGATGTGGAAAATCTCAAGATGAATTTTTTTTGTGCCTAAAGTTGACGAATCAATTAAAGCTCTTTATGTTTCTATGGATGAAAGTAGGAAAAGAATTGCTATGCTTAGAGCTAAAATAGAATTTTTAGAAAAAGCATTTTCTAGTGATTTCTCTTGCAAAAGTGATGAAGATGTTAAAATGATTGGTGTTTCTTCTATTGATTACTTGTTTAGTAAAGTTAAGAATGATGAAAAAGATACTGGAGAAGAGTCAACTTTAGGTAGAAGGCATCCCAATATTTCGGAGGGTGAAAATCTTCTTGAGAAAATTGATGAAAGTGAGTTTGGAGAGGTCAAAACTTTAGCTAGTAATGTGCCCACTATTTTGGATTACAAAGAATTTAAGTATGATAGTTGCTCTTTATTGATTGTATTTCTTTGTTGCAATCCATGATAAGTTCACCCCATACTTATGAACAAAATAAAGCTTTTACTAAACATATTGTTGATGCTATGATAAAAGCTTTGGAAGAAAAGTTGGAATTAGAAGTATCAATTCCTAGAAAATTGCATGATAAATGGGAACCTACTATCAAAGTCAAGATTAAAAATTATGAGTGTTTTGCTTTATGTGACTTGGGTGCTAGTGTTTCTACAATTCCGAAATTTTTATGTGATGTGCTTGGTCTTACCAATCTTGAAGAATGTTCTTTGAATTTACACTTGGCGGATTCTATTATTAGAAAGCCTATGGGAAGAATTAATGATGTTCTTATTCTTTCAAATAGGAATTATGTGCCCATAGATTTTATTGTTCTTGATATTGATTGCAATCCGTCTTGTCCAATTATCCTTGGTAGACCGTTTTTATGCACTACCGGTGTCGTGATTGATATGAAAGAAGGAAATTTTAAGTTCCAATTTCCTTTGAGAAAGGGTATGGAACACTTTTCGAGAACAAGAATTAGGCCACCATATGAATCAATCATGAGGGCATCTTATGGATCTCGAACCAAAGATGACAAAACTTAGATCCTTGCTTTATGCCTAGCTAAGGGCGTAAAACTATAGCGCTTGTTGGGAGGCAACCCAATGAATAAAATTTATTTGTGCTTTTTGCTTTCTGTTCTTGAGTGTTAACAAAATTATGCTACTGTTATGATTGTGATTTTTATGTTTTAATTAGTGTTTGTGCCAAATAAAGCCTTTAGGATCTTCCTGGGCAATAGTTATTTGATCTTGCTGAAAAAACAGAAAATTTTGCGCTCACTAAAACAATTATCATTGTTTACCAGAGAGAGATAAAATACCCATTCCAATTTAAGTAGATCAATATAAAAATTACTCAGACCTTCCTAATTTGGAATAAATTTTGGAGTTACAGAAGTATTCGAAATAGTCAGATTTCTACAGACTGTTCTGTTTTGACAGATTCTGTTTTCTTTGCATTGTGTGCTTATTTTGACGGCTCTATGGTTTTCTTTGATGAGTTTTTGCCATATAAAAGTTTGAATACAGTAGATATAATACAAAAAATATATGAATTGGTTTGATACAAAACTTATAGTAGTGGGTTATTATTCTTATACTAACGGATCTCACGAAGATTTTTGTTGAGTTTTATGTGATTGAAGTTTTCGAGTTTTGGGTTATCTTACGATGGATGAAGGAAGGATGTAAGAGCCTAAGTTTGGTGATGCCCCGACATACCAAGCTATTATCCAAGAATGAGCAACCAACTAAGCTTGGGGATGCCCCCGAGTGGCATCCCCGCTTTCTTCCAATAATTATCGTTATTTTACTCGAGACTATATTTTTATTCGTCACATGATATGTGTTTTTCTTGGAGCGTCTTGTATGATAGGTGCTTTTGCTTGTTTTATTTTGTGTTTTAACTTATCAATCCTTGCTGGACACACCTTTTTGAGAGAGCCAAAATTATGTCATGACTTGCTAGAATTGCTCTCTATGCTTCACTTAAATCTTTTATGAGCTAGGACTTGATCTAGTGCTTCACTTATATCTTTTTGAGCATGGTGTGCTTTGTTATTTTTGAAGAAATACTCTCTTGTTTCACTTAGATTTGTTTGAGAGTTAGTAAAATTTTCAAGAAATTCTCTCTTGCTTCACTTAAATTATTTTGAGAGAAAGAAAATTTGTTATGCTCATGATCTTCACTTATATTTGTTTGAGCTTATGAAAAGCAACACATGAAAATTAGTCCCAAAGTGATAGATATCCAAGAAGGATAAAGAAAATAAAATGTCATGAATATCATTGGACAAAATAAACTTGATTCTTAGTAATAGTTTTGAGATATGATGATGTGATATGTGAGTCATCTTGATGAGTAATTATGCTTTAGTAGGAATATTGGTGTTAAGGTTTGTGATTGCCTATGCATGCACAAAAGTCAATAATCATGTAATGAAAATTATATCCTACTTGTGGTGCATTATTCGGTGTTAATTATGCTTAGTGCTTGCTTATGAGATTATTCGTTTCTTGGTTGGTTGCTTCTCAATCTTTTTGCTAGCCTTCATTTTGCACTAAGTATGACCTCTACTTGTGCATACAAAATCCTTTAAACCAGTTTTGCCACATGAGTCCACTATATCTACCTATATGCAGCATTCTTTTGCCGTTCTAAGCAAATTTGCATGTGCCATCTCTAATTTTCAAAATAAACTTCTCTTTTGTGTGTTTGTTTCGCTCGCGGAGCGGTGAGGGGTGGATAATATTTTCCATGCTAGATGTGTTATTCTCAAGATGAGTGTTTATTCACTTGTCATTGCACGAGAGTAAGGCAAAGGTATTAGGGATGCCCAGTCCCGAAATGCAAAAAAGGAAATGAATTTACTTTATGCTGTCAAATAATAAATTCCTTAGAAAGTGTTGGTATGAAGGGCACCCGTGGATACGGTTAGCCATGGAAAGTGAAAGTTATGGTGGCAAAAGGAATAAACTTTATTTTCTGTTTGGGAACTGCCTATGATATATCTATGCATGGAAAGTATTGGGAACTCTAAGTCGTTTTCATTGGTGGGATGGATACACCTCCCAAAATGTTTTTATCTCAACTTTTTTTGCTTTGAGCTCTGGCACCTCTACAAATCCCTACTTCCCTCTGTGAAGGGCCTTTCTTTTACTTTATGCAATCTTTATTTTGAGATTTGAGTCTCCATCTTCTCTCATAAAAGTACCAACTAGGAGGCAATATGATCGTGCTCTAGTATTGGGTGTAGTTAATATTCGAGTGTGTTTCATGAATGGATCAATGTTTGAGCATGGTGAGCTAGGGATAACCATTGATATCATGCACTAAGAAAACACTTCCGTGATGATATGTGTTTGTCATAGTAGGTCGCGTTTTTTGTCATGCATGTACATCCATGATGATTTTATGACAGAATCAAGATAGTCATACCTGTGCTGTCATAGAAGTGTTCGATGACATTACGAAAATTATCATCACAGAAGTGTCCACTTCCATGACGATAAATCGCGCGTCATAGAAGTGCTTTCGTCAAGGGTGACCGACACGTGGCATCCACCGAAACGGGATGCCGTTAAGCGCTGTTAACCTACCGGCTCTGGTTTTTGGATCCAATAACCCGCTAACAGCCACAACCAATGCCGATTTTCCACGTGTAAAATTCTCATTGGCTGACGGATCCGCGCGCCAGCTCCGCATTGGCACAGGTGTCACTCATCCAACGGTCAAGATGGGGCTATGATATGTTGACACATGGACCGGCCCAAAACTGGCCCACAAAGTTTGAACGGGTCGGCCCAACCAAAGGCCCATAAGATTTAGCGGACCATAATGGCCCGGCCCAGCTAAAGGCTCACAAGATTTTGTAGACCATAATGGTCCGGCCCAGCTAAAGGCCCACAAAATTTAGCGGACCATAATGAGCCGGCCCAGCTAAAGGCCCACAAGATTTTGCAGACCATAATGGCCGGCCCAGCTAAAGGCCACAAGATTTAGCGGACCACAATGGGCCGGCCCAGCTAAAGGCCCACAAGATTTTGCAGATCGTAATGGGCAGGCCCAGCTAAAGGCCCAACATTCTTTGTAAAATCGGCCCATCAACGGCCTTTCATAAACTTGTCGTCAACACGGCCCATGGTCACTTCTGGCCCGTTAACAGTCCGCTAAGTAATTGGGACGAATTACGGCCCGGTGTATTTCTGGCCTGTTAAATGTCCTGCTTCATTTGGGCCTTTTACAGGCCATCGAAACTTTCGGCCCATAAATGACTGTGAAGGATTTGGGTCATATTCAGCCATGTCTGACATTCGGCCTGTTAGAGGCCCACTATAGATTTGGGCCACTTTCGGCCTGTTGTCATTTTAGGCCTGTTAACGCCGGACGAAAACCATGGGCCATATGTGGCCCAACGTCATATCGGGCCCATTAACAGCCCCATATAAAAATGACGATAATCTAGCCTGACCGAAGTTCTGGCCTGTTAAAGGCCCGTGTATTAGGTCGGCACATTTACGGCTCGTCCAAATTTCGGCCTATCAAACATTCGCATCATAAATGGGCCACCATTTCGGCCTGCTAAGACAAGTGGGTTATTTGGCACAATCAGGGCCCAATCTTACTTTTGGTCTATTAAAGGCCCATGTTTTTTATGGGCTCGAGATATTTACACCTGTAAACGGCCTATTTTTACTGAGGGCCCAAATTATGTTTAGGCCTGTTAAAGGCCCACTATGGGCACAGGCCTACCAGAAAAATATGAAAGCTTATGTTGATTTAGGCCCAGATATTTTTAGTGGGCTACATGCCAATTTCGGCCCGTAATCGTTTTTAGCCCAATTGGAATGGGCCCGACGAATGTTGGCATGTTGGGCTCCTACGAAGCTTTCGGCCGAATACATTACTAAGATAAACCTACACTATACAAAAATAGCGTCGTAATTACTGCAGCCTGTGGCAGCATCATAAATGTTGTATCACAACAAAATAAATTCCAACCATACAACAAAAGGCCTGTTGGCATAAAGTTTACAGTCCTTCCAGATAAAAGCACCATCAGATGTATAGAAGCACAGATCATTTGACCTGAGTGCTAATGTTTCAGGCTGTAGAATCTGATGGAGCAGCACGATCTTCACCTTTTTTCCGCCATTGCTCTTGAACAACAAAGCGAATGTCTGATAGTCTGGTTTCAAAACCATTCATATCTTGATGACATTTGTCAACCACTATTCTTGTTTCCGAAACGACGTCCATTAGGGATTGGACTTGTGTCTGGAGCACAGATATATCACTCTGTCTAGCAGGAAGATTTTGTTCAGTAGGCGATTTGGACGAGGTTACCTTGACAACCAACCCAGAATTATGCAGGAAGGTGCTTTTTGCACTATTACTGGAGAGATACTGACGCACTGTAGCAAGAGGTGACATTGTGCCTGTGGTAGCGTCGTCACCTTCACGTGGTTGTGGCTGTTCAATCATTTGTTCCATAGCTTCCTGAAACTTTGAACTTGTAGATTAGTGTACCAGATAAGTTACTAATGAGACAAAAACAAACAAAGTAGGTTAAACATTTATACATAACTTATTTTGGTGAACTACTGTAATACATTAGCATGTATTATAGTGCCAACTACATAATAAAATCACTTTTGGAACATATGTCCATGTAGCATGCCTACTGTATTGTCTATTTCCTCACATTCATTGACATCTAAGGACAAAGAGACATGGTTTAAAGTAGGATGAACATAGTATGACATCATTCATATCATGGGCAAACAGATATAAAACAAACATGTCATGTAAGGTGAAATGATACGTTAAGACAACTGTGTATAAAAGTGAACAGAGTAACTGACATTGGCTGCAAACCAAGTAGTTAAATGAACACATCACCGTACCAATCAGTTCAAAGGCAGGAGGAGTAAGGACTTACAACAGCGGCTTGAACTGGTGTGCTCATGCCCTTCATCTTGCTGGTGTGGCAATCCTTGAAGATTTGCACTGTATTCGGTTCAGGTTCTTTTTGGTCCGCACGGGCTTTCCTTTGTATTTGGAACAAGTCAATATAGATACAATAATATGGCACAAAAAAAGAAGGAAGTAGTAGCTATTTACAAGAGCCTCGCAGTGTGCAATATAGCTACGAGATCCTGTTGTCTGTTGGAAGTTCACTTTAGAACGGTTGGTTTTGTTCTTCAAACAGTTAGCCTAGAACAAGATACACTTGTAAGGCACATACATAAATACAAGTTCAATATGTGGTCTGATCAAATATATATAGCCTACCTGATACTTTGGATCAGACCAGTGTTTAACGAGGGCTGTCCAGTCTTCATCTGTAATATATTCCACTGGAGATGTTTGGGCGATTTCATTGTTAGCCTTGCCTTCCAAGTGAGATTTTCTAAGGTGGTACCGATACTGTCGCAGAGCAGACTGAAAAACATGAGTGCATGCTTGTTTAGTTGCATCATCTTTCGGATCCAACTTGAACCTCATCTGTTGAAAAAAGAATGTGAGTCTTATTAGGAGGAAGCTAGAAAGTATGGGACAGAGCAAGACAATATTACTAATTGCGATGAATAACATTACTTACGGATAAATGGTCAAGGAAGGTGTTAAACTGGGTATTGTCTTTCTCATTCCTGTACTGGATCCACGTTGGGAGGATACGTGCATGACACCTAACGGCAACGGCTGCCTCTGATACTAACTTGGCTGACTCTGTAGCATCACGTGGCCTTTTTAAACCTGCCTCAAAATGGATCTCCATTCTTCCTCCTTTAGATTTTGTTAATCTGTCAAGCATTATCCCTGATGTCTGTTTCCGCTTGCGCCGTGGTGCTAGTTCAACAACGAATATGGAAAGTGTTAGTGTACATCAAACTGTGAGAGTACATATAAAGGAGCATGCAACTGCAACTTGACTCGGTCAGGTACCGTCTTGGTGTTGATGCTCATGAGGTTCATCTGATCTTGCCAAGTCCTGTTGTGTCAGCAGTGCTTCGGAAGTAGTGTTAGGTGTGAAGGCAGCTTGGGAACTGGCCAGTTCCGGAGCAAACGAACGAGTAACTCGTTGAGATGCTGGTACAGTTGAAGCGGATGCTGCAGCTGGTGGAGCAGGTGATACTGTGTTTGTAGATTTAGCCGGTGGACTTGGACCTTCTACTGCACTATAAGTACCAGCAGAATCTCGACGGCAGATCCTTTTCCGTTTCACCCGACGAGTAACACCACTCCCTACTATATTATTTTCCTTGCTCTTTTTTGACTTTGCCATGTCAAGCCGTACCCACAACACAAAAGAATAAAATCGCTCTTCAGAACTCATTGATGCATGATACAGACAAGCAATACTTTGATGTAAGACAACCGTATGAGGATGGAATATGTAAGAAAAACAGGACGGCATGACATATTCACAGCTACGATGTGCAAACTAAGCAGAAGGATTTTCAAGAAAATAGAAGTAATGCAAGCTAGACACCATATGAAAGATGCAACCAATATTACTCTGCCAAGTTAAAAGTGTCTTGTCATAAGTGGCAATTCGAAAAATTAGAAGCAGTACAACGTAGAAATCAATGCAAGATGCAACCACTATCAAACTGCCATGTTAAAAGCGTCCAATCATGAGTGACTGATGCGGGATACACAACAACAGTACTTTGATGTAAGAACATGGTATGATAGATAGATGCAGTGTATTCTAGACACAGAAAGCCATGTCATATGCACATGTATAACGTATAAACTCAGCAGGTGCAATTTAATCAAAATAGAAGAAATACAGGCTAGACAACATATGCAACATGAAACCAATTATCACACTGTCAACTTAGAGCAAGCACCTGCGATGGTGGAGTACGGGAGATGAACTCATCATGTAGACTTGGGACTTCAACTTCATTAGCAGTAGCAGTGGCAAATCTAGAGAGTCTCTGTTTGCGTCGGTGCGGAGGACCACCAACATCCCCTAACTTACTCTTTTCCTTCCTATTTTCTGATATTGCCTTATGAAGTCAAAACCACAAGAAGATGAATAAAATTAGCTCTGCATAACTGGTTGATGCATGATACAGACGAACACTACTTTGATGTAAGGCAAGCGCAGGATAGGAGGATGGAATATATACAAAAAAAGACAGCGTTTCATATTCACACGTACGATAGGAGGATGGAATATGTATGAAAAAACAGTAAGCGGAAGGCATTTCAACAAAATTAGAAGAAATGAAAGCTAGGCACCATATGAACATGCAACCAATATCACTCTATCAGGTAAAAAGTGTCTCGTCGTAAGTGCCATTTCAAGAAATTAGAAGCAGTACAAGCTAGAAGACAATGCAAGATGCAACCTACATCACAGTCCCAAGTTAAATGTGTCTTATGGGTAAGTGATCGTTGCAGGTATAAGTTGTAAGCTACGCAGATGCAATTCAACATAATCAGAAGCAATACAAACTAGACATCATACGGAAAACGCAACCACATATAACAGTTCCAAGTAAGAGCAAGCACCTGTGATGGTGGAGTAGGGGAGATGTGCTCATCATGTACACGTATGTTCTAGAAACAGGAACACGTGTCATATTCACAGGCATTATGTGTAAAGTAAGCAGATGCAATTCAAGTTAGAAGCAATACAAGCTAGACATCATACGCAACATGCAACCACATATAATAGTGCCAAGTTAGAGCAAGCACCTGTGATGGTGGAGTAGGGGAGATGTGCTCATCATCTACACAGCTACGTTGACTGTCCAGCCTTGTGTTGTCTTGCGAATCTTGTTGGGAGGATGGCGGAGTAGAATCTGTAGAGACCCCCTGTTTGAGTTGCTCCGAAGGACCACCATCATCCACTGCCGGACTAATTTCCTTCAGCTGTAATGATTTTGCATTGTGAAGTCAAACCGATAAGAAAAAGGAATAAAATTCGCTCTTCAGAACTCATTCATGCATGATACTGACGAACACTACTCGGATGAAAGGCAAACACATGATGCGAGGATGGAATATGTATGAAAAACAGGATGGCGTGACATATTCACACCTATGATGTGGTAACTAAGCAGAAGGCATTTCAACAAATTAGAAGCACTGCAAGCTAGACACCATATGAAAGATGCAACCAATATCACTCTGCCAAGTTCAAACTGTATGGCGTTTCAACAAATTAGAAGCAGTACATGCTAGAAATCATATGCAAGACACAACCAATATCACAGTGGCGACTTAAAGGTGCCTTATCATAAGTGACTGATGCGGGATATGCAAGAACAGTAGTCTGATGTAGAAACAGGAACACATGTCATATTCACAGGCATTATGTGTAAAGTAAGCAGATGCAATTCAACAAAGTTAGAAGCAATACAAGCTAGACATCATACGCAACATGCAACCACATATAATAGTGCCAAGTTAGAGCAAGCACCTGTGATGGTGGAGTAGGGGAGATGTGCTCATCATCTACACAGCTACGTTGACTGTCTAGCCTTGCGTTGTCTTGCGAATCTTGTTGGGAGGATGGCGGAGTAGAATCTGTAGAGAACCTCCGTTTCAGTTGCTCGGAAGGACCACCATCATCCAATGCCTTGCCAATTTCCTTCAGCTTTATTGATTTTGCATTGTGAGGTCATACCGACAAGAAAAAGGAATATAATTCGCTCTTCAGAACTCATTCATGCATGATACTGACGAACACTACTCTGATGAAAGGCAAAGTCATGATACGAGGATGGAATATGTACGAAAAAATGGACGGCTTGACATATTCACACCTATGATGTGGTAACTAAGCAGAAGGCACTTCAACAAATTAGAAGCACTGCAAACTAGACACCATATGGAAGGTGCAATCAATATCACTCTGCCAAGTTAAAACTGTCTCGTCATAGGTGGCGTTCATCAAACTAGAAGCAATACATGCTAGAAATCATATTCAAGACGCAAACCAATATCACACTGCCAACTTAAAGGTGTCCCATCATAAGTGACTGATGCAGGATACACAAGAAGAGTAGTTTCATGTAAGAACATGGTGTGATAGACAGATATAGTATGTACCAAAAACAGGAAAGCGTGTCATATTCACATGTATCATGTGTAAGCTAAGCAGATGCAGTTTACACTAATTAGGAGCAATACAAGCTAGACACCATATGCAACATGCAACCAGATATCACACTGCCAAGTTAGAGCAAGCACCTTGGATGGTGGAGTAGGGGAGCGGAGACTTGGACCTTGTAATGCACTATCAGTACAAGGAGAATCGGTACAGATGCTCCGTTTACGTTGCTGCAGAGGACCACCATCATCGCCTTCCTTACTCTTTTCCTTCCTCTTTCTTGATTTTGCCTTGTCAAGTCAAACCCACAAGAAAAAGGAATAAAATTTGCTCTTCAGAACTCATTGATGCATGATACTGACGAACACTACTTTCATGTAAGGCAGCCGCATGATAGGAGGATGGAATATGTATGAAAAACAGGACGGCGTGACATATTGACATGTATGATGTATAAAGTGTAAACTAAGCACAAGGTGCTTGAACTTGTTAGAATCAATGCAAGCTAGAAACCATATGAAAGATGAAACCAATATCACTCTGCCAAATTAAAAGGGTGCCCTAACAAATGTATTTGACCAAATTAGAAGCAATACATGGCAACAGGCTAGAAATAATATGCAATATGCAACGAATAAAGGTGACTCATCGTAAGTGATTGATGCAGGATACAGAAGAGAGGTAGTTTCATGTAAGAACAAGGTTAACACATAGATGTAGTGTGTACCAAAAATAGGAAGGCATGTCATATTCACAGGTATAGTGTGTAAACTAAGCAGATGCAATTTACCCTAATTAGAAGCATTACAAGCTAGACACCGTATGCAACATGCAACCACATATCACACTGCGAAGTTAGAGCAAGCACCTGTGATGGTGGTGTAGGGGAAGTGCGGTCTTCAAGTACAGAGCTACGTTCAATATCTTCATTTAGGCTTGTTGTTTCTTGAGAATCATGTGGAGAGGATGAAATTGCATTCTTTATAAGAGTAGTGCGTCTCATATTAACCCACGCGCGTGACTGTCTCATCATAAGCGATAGATGCAGGATACACAAGAACAGTAGTTTGATGTAAGAACATGGTGTGATAGGCAGATGTAGTATGTACCAAAAACAGGAAGGCGTGTCATATTCACATGTATAATGTGTAAGCTAAGGAGATGCAATTTAACAAATTAGGAGCAATACAAGCTAGGCACCATATGCAACATGCAACCAGATATCACACTGCCATGTTAGAGCAAGCACCTTGGGTTGTGGAGTAGGGGAGATGAGATTTGGAACTAGCACTGCAGTACGAGTAGCAGGAGAATCTGCAGAGATCATCTGTTTCGGTTGCTCCAGAGGACCACCATCATTCCGTGCCTTCGTCCTTTCAGATTTTGCCTTGTCAAGTAAACACACAAGAAAAAGGAATGAAATTCGCACTTCCAAATTCGTTGATGCATGATACTGACGAACACAACTTTTATGTATGGCAACCACATTGTAGGAGGATGGAATATGTATGAAAAACGCTAAGCAGAAGGCATTTCAACAAATTGGAAGCAATGCAATCTAGACACCATATGAAAGATCCAACCAAAATCACTCTACCAAGTTAGATGTGTCTCATTATAAGTGGCACTTCAACAAATTAGAGGCAATACATGTTTGAAATGATATGCAAGATGCAACCAATATTACACTGTCAACTTGAAGGTGTATCGTCAGAAGTGATTGATGAGGGATACACAAGAAAAGTAGTTTGATGTAAGAACATGGTTAATAGAAAGACGTAGTATGTACCAAAAACAGGAAGGCATGTCATATTCACAGGTATAATGTGTTAACTAAGCAGATGCAATTTACCCTAATTAGAAGCATTACAAGGTAGACACCATATGCAACATGCAACCACATATCACACTGCCAAGTAAGAGCAAGCACCTGCGATGGTGGTGTGGGGGAATTGCGGTGATCAACTAGAGAGCTACGTTGACTATCTTCATTTAGCCTTGCTGTTTCTTGAGAATCATGTGGGGAGGATGACACTGCACTCTTTAAACGAGTAGGGCGTCTCACAGTAACCCACTCGGGTGACTGTCTCATCATAAGTGATTGACGAGGGATACAAAAGAGCATTAGTTTGATGTACGAACATGGTTAATAGACATATGTAGTATGTATCAAAAACAGGAAGGCATGTCATTATCAAAGGTATAATGTGTAAAGTAAGCAGATGCAATTTAACCAAATTGGAAGCAATACAAGCTAGACACCATATGCAACATGCAACCACATTTGACAGCGCGAAGTTAAAGCAAGCACCTGGGATGGTTGTGTGTGGCAATTGAGATCATCAACTGCAGAGCTACGTTTACTGTCTCCAACTGCTGACACTGCACCCATTAGAGCGCTGAAACGCTTAGTGCTTATCTTCGAATTACACTGGAGCGACTTCTGTCTTTTCTTTTCTGCATTCATCAACACTGCGTCAGAGTCTGAAATACCCATGCATAAAAAAACAATAGTGTGAGTATGGGTGAAGTGTGTGCACAATTAGTACAGTGTAAAGGTAGCAGATAGCAGGTCGGTGAGAAATAAATGACGGGAGACATATGATAGCTCTACAACATGCATGGCACACTAAATTACTACAGGATTCTATGAAAATAACAGTCGACTGAAAACAAATAGGTCAGTCCATTTTTTCTGCACCGTCCGATGTACAAAGAACGGGCAGATCGCCTTCATCTACCTCCAGCCAGTCAGTGTTGACGATCTTCCTCGAAACGCCAGCGACCACCGGCCCAGTATTCCTCCCTTGCCTGCGCCCTCCCCTCGACCTCACCGCACCGCCGTGCTTGGCACCGCCCCCCGGCCATCCATTCAAGCCCCGCCAACCTCTAGATCGGGCGCAAGCAGCTCCTGCACCCCACACCCCTATGATAGACACCGATGCGCCGCTTCCCTGGGGAACAGGCGGACTAGGTGCTCCGTGCGCCTAAGCGAGTGCTGCTTCTTTTAATTGCGGTTCGACTGACCCTGAATTGAAATCCAGGCGGGCTACTGACCTCTAGCAAAGGTGAAATAGTAAAGGGAGGAAACCTTGTGCATTTAGTATCACAAAGAAGATGCAGTAAGAAACGCTCAACTAGTTTCTTTCATGGGATGAATACGGTTTGAGCAGAGACGTAAGATTTGCACGAATAAGGAAAGAGGAGTACCTCTTTCTGCTGGCAGTGTTGTGTACTCCTTCTGTTTTTACAATGATCTTCTTATGGTTCGCTGGAAACGAGAAGTTGTGGAGGACGGTGGAGCCTTGGACGAACCCATGGCCAAGTTGTTGAGTGTGGTGCGGTGGCCGTCTGTCAAAGGCGGGGAACCAGATCTGAGGCAGCGAACGATGGCGTAGCGGGAATAGCTCTGGTGCGGTGGACGGTTGCGACAGTGGAGCGGCAGCAGTGAGGCGCAGGACGGCGTGGTTAGAGTGCTTCTGGTACGGCGCACATCGACATCGGCGTTGTGGAGGCAGCTCTGCCTCGGCTTCAGCTGCTAAGTCCTTGAGGGCGTTGCGGTTGCGGTTGCGTTGGACGACGACGTCGGGGTACCGGCTCCGACATGATGGAGGAGGGCGGCGGTGGATTGGCCGCTATGGGGTGGAGGACGGAGGAGGCTGGGGTTTCGCGACTGGTGGAGAGGGCGTTTTGGCACCCACGGAGTATGAATGGGGAAATGGAGGGAGGCGGGGAACTAAGGGTGAACAATGTTTCAGTTTGAGATGCCCTTGTTTGAAATTTGGGGAAAGTTACAAACTTTGCCCCCATCTAAAATTTCGGACATATTGCGGGTTGGGGGTAGGACAGTAATCTCAGGTGTCCCAAATGTGGGCGGGATAGATTTCGGCCGAGCGCATGGGTGTTTAGGCGCCCACGGCGTATGAATGCTTCTCGGAGGCGGTTGAGACTAGCATCTTGGAGAAGTTACAAACCTACCCCGGTTTAGACCTTTGGACATCGAGCCGATAGGCTACACGGGCCAGAGTCAGGACAGTAATCTCCTACCACCAAACATTAGTCTCGCGCGGTTTCGGGTGACCACAGGCCTATTTGGCGCTTCGTTCGATATTTGGGAGCAGAAGCATTAACATTTTCGTTTCTCTTGAATTGAACTTTCAGGATTTGTCAAACTTCATAAATCTTTACTCTTGAAAATCCTAAAGCTACGATTATTTTGGAATGGAGGGGGTACATTTGAATATACATTGTACACGAGTATATATTAAAAAATATGCAACTTACCTCAGTTCATGCATGGTTCCAGATATAATCTCCTTGGTTGCAAAAAAAAGTTAGATATGCGTATGAATATATATAGCATGTTCAAACTCACAACAAAGATTGATGCCCCCTTTTACATCTGATTTACAAATGCCATTATCTCGGGTTCAAATAGATGAATGCACTTCCTATGAATTCGAATCTTCGAAACCCCCTTTATGTTGAATTCGACATGTATTCTATTTCGTAGCTAGCAATTTGGAATGTATCCATGCAAGTGACAAATGTATAAAGTGCTTCACACTAACAACATGGAGTGCACTAATTAATGTTTATATATGAATTGCAAAAGCATCCATTGCCTGTATTTCAAACCGCTCTCACTCTATGGATCGATAATATGAAATAAACACATGCACATGCTAGAATTCAATAGAGTATGGGTGTCTGATAGACCGATTTTCGTCCATACGCAATTTGCAAAATTCATGATCTCATCCAAAAATAATAATGCCATTTATATTTTAATTTAATGCGTAGAACCGCCTTTTACACGTAGATGCACTATGCCTCGGCCCGTTCTCACAAACGCGTTATATATCTCTCTATCTAACGCATAAGTGCACACACTTTATATGCATCGGCATTTCTCTTTCACACATGCTCACAATCTCTCTCAGGGTGTCGGGGTGTCTCACGCACATGCTCTCTCTGTTTCTCTCTCTCTCTTTCTGACTACTATGTACCACTCTTTTCACTAATCTCAGTTGGAAAACACTATTTCTCTCACATGCATATATACACACGCACGGTCTCTACTAGCCCTCTATACGCACATATATGTGCCTACGTGTCTCCCGCACGCACATTATCTTTAGGCCTCTCTCGCACACATTGCCCCCCCCAGACACACCTCTCTCTTAGTAGTTGGCAGATATGATTTCATCATATCATTCGGTAGGATATCCCTGGCTGTTAGGCTGGATGGTAATACGAGGCAAAGTTTTACCCTAGTTCGGACCCTTGCAGTTGAAGAAAGAGCCTACTCCTGGTACTGTATATTAGTGATAGGGGTGTGTACAAAGTACACGTGAATACCAGGCATTGTGCGTGTGTGTATACTATCGACGAACTAGCCCCCAAGCTTCTATAACATACTGGGGCCTAGGGTTACAAATCATATATAGTCGGCTTATCACCAGTGGGGATAGAGTCCTCCGCGACTCTGGTAGCTTCGTGTTGTACGCCGAGTCCTCCACATGGGTCTTCGTATAACGCGTCTCGGTCCAACCTATATGTGGCGCAGGATGGAACCGACCCATGAGTCTTCATGTTGACCCACCACAACTAGAAATGATGTGCCCACCACACCACACACGCAATCGGCCACTAAGAAAATAAGCATATACAATAGTACAACGGTATCTAGCTCACGATACGTCTCCATATTTTGTTGATGACACTGACGGACTTTGCATTTGATGCGTGCTCCGTATTTTGTTGACGACACTTACGGTCATTGTATTTGAAGCGAAAGCACGATATGGTCACTGGACTTCAGAATAAGCTCATCACGGTCACCACATACATTTTGTCGTGCTAACCAACATGTGGTTGGATGGTTAGGAGGACAGTGGTTTCTCGAGCCCACCAAGGTTAAAGTCCTGGTGCTCGCATTTATCTTGTGTTAATTTCAGTATTTTCCTGTGATGTGCGTTCAGTGGGAGGAGACGTTCCACTCGACTACGAGGCACCTATGGTGACTTTATAAAATCTCAAGATCATATATGCTGGCCCACTCTCTCGAAGGTGCTCATAGGGGTAGGGTCCGCGTGTGTGCGCTTATAGCGGTGAGTGCTTGCGCGTATATATGAGCCCTTGCGTCTGTACCGTGTTAAACAAATACATGTCATGATTATACGGTCACTGGCTCACCCGTACAACTCCGTATATTGTTGATGACACAATCAATTGACCAGTCAAACGTTCCACGCGGCGTAACTAGTGTTGCACCATTGGGGCGCGTAACCGTGGGGCCCAGCTGTCAGCCCGTATATGAAAGAAAGAAATGGTAGTTTGAGTCTGTACTGTGCTAATAAAATAGGAGTACATTTTAGGGTGATCATGCGGTCACTGGCTCACCATACAACTCCGCAATTTGTTGATAACACGATCAATTGACCAGTCAAACGGTTCACATTCAGCAACGCACATTACCATAGGGCCCACCCATCAACGCATATATGAAGGATAGAAATGGTAATAAATTAGTGGTCGGTGGGTATTCGAAGTCGTGAGACCTCTGGTTGGCAGTTGCCGGCGGTTGGGGGGGCGTCGATTGGGCGGTGGGGTGGGGATCGCTGGAGAAAAAGCTCGACGCGGGGAGGGGGGGCTAGAGGGATGGCCGGTGCGGCGGCGGACTGGTGGTGGGGAGTGGTTTCGGGGAGGGCGGGGTGGCATGGCGGCGCGGGCTGGCTGCGGGCGGCGGGGGCCGGCGGTTCGGCCGGTGGTGGCTGGCGGCTCAGGGGGGTTGGAGTCTGATGATAAACTGGAGGCCCTTGATTTCATATCCAGAAAAGTCAGTCGACTGACGTGTAGCCTCACCCCGCACGTACACATGCACGCATGCAAGACACGCACGCATGTAGGCGTGCAACACTGACATGTACACATAACATACACACGCACACATGCATGCGTGCAACACTGACACGTACACATGCACTCACGAACACACGCACGTACGCACCCATGCATGCAACACTGAAACCTACCCTTGCATGCATGCAACACTCGCACGCCTGCATGCACACAGCACACGACGCAAGACAGACGCTCAACCTATACGTGCATGCACCCTTTGTTAAGGACATGGATTGTTACGGGTATTAATCAATCTTATCTATGATAAGCAGAACATTGATGTTTGCAGCGGTCTTTATGAATCACAACGTATCGAACGGGCTATCAACATAGTAGGCTTATCTACATGAAAAAAGATGATGTCACACTCAATGAACAATCATCGGTTTATGAAATGCCCGCTTCTGACCGCCCTGGCCCACCAAAGGTTCCTCTGCTATGCGCTGCCTGCGTTGGGTCACTGACATGCAGGCCATGTACCCGAAGAGCCCACACGTCAGTGGAAGAACGGCGCGGTGTCCTAGGTCAGAGTCGAGGGCGCCACTCGCTGCACGCCCGGCTGAACACGCCTCCTTGCCGCATTCAAACGCCTCCATGAAACCCGCCCGTGTGGAAGCCGAGAAACCCACTCTGGACACACGTCCGTTCATGACCGGGCCGGCATTAAACGCAATGCCGGCCGAGCTCCTCCCGTCCGCCGTCTATTTAATCTCCTATTTAAACGAGGCCAAACGCCGGCCAAGAATCGCACACCTCCGCCGCTCCCCTATCTCCTCCTTCACCATTTTGTCCACTCTTACAATGGCTTATGAAGAGTAGTTATTCCGCATCCAAGCCGGCTGGGTAGCCCACCGGATACGAGCTATGCAGCTTGCTGATCCACCTCCCTCCCCTCGCCCGACGAGCCAGTTGCCGCCCCAAGCCGGCGCACGGTTCAGCAACTCGCCGCTCCAGGCCAGCTCGACGAGGAGCGGCGCACGGGCGTCGTTGCTGCCGTCCACGCTGCCGCCTCGTACCGCGTCTCCCGTTTCTGTGGCCGAGACTCCCATGCCGGCGGCCGCGCCATGCAAGCAGCGACAGAAGCCGGGTGCGCGGAGAGCGACGAGTCGGTGGCCAGCGCCTCCGCGTCCGCCGCCATCATCGAGGAGAAGTAGAACACGGGAGGCCGCCGCCGCTTGGGTCCCATGAAGGCCACCGCGGAGGCGACGCCGGCGTACACAACAGGTGTCTTGCCGGATCCTTTTGTTGCGAGGACCTTCGTCGACCCCGCATGGGCTCCACGGAAGAGGGGAATGTTAGGATGAACTCGAGCCGGTGCCGGCCATGGCGAAGTAGTGGCCGGTGATGAACTCGAACCGGTGCCGGCCACCATCATCTTCGGCATCAGCCAATGATATCAGTTGGGCAGTGGGGAAGCGAGCCGTCCTTTGCGCTGAAGCATATACCTCCGGGGCTCCCGGCAGTCCGGTGATCGTGCTGCCGGACATGAGGAACACAAATCGATCGGCGGGCGACCATTTAGGCCAGGTATTATATACCTGTGCTGTCCAGAACTAGCACCGCGTAGTTCATTTGAATGTAATGAAATCCGTCATGTTTGTATGAAAATCCGGTATTTTATATGATTTCCGTCGTTGTTTATATGAAATATCAGTTTGTCTACGTGTTTGCGTGAATTTCGTCCGGTTGGTTGAGTTGCTGTCATAATGTGTGCGGCTACGGTTGGATGGCGTAATTTGCGGGTCGCCGGTCGGTCTGCGGGCGGCTCGGGCGGCGTTGTGGGACAAAAAAACATAGCTCATGCGAGCTCGTCTCCAACGTGCGCGCTGGAGGATGCATGAGCACCCGAGCCATTCCTCGTTCATCGGTGGCAAAGGCACCGGTGGACAAAAGGGTCGCCAATATTTTGGCTACCCCGGGCAAGATCCAAACAGCCCCTCCCAACAGATTCAAATCCCTCGTTCGCCGTGGAATTTTGCCATGTGTTGTTTTCATGGACTAGCAAGATGCCCGTGCATTGCACGGAACATCAAGATGCATTTTTTACAAACTCCCGCATGCATGCAAGGGATAATTAATGTCCTCCTTTGCTAGTACCACGAGGCAAACACCATTAATATTGCATCGATTAGTGTTAGTGGCCTTGTATATCTGCAAATTGTAATTTTGATAGTGGCCCCTTGTATATAAAAATGGAGGGAGAAAGATGAGAGATAAGGTGAGGAGGAGTGGGGCGTGGTGGTGACTGGTGGTCGGACTGGGCGGAGGCATGGGGATGGACGGCGCATTATGTCTAGGTTTGTATCTCTCTCACACACACCCACGTAGGTGGGGGACGTGCACGAAGAGAAGAGGTGCACGCACGGCGCACGTACTCCCGTCTCTTTCCCAACCACACCCGCGCGGGTACACGGTGGAGCTCATTTCTGTACGAAAAGGCAGCCCACGTGGTAATTTGACACGTGTACTGGTTGTCCACTTGGTGGAGGGAGGATCGTCTACCACGGGTGAACAAACAAATTGCGACTTGACGTGTTATGTTAAAAAAGAGGCAAACCATGTGGGGCCTACCTTAGAGGCAAGGCTCTATACACTGGAGTACTTTTGATGTGTCCCGTCAACTCGCAGAACGAGGAGAAGCTTGCTTAGTACGCCGTCTCCCCCGCCCACGGGCGCGGTGGCTCGCAGGATGAGGTGAAGCTTGCTTACGAGTAGTAGTAGTAGTACTACTGTACGCCTTACGCCCGCTCCCTCGCCCACGCGCGTGGTGGCTCGCAGCACGAGGAGAAAATTTTACTACTCCCTCCGTTTACTCCTCGTCCCTACTACGTACCTTGGTTAGAGAGATTATCATATTGTTTGGAATATATATGTCCTTTAGTACTCCCTCCATTTACTTATACAAGGCCACTATAAAAAAATACATTTTGCATCTATACAAGGCCACAAATAGTAATCGAGACAAAAGTTACTACTCCCTCCTTTCCAGTTTATGGCTCAATTTCAAAATCTCTCCAACCAAGGTAGACGGTGAGTGGTCGAATTAATTTCGTAGTTTGCACAAGTAATTAGTACGCTCGTTTTTCTCAAGAAGTTATGTTTACCGAGGCATTAATTAGAACGAATGCATGAATGACCACTAAATTTCCATGAACTTCTACATGCATTGGTGAGTTTCCTCTTGACACTGCTTGCATCGGGTGATCTAACGCACCTCGAAATCCAACATGTAATGGTACTACTACTAGTAGTAGAATTGAGACTTATCAAACGGAAAAACGAATGTTTTTTAGATGAGCCCTATAAACCCTAGTGGGTACGTACTCCGTAAAAACAGATTTTTCCAAAACTAAGTCGCTCCCTTTCATGAATTCTGTAGTATACTCCTCCGTCGACGCTCCCTTTCATGAATTCTGTACTTCCTGTCGCCGACATGTGGGACATATAGCAACCGGGTCGACGTGTCAAGCACCAAATAACAGTGCAGAACAGCAGGGGGACGCACCCCACTCGTACCGGCCCAGTAGTAGTAATGAGCAATGAGACGTCAAATCACAATGCCGCACCTTCCCAGACGGACGAAGCAACCATTATTTCACACTTCGGTTCGCCATCATCTCAAACCACGTAGTATTGCTTCTGCCTCAAGAGGGACACGCGCATCGCCTTGGTACATCATGACACGTGGGACCGCATGACAGGCCATGCTCCCCCGCCGATCGCTCGGTAAAATCACCTCATTTTTACTATACTTCCTCCGTATCGGTTTACATGGCATGCACGTCATTCTAGGTTGAGAATTTAACTGGCTATATATGTGATGAACAGTACTCTAGCGTTTTAAAAAATGTATACTTTTGTACAGTAGTAGTATCGATGGATTGCGCCATGGAGCAAAAATTGAAATTAAAAAAAAGGTGGTACATATAGAGAGCGCTCGTCGCCAAATTATGCATATAGTACTATTAAAAAAGCTAGTACGTGCTTAATTGGGGTGCTAAATTCTATTAAAGAAATACTAGTAGTATGTACATACTGAAGATTTAATGTAACAAGAAGAAAAATAACATAGTTCTGCTGGGGGCTCAGCACAACACACCCCTCAAATTAAACTAAGCACACCTGAAATTAAACTATGCAACTAATCCGGTAGACACTGCATTAGAACCACCATGAGCAACGATACTGACACCTTACTCACTCGGAGTCCTCGTCCACGTCCTCGACTTCGTCCTTGTCCCTCTTCCTCTTGGCCGATACTTCTTTGCTTGAACCGCACACTTGGCTCTTGCTCTTCATCCAACCCTTGTAGATATTGAAACAAAGGTAGCCATCCATTGCAGCGTAGTGGATGTGGTCTATATCTAGTACATTCCGCTGCCATGCATGACGATGAAACGTGTAATGAGGTTTCTCCAGTTTACGTTATGAAGGATGAACCATGGCTCCTGCCAGGGTCAGCATTGAAGGCTGGCCACCGGAGGGCAGCAGCCGATTCTTCTGGAGGTCGAAGGGGTTGCCTACAACGAGGCCTATCCGACCCAGGACTTCTTTGTCGTTCGTAAAGTCTACAGTAACGAATTTGACTAGGTTGCTCTCGAGGAAGTTCTTAAAATCCAGGCATTCAACGTCGGCATGGCATATGTGGTAGACCAAGCATAAGTCATGCACGCAAACCTGGATCACGGCGGGCTTCTTCCTCTCTTCGTCCTTTAGATCCTTCTCTCGTCCCAGGACTGTGGTGTACTCAACATCTAGCCCAGCGACCCACTCATCATCTGAGTTTTCGAACATGCGTCTGTAGTGAGAAAGGCATCCTTTCACCGCCGCGGAAGAACGGGTGTAGATGACGTCGAACTCATCGCCGGTGATGGTTCTAACCTTGTACTCACCGCCGATCATGGAGATTTGGGACGCCATGGATTTGGGAGGAGGGTTAGGATTAGTGGAACTGCCGTAATGTGAAAGGACGGGACGACTAGGAGCGAACCACCGTAATATTAAAGGACGTGCGGGGACGAGTAGGAGCGAACTGCCAGCGTGCGAACGGCAGGGTAGTGGCTTTCCATTCTCCCATGATACGGGCTTCCGAGAGCCCTTGGATCTGAGATCGAATGGTTGCATGGCGTGATTCTAGACCTATGGGTGAATATCCTATCCTGGAGGGTTATTCTGCAAATTTTCAGCAACTTAGCATGCGACCGTTTGATCTCAGATCCAAGGGCTGCCAGCAGCCCGTATCATGGTCGCGCCTACCACGACCATCGCGTCGCTCGCGCGGTCGCGCCCTTGGAGATTTAACACGGTGCGTTAGGCTATCTGATGTTGGCATGTCATACATAGTCATCACTTAGTCACTCATACTACAACAAGGTTAGCTATAAGGTTGGCTATAAGTGTATTTTTTACTTCTCTCTATTTCTTTCTTTGCACTCCCTCCATCCCATAATATAAGAACGTTCTTATCACTAGTGTAGTACCAAAAACGTTCTTATATTATGGGACAAAGGGAGTAGTATTTATTGCATTTGCCAAGGAGTGACCTCTTCCAATGAAATGGTGTGCTTATTAGTTTTTTGTTGCTAAGTTTGCTTCATTTAATTAGCTATAGACTCAAAATTGTCTTTTCGCCTAGGTACACGCGCTTAGCACCGTTTCTTCCTTGGGTTGCCAAACTTGCCACATCAGACTTTATGCCTATGTGGCAAGCTTAGCACCTGTAGGAGCAAGTAAGTACTACAATATAGTGGGCTATAAGCCCGCTTTACATGGCATTTTTGCATATGTGGAGGAAAGAGGGCAAGGAAAAAGTGGAGAAGTGGGCTCTCATGCAAGAGCCAGCCTCAACTACATGGTGGAGCATTGGGAGAGGCACCTGTATGGAGGTGGTCAATCGGGAGCCTCACGCCGGTTGTAGCGCCGCAGTTAAAATGGTAATGGCAAGTCAAATCACGGGGCCCACCTGTCCAGCAGTAACTCGCTGTCAAATCACACAGCCCTACGTTTGCAGCAGCCTACTCCCTCGTCTTCTCGCGTCTCTGTCGAACCGACTAGGCGGAACTGCCCCGCCTACCGCGCAGGAAAAGCCCCGCCCTCGACTTTTAAATACAACTACATCCGCTTAAGAATCCAATGATATACTTTTGTGACATAGTAACTCATATTTAGTTAGTCAAATGGATGACCTAGAACTACGTGCACGCCCTGTAAACCGAGACGCCTAAAAATAAAAAACCAAGATGGAGAGGGTAGTTCAGCACGTATCTTTTTAGATCAATATAGTCGGGATTCACCAAGGAGCAAAACAAGTGGTAGGCTGCTCCTGTCGTGTTGGCATAGCAACTCAAGCAGGGTCAGTCCGCACACGAAATGGAGACACACTTAACAGGATCCCTTTGGCCGACATGTGGCTCATCCACTGTCTTGTTCCACGTGCGATGCACCAAATTACAGTTCGGAGCAGCGGTTGGAACTGGAGGCACCCCGGTCGTAGCACCGCAGTAGTAGAAAATGAGCGAGGAGGGGTCAAATCACAAAGCCCCACCTTACCCGCATTATGCTGGACGGACGAAGCAACCATCATTTCACTCTAGGGCGCAAGAGCATAAAGAAAAGAGAAAACAATGATGCGTGCAGCAGCTACCTAGGGCACCCTAGGTAGGGGTCTCCACTACAGATCTTTTTTTGAAAGCGCCTCCACTACAAATCGGCTTCTCCCTCGTCCTCTGAAGAAACACGATGATGAGGCGTGGCGGTAGGGTTTGTAGGAGTACTACGGCGTGTGGGGCCACATCGTCGTAAACGGGTTCGAGTTGACGCATGTGTGGGCCGTTGGTTTACGAACAGGCAACATTTTGTTCGGGGACCATGAGAGTATGTATGGTACAAAATATGTGACGTAGTTTCGACCAAAAGCAATGATGCATTGAACGCATGAGATTTCGAACCAAATTATGAATAAATACACACTATAGCATGTAAAGCTTTGAGTCATATATGCCATGATGTAGATGTTCGTTTATTCTTATAGTTCATCTCATTCAAAATCAATTAGTTTTATAAAAATATTAAGATTCATGGGGTTGTGCATTGTAAAGCATAAAGTAAAAAACAAATAATGGCAATTCATCTAGAGAAAATAATTAATTATGATACATAAGATTCTAGAACAAAGGAGAAGTGCTTGTGTTTTGAGGTTTGTGCATTATGCTTATGTTCAACCATGGAGTCTTCTAAATTGTACATGTGGCAGATCTGGTGGAATGTTGATGATATCCAACGGCCAGTAGTGCTCGGATTTGTCATCTCTGCACTGTCGGATTAGCTTCATCCAGCGACCATCTTTCAAAGTTATTGCCACACTATATAGTTCTTGTGCCATAGTTGCATGTTTTGGAAAAAAGCTACTAGTGGGTTGTACTATCTATTTTGGAATAGAAGATGTATACATGGAAGTTATAGGGAAAGAGATGACATGGAGCATCTCAATTCCTATGAGTAGGGATTGGAAAAGAGATGTCATTTGGTTCACATCATAGGAACTTTTCTATTGAATCTAGAGATGACATGTATCTCAATTCCTATGAGGAGGGATTAGAAAAGATATGTAATTTGGTTCATATCATAGGAACTTTTCTATTGAATATACGCTAACGTTTTTCCCTTTGAAATTAAGGGAGTATAGGAATCCATTCATATGAACCAAGTGGCTCTAAAGCTATAGAAATGATATCATGTTTATTTCCTTTGAAATGTGGAGTATATGAATCTATTCTTATGAACCAATTGGCTCTAAAGAAAAAATCCTATAAAAATCATATCATATAGAGTTCCTATGATATTCCTCGTCACCAAAGGATGGTTGAAATTGCTGCGGGTGATACGATGGTCTTTCTTTGTAGACTCCTCCCCCATATTTATAATTACCTCTCGAAGATGAATGAAATGATATATACAGGGTATTCTACATGTGTAATTTGGTACACAAAAACTCGGTAAAAGTTTGCGAGGTTCGAATTTTCAATAAAGTTGTATGCACTGCATTTAGGAACGGATGGAGCATACGGCAGTTGTTAACACTCACGTGGAAGATTTGTGTGTAGGAGGAATGGTTGTTCTGTTAAATGACATGGCAAAACTGACACTGTCGGATGCCGATCTAACGGTTCTTACGGCGTTCGTCAGGAAAAGGCTTGTGGCAAATGTTTGTCGGATAATGATTTACGAACACATGCATTGCATTGATACGTGCCCCCTCCCTCTCACGCACACGCACCCTCACGAGTCACGACTCTCCCGAGTCCTCTCGCAAACTCGCACGTTGCACCCACTGTCTATCTGCAGGTAGACTTCACGCACATATGTGCTCTTCACACCCTACCCTCAGAACTTCTAAAAAACAAAAGACGTCGCGCACATTTTATTTTAGCTCACATGTCACACACTTATACTATTACTCTTGCGGCGAACGTTCTTTGGGCATAGTATATTGTACTCTCATGAAGAGAAGCGGTGCACGCATGCACTAGTTCTCTCACACCCACTCACTGGTACACGTAGGAGCGCATTTTTTTGAAGCTGGTACAACAAAATCACTCCACTATATATATAAGCAGGAGCCTTAGCGCTTGCTTTACTAGGGTTCCTCTCATTCACTCTCTCAGGCTCTCCAGATCTAAGCAAGACATAGGTGGCCACACTCTCTCTTAGCTCACGGCTGGTCACAAATCCGACCGGACAAGCTCGACCAGGGCAGGGGTGTAGGTGCATCGTTCACGCTGTCGTCGGCGGCGAGGGAGGAGACCAACGGCTACCCGCGCGTCCCGATCGGCGGCTGTGCCGTTCTCTCTGAGAGAGCGCCGACTTGGGAGGGCCTCCGACCCCTTCTTCCTCCCTGCGGTATTGTGGCCAAGATGCGGCCTCCGGACGCCGGCTTTGCCACATGCCGACGACCCTCAGGTATATATTCCTTCGAAACCTGCCTTGCTCTACTGCCCCAGCTCCCTTCGTGTGGATCTTTTTCTACTTCCGTCCGCTATTCCAAAGCCACCTAGACGTTTACTATTATTAGAGGTAAAGCTAGTTCATACAGTCGACTCTAAGAGTTGGTTCAAATGGGGAAGAAAGTGGAAAAGCTGTAGCATGAATCTAGGACTTGGTTCTAAGAGGAAACGGGGGAAAGTAGTAGATAATGGCTACCCAACCGGTCTCTTGGTTGAAAAGACAAAGAAAGCATGGTGGATGGCGAAGGGTGGGGGAAGTGGACCTATCTCTTGGTTGAAAAAGGAAAGAAAGTGACGGGTGTTGGGGGACAATGCAAATGAGAATGAGCAGGTCTAGATTTCCTGTGCTCACATAGGAAAATGTCACCGAGGAGATAAAAAATGGGACAAATGCAGGCATGCTGCCTGAGTGTTTGCCGCTCTCGGCAACCACATCTGCATCACCACTTTATGCCCCTGCTGTCCCTACGCCCATATCGCTGCCGTTAATGTAAAATCACATGAAGCATTAAGCAATGCCACCTAATGTCACCGTAAGTAATGGTCTAGTGCCATTGATAAATTGAAGCAATGCCAACACCATTTTATGAAATGCTTCCTCCTAGCTTTATTTCCCATGAATTGTGTTTTTGCAGTTACACTTAACTCTCACACCGCTAACATTGCTTCATCCCAGTGGAACTGCACAAATTTGATTGCACATTTACTGACCATGTGCTACTCTCATGACAGTAATACTAATGCTATTGATCTGCATGTTAATCTAGTGGCATTGTTGATGTCATGTGATGCTACTTACTTAAGGACTCTTCATACTGTCAATCTAGTGCCAATTATAACACAATATATGCTACTGTTAATCATACGCCACTACAAATATTTGTCACTGTTTAAATAACCGTATTTTGTATTTGCACAAACAGGGATGTCTGTCTCCATATCGTTTCGGGATGTCTGTCTCTGTATCGTTTCTATCCGCGCAATCAAAAGCACACACCTCAGTTTTAGTACAACTGCGCAAAATGAGATGGCTATCCCTCGTTGCCGTCATCTAACCTCCAGTCTTCAAGGTATTCCTACATTGGTAGTAACTAAGGTAGAATGACCAACGCAATCTAAAAGAAGCTGATTCGTACATTTTACTTCCTGATTGCAGTGCAGGGACGAGCGAAAACAACTGCATCCTAGTCTAGAATGCACTTTCTACCAGTTCATCCATGGACCAAGGACTAGCTGGCACGGCTGTACGTCGGTTTTTTGGACAGGTGTGCGGACAAGAGGCATTGTGGTCTTCTTATTTCTGCAAATAGCGGTGCTTAAATTTAGTGGAATGCACAAGAATTTCACCTGGTCAGTACACTGCATGGTTCAGTTCAGTATTCCAACTAAGACCACAATTATAATTGGTTATTCTAGAATGAGAGAACCTAACCCTGGATGGTGGCAACAAGAAAAAACCAGAGTGAACTACAGGAAATTTAAGCCTGCCGGGAGGCCCTTTGCTCAGAGAAGCCTTGCTTGTTTTTTCCTGATTTGTAAACCTTCTCACAACTTTGTCTTTTGCTGTGAACTAGTATATGTTTGTTATGTTCTATGAATCTTTGAGATGTATAAAATTGCTTAACTTATTGAAAGGACATGTGGTGCCCCCATGTGTGGTTTTGGTAATTGATGACAATCTCTATGGACTAATGGTTTCCTTGAGTTATATTTGAAGGGTTTTCCCATAGGCTTTTCTTGGAGTCCATTTGTTGGTTTCAATGAGAGTTTGTGATGACCAAGGTGCTATTAAGGAATTATCTAAAGATTGGTCATATGAGTGTTGATCTTATTGCAAGCATGTCTTGAAGAAGAAGGTTGTGTGATCATTCATGTTTACCTTCAAGACATCATCCAAATGAAGAGAGTTGCAAAGATTCAAGGTTGATCAAGACTAAGTCAAGAGTGAATCAAGTTGATCAACTCACAAAGCGTAGAAGATGTACCGAGAGGGATCAAGTGATCCCATGGTATGGTAAGCATTGTCCATTGCACTTTATGTACTAACCCATGGTCTATGTGAGAGTTGTATGTGGGGTTAGGTACGTATCCATGGGCTTGTGTCAAGAGGAAGATATCATACAACCTATGGAAATGATGACATCAAGTGGTGATCGTCATCAAGATTGCCGTGTGCAAGTTCAAGTGGAGCATCACGAAGAGATCAAGTGCTTGAATCTTGCCATCCATTGTGGTGTCAATGGACTTGTGAAGATGTGCCAAAGAGTGGCTCACCCATAGTGAACTATGGGGGAGCAATCATCTAGTCTTCAGCGAGCCAACGCAATCAAGAAAGGTGGTCCAACTTGAGGGAGTCAAGATCGTATTCATCTAGCTCAAGTGGACCATGTGCAAGGCAAAGGTTTTCCCTTGATAGGTTTTCTTTTTACCGGTCTTGTGGTGGTAGTTGGGAGACCGAGTTATAGGATCGTTTGCCGTACTATCAAGGGGGGCTCTCAAGTTGGTAGCTTGATCGTATCGCTAGTAGAGAGCTCAAACCATTGCATCCTTGCATCATGTTTCTTGGTTCTTGTTTGGTTATCTTTCTGATTCTTAGAGCTTATGGTCATCTTGATGACAAGCTTGAGTTCATCGAAAACGGAGTTTGCATGCGTCTTCTATGATGTTTTCGGTGTTGGAGGTTTTACCGGTCTTATCCGATGAAGGGTTCTCACCATTTTCTTATGGGACTTTTCTCAATTGCTTATTCTTGATATTTCTATCAATATTGTGTTAGCCCATGTCGTTATCTTTCCAACAAACTTAGTTTCGTTGAATTCGGAGTCCGTTTGCAAAAGTTGTGGCTGTTTTGGTAAAGGCTGCAGCAGTACTACCGTGACTAGAGCGGATGTAATTTTTTACTACCGCTCCAGAGCGGTACTACCGCTGCTCCTGAGTGGTCGTACCGCTCCAGAGCAGTACTACCGTGGCTCCTAAGCGGTATTACCGCCTCGGACCAAAATCTTGTGTTTTCTCTCTCATTTGGGCAGTTTTGACCGTGCTAAGCGGTAGTACCGCTCCTCCAAGCGGTAGTACCGCTTGTGCACGACCTGAGCACATAACGGTTGGATTCGGGAGGTCCTATAAAAGGGGGTCTTCTTCCCCAATGAACCTAATCCTTGGAGCTCGTGTTCTTCCCCTATTGTTGACCTTCTTCGAGCTTGCTAACTCTCAATCCCTCCATGGATTCTTGCTAGTTTTTGAGGGAAAAGAGAGAGGAGATCTAGATCCACGTTTCCACCAATCACTTTCTCCTCTAAGTGAGGGGAACCCCTTGGATCTAGATCTTGTAGTTCTTCGTGTTCTTCTTTCTTCCTCTCATTTTCCTCCCTAGCATTAGTTGCTTTGGTGGGATTTGGGAGAGAAGGACTTGGGCACTCCGTGTGTCCTTGCCATTGCATTTGGTGCATTGGTTTGAGTTCTCCACGGTGATACGTGGAAGTGAAGTTTGAGAAGCTTATTACTCTTGGGTGTTTGGGCACCCTAGAGCTTGTTCCTCTTGGGTGCCTTGGTGCCCTAGACGGTTGGTGGTGTTCGGAGCTCAATCATTGTGGTGTAAAGCTCCGGGCAAGCGTCGGGGTCTCCAATTAGGTTGTGGAGATCGCCCCGAGCAATTTGACGGGTACCGGTGACCGCCCCCAAGGGTTGCCAAAGTGTATGGGTTCGGTGACCGCCCCCAAGGGTCGCCATTTGTACGGGTTCGGTGACCGCCCTCAAGGGTCCCTTAGTGGAATCACGGCATCTTGCATTGTGCGAGGGCGTGAGGAGATTACGGTGGCCCTAGTGGCTTCTTGGGGAGCATTGTGCCTCCACACCGCTCCAAACGGAGATTAGCATCCGCAAGGGTGTGAACTTCGGGATACATCGTCGTCTCCGCATGCCTCGGTTATCTCTTACCCAAGCCCCTTTACTTATGCACTTTACTTTGTGATAGCCATATTGTTCTTTGTCATATATCTTGCTATCACATAGTTGCTTATCTTGCTTAGCATAAGTTGTTGGTGCACATAGGTGAGCCTAGTTGTTGTAGGTTTTGTGCTTGACAAATTAACCACTAGGTTTATTCCGCATTTGTTCAAGCCTAAACCGTAATTATTTTAAAGCGCCTATTCACCCCCCCTCTAGGCGACATCCTCGATCTTTCACTTATGCTTTTCAAGTTTTTTATGAAGACGAGTTTAATGTGAGTGTTCCACTTGAGCGCTGGACTAGCGTGTGAACGTTTGGAATTTACATTGTGGCCTCAGTTAACTGCATGAACCACTATAACAAGATACATAGTTGCTTATATGTCAGACATCAGATTGTTGATTGTTAGTTGGTCGATAGCCTAGTGTTGAAGCGAGCTGAGCCAATGTGCCGTGTTTTGCACAACTGCTTACAAGTGGGGTAGCACCAACAGTGTTTACAAGTACTTATGTATACGTCGGCGCACAGTTCTCGAATGAGGGCTCTATTTCATGAAAACACACACTGCTCATATGATAAACCGTGACAACTTATGTCTTACCATGCCATATTCATGAAAAAATTAGTGAGGACACATCTGTTTCGGCAACAATTACGATGGTTCTCACAAGATTCACGGGCACACAAAAGTAGCAGTAGTTCCCATAGACGGATTCAAACAGAGTACTAGCCCCAGAGGGGTCGATAACAGGCAAGGTTCGGATAATTAGACACAATCCAAACTACTATTAGACACTAGCTGGGGCAACTATTTCATGCCTTGATCTAATTTGGGCTGGACACAAGACGGACCTTGCCATGAACATCATCGAGGACGTCCCGCAGCTGCTCAATCCTGTGAACCTTCATGAAGACAACCTTGTGGCCTTGCCACTGATAAACTTGTTTGTGGAGGCATGCCACGTCATCTTACTGCGTAAGCTTGACAAGAACAGTATGCCTCACAAACGAAGGAGTAGCTTTGAACTTCTTGTGCTTTAGTACACCCTGGACAACACGCCTGACAACAGTGAGGCTGGAATACAACTCTTCATTGGTATAACCGCAAATGGCTTCCAGAATCCAACAGCCTAAGAACTCTGTTTTCCCAGTGCGTATATTCAAGTCATCCGCCTCATAGCGAGTGACATGTACAACCACACAATCCTTGTCTGCATCAGGGTTCTAATTGAAACAGAAACAAATTCTGAATTACTTTTCAGTATAAGAAACATTTTAAACCACTATGTATAGCATGGCATCGAAGCTAATAAAATTTTGCATTATTAATCACCACATACTTAGATGAAAAACCACAATCGAGATCGGAAAAGAAGAAAATCACCTTGGGCAGCTCAGCAGGGGGGGACACATCCTCGAAGGGGGAAAACTGCTCCTGCAGTGCCACGGGGGCTGTAACCTCAAACGGGGCGTTGACCATCTCAGTAGTGGCCGTGAGCGTATCTGGGGTCGGCTCGGTGGTTGCCTCCATCTTCTTGGAGCTCTCTATCTCATGGGGATTAGCCTCCCGCGTCTGCTCCAATATCGGCAGATCTTTGCCTGGTTCTCCTTGGTCCATCATGAAACCGACGAATACTAGGAGACCATTGAAAGAAAACACAATCGCAATGACAATGAGAATGAAACAAAAAAGAGAGTGAGGATCGGTTACTGCTTTGCAAAAGTTCTTTTTTTTCTCTGAACGAAAATATACCAACATCACGGATCTGCTTACCTTCCCTTCGTTGGGAGAGAACAACACTTGCAGATGCGAGTGTTGCCTTTCTTGAAGACGGTGAGGGAGAAGGGGATTCAGCGAAGAGTGAAATGATGGTCGCTTCGTCCGTCAAACTTAGACTGCGGGGAGGTGGGGTTTTGTGATACGACGGCTCGTTACTGCCGCTATGACCGGGGTGACTCTCCACCTGCATACTGCCTTCTAATTAGGTCGATGGCATTTGGGCCCGCGCGCTGCATGGCCCGCATGTCGGTGAACAAAAGTATAATGGCATTCAGTAGAGGGAGACATCTCAATGACCTAGGAGCCAGAAGCGGTAGAGTGTCTCCACTGTACTAGTAGTAATTGTTTTTTGGGTAGCTGTAGAGTGTCTCCATTGTACTAGTAGTAATTGTTTCTCTAGGCCCAAGACAAAACAGCCCATCCACACTAGTAAATAGTAAAATCAATTCAAAAGCCCTATATTTACTGAATGAGAGGCGCTACCCACACCCAGCACACCGCCCCCCAAAAAAACTTGGGTGCTCTTCTTCCTCCTCGCCCCCACTCACCTCACGTCGGCTCGCTCCACTCGTACCCCCAAATTCCTCACCTCACTCCTACAGAAAACCCCAGCTCCCCTTCTTCCTCACTACTACAGAAAAAACCTCAGCTCCCCTTCTTCTTCACTCGCACTACAACTAGGCTCGTCATTCATTACTATGCTCAAATCCGTGAGCGCGACACGACGCCCTCGAGGAAAATGGAGTCGGCTGACCCGGGTGCCAAGAAGATGAGGCTCCCACCAGCGGCAACGCGTGTTGTAGATCCCGCAACCGGCAGCGCGGAGAGAAGTGGCGACCCCGCCCCCACCGGATCCCAGGAACCCATAGAATCTCGGGTGGACCGCATCAGCGATCTCCCGGACACCGTCCTTGGGGAGATCATCTCGCTTCTCCCCACCAAGGATTGCTGCCGCACCCAAGTCCTCTTAATTCGGTGGCGCCCTCTATGGCGCGCCGTGCCCCTTAATCTCGACTATCATCGGCTATCTCTCTTCAATGATTTTGAAATCCCCAGATCCATCATCTCCTCCCACCAGTGCTCCGTTCAAAGCCTCTGCATCCCATCATGCTACCTGAGCAAGCATACCATGCCCTGCACGGTGGACGCCTGGCTGAAATCCCCTGAATTCATAGAACTAAAGCTGCTTGAGTTCTACTATTCCCCTAGAAATCACATACCACATACCGAACGCCATGAACTTGTGCCCTCAGCACCAATGTCCATATCGCGGTTTTCCTCCTCTCTCCACACCGCCACCTTTGCGTTGTGCTACCTACCAGACAATCTGGTACTAAACCTTCGACTCCCATTTCTCAAGAAACTTTCACTTGTGCGGGTTCGTATATCGGAGGCCTCATTGCACAGCATCATCCACTCCAGTTGCCCTACCCTGGAGTGCTTGGTACTTGTTTTCACAGTTAGAATCGGTTGTCTCCAAATAAAGTCGCCTAACCTTGTAAGAATTGGAATTTCTTTTGACGGAAGGCAGCTCATCATCCAAGATGCCCCTTCACTTTAAAGGTTGATCCTTGATTCTAGTTATTCACCGTTGCAAATAATCGTCCTCTCTACACCTAAACTGGAGACCTTGGGTGTAATACATGATCTCTGTGCTCATTTCAATATGGTGTTTGGCTCCATAGTTCTTCAGGTACTTTATATTATCATCTACACTTGTAACCATAAGCTGCATTTTAAATTTCTGCCCATAACATTTTGTACTAATATTATGTTCTATGCTCAGTGAAGAGTTTCTCCATGGATGGCCTATCAATGGTGCTGGATTCTGTCAAGATCTTATATATCCAAATGAATAGTTTTGATCTGAACAAGATTATTGGCTTGCTGCAATGCTTTCCATGTCTGGAGAAGTTGTATATAAAGGTGATAATTTCACGCACATTGGAAGCCCGCATATAGTGTACTAGAATTAACCGTTCAGTTGTTGCTCTTTTGACACTCTTTTTTAGACCTTAACTGTTTTCAATCTTCATGTCTATTTAGGCAACAAGACAGGGTAAGAAAGTTATAACCAATCGGTGGATTCGTAAGCATCAGGATTTTCTCACTTCTCATGATATTCGATTGAAGACAATAACGCTAGAACGATACGTAGCCAACTGTGCAAACACTAGATTTGTCACATTCTTCCTGCTGAATGCGAGGTTACTATTGTCCATCAGGCTTAAGTTTATCAGCAGCATGGTTTTGACGGATGGGTATGTCGAAGAGCAAAAAAAGGAGTTTTAGGTGGGCAAAAGAGCATCTGAACGTGCCGGGCTTCTATTTACAACATATTGTGGTCATAATCCAGTAAATTTTACGACCCAGGATGTTCATTCTGTGGACCTGACCGATCCATTTGATTGTGACTGCCGAAAACAGTGCTGGAGTTAGATGTTGTTGCCCTTTTCAACCAGGGTTTTTTTGTAAACCTGATGAACAATTAACCCTCGTGCTTTTGTACAGTTTGTAAGCTGGAGTTAGATGTTCCTGCCCTTTTCAACTCGGCTGTGACTGTCATATTTTCTTTGAAACAAGGCAAATGGCTTGACATTCGTTTAATTTAGAGTGAAATATTGTAACAAATCCCAACCAAGGGAAATAACATCACTCGCCGACTGCTTGAGCTCACTGTGCATTACGGAAGCCAAGTGATTAGCCCCCACCAGCACCCACAAACTTATTTTGAACTAGCACATCAAATGGGCTATAAATTTTCATAGGAAAGGTTGCATGATCGTGACAGATTTGGATTCTGACATTTAGGACCCATGAGGAAATAGCCTATCCAAGGTGGTGTCGACTTACTAGCCAGTCAACAAACGATTCTGCCTACCAGCCGTTGGATTGACATCCAACATCTGTCGTGTATCTTCAATCTCTTGTCTTCTTCCTCCAGCCGCCCAAACCGAACCACCCCGTCGGCTCTGCCTGCTCCCGCATCCCATGGCTGGCTGCGCCTCTGCCACCCTACCATATGTACCCTCCAACGTTGGCCAGTCCCTCCCTCTATTCCCCCACATGTCCTGTTATTCTCCGGCGACGTCAGCCCCAACACGCACCCGCACCCGAACCAGTCAACCCTCGTACCCCCCCTCCGCCTGCAACTGGACCGGCGCATCTTCCATGGCTCCTGTTCGTTCCGTCCGAAGCCTCGCCGTCGTCCTCCGCCTTGCGGCCTTGGTTCGCTCACCGTGCGCGATGCGTCGCCCTCTTGCATTGTCAATGTCGTCAACAACCGAGAGGAACAAGGAGATGACTATTCGTAGAGAGGATGACAGTAGGGACCCACTAGCGTCATGGCAATACGCAAGCAAGTGCCTCTATATTGCAAGCCCAAAAATATGGCTCCTCCTAATGGTTGAACATCTATGGCTCACGCCATTGTCAACGTAGTCAATAAATGAGAGAATTACACTACGAGCGGCTGACACCAGGGACCCAGCAGGTCGCGCAGTTTACTTTTAAGGAACAAACAGTTGTTATTTATACTAGTTTTAGCAACGGATCGGGGTAACAACGGGGCTGTGCGGGGCCTGTGGCCCGTCTAGCCGGGGTTTTATTTATGTTTACCACATCATGAGCCCAATTGTGTTTTTTTCTTGCTGGAAATGGCTAGCCTAGTTCTATTTTTTTAAAGAAATACCCAAACAAGGCCTACTTGCTTTATTGGCCCTGCTGGGCTGCAAATATTTCAAGACCAGGAGAGTTTCATTCGGTTTGCCCAGAAATGGGCTGTATATTTTTAAAAGACATCAAACCGGGAATTAGTTTCAATTTTTTTCACTACAAGATTTTAAATTCCATTGATTTTTATGCGTGGACAATTATTTGGATTTATATTTATATAAATTATTTTTCAAAATAGTTTGAATGTGAATCGATATTTCTGGATTAAAAACAGTTGACCGCACCGAAATATGCAAAATTTCGTATACTTTTTAACCGTGGCTGTTGTGGAATTGTCACGTCAGATGTCCTCATGAAAGGACTTAGTTGTGGAGCCATCGCAACTAGGAAGCTTGAAGGGGTTAAACGGGACAAAGGACACGAGAGGGTTTATACTAGTTTGGCCCCTTACGGTGAAGGTAAGGCCTACGTCTAGTTGGGTTGGTATTGATGTTTCGATGACCAGGGAGCGAGATACGCTATGCCTGGCTCTCGATGAGTTGTTTCTTGCCCTAAGCTGTCAGCGGGTCGCCCCCTTATATACACGGGTCGACGCCCTCCGGCCTACAGAGTCTCGGCGGGCTTATAAACAATGTCCGGCTCGGTGACTAGTTAAGTCTACCTTATGATACAAGTAATATTATAACTGCGGTTTACTACAACGGGCCTTAAGTCGCCGGTGGGCTTTAAGCTCCTTATGAACCGTCATCTTCATGCCTTGTCTTGGGCTTCTGTCCGGTGAGCCCTCTTTGCATAACCCGGCCCCTCCTGGGCGGCTTACACAAATAGTTATATCCCCAACATTAGGCCCCAGATTGATTTGAACCGGTTCATGTCAATCTTAAAATACCCTTTGAACCGCCCTGTAGCTCTTATCTTGCACAAAGGATTTTACCCCTCCATGACGTCATCATCTAACTCCGGGTTAAATCTCTGTGACGTCATCTTCATTAAAGCTTTATTTTTTATGCCGTCACATCTTCAACGGATCTTTGTCTTTATTAACCACCCCGAGAATCGAGGCGCCAGAGCCGCTGGATAATGAATATTATCTCCTCGTTTTCCGCACCCTCTCAGTTAGTCTTTCCTTATAAGTAGAGCGACCTAGGTCTTTCCCCTCAGTCATCTTCTTCTTCTCGCCTCCTCCCGAGCTCTACCGCCGCCATCGCCGAACCTCTCGTCTTCACCAACTCAGGCCGCTGCATCGACCTGATTCTGACTAGAGATCGATGGCGACCCTCCGCGGCGCATCCACATCTGTGAGTTCTTCGCATTCCCTTTCTCAGATCTGCATTAGGTCGTTGCTGAGTTCGTCGGTGTTCATCACGGTCTGACACCAAATCCTCGCTAGTTCCTTCCAATGCTCTGTTTAGATCGTCAGAACCACGTAGAACTGCTGCGGTGCTTGTCTGTGTTGATCTTGCATGAAAATAGATCTCATTTCCCTTGTTCAAAAATCCTCTTCGAACGCATGAACTTCCCTGCCCTATTTTAGGTCTAGAGAATTTCCCTTTCATAGCAATATCTTGATCCAAAATAATAACTGTTATCTGTGAAACTTGTTTTTATCACCCGGAACACCTCTTCTGGTGAACCCCCTGAAACACAACTGTCGAGGCGTCCGGATTAAATATATGACATAGAACCTTAATCGCTTCCCATGACCCGGAATTTTTTTTGAATTTGTACTTTGATACTTGTAGCGGCTTAAATATTGTTGCACAGTCATCCTTATGTCATTAGGCCCCTCATTAAGCCGCCACTTTAATCAAGATTTTCCTCCCGTGTTAAAATTGAACCAGATCTTCTTGTTTTCCATAGGCCAATTGCTGTGATGGCTCCTAAGGCTACCAAGGCCCCTGTAACTTGCAATTGGGTTCCATCCACAGTGACCAATAGCAAACTAGCTGAGTTTGTAAAATCTGGGCATCTGCCAAAAAAGGACGCCATGTCATACCGTGCCCCTGGCCCGTCTAAAGAAAAACCTCACCCCAAAGCAGGGGAAGTAATAGTTTTTACTGATCATATGAGCCATGGATTTGCTCCTCCCGGCTCAAAATTCTTCAGAGAGGTTTTGAACTTCTTTGACCTTAGACCTCAAGACATCGGACCCAATTCCGTGTCAAATATTTGCAATTTTCAAGTCTTCTGTGAGGTGTACCTGGGAGAGGAGCCAAGTCTGCTTTTGTTCAGGGAACTTTTTTATATGAACTGGCAAAATGAACGTGCCAACGGGCCCAGCCTTGAGCTTGGCGGTATCTCAATCCAACGAGGGAGAGACTGTCTTTTCCCTTATGCTGAGCTACCGAGTCACCCCAAATCTTGGAACCAAACGTGGTTCTACTATCAGGACACTTCTCCGGCAGATGAAAAGCCTCTGCCCGGCTTTAGCGCCCTGCGCCTTGAATCTACACATCCGCTACTAGACAAGTTGACAACCCTGGAACGCGTGCCTCTTAACTCCACCATCAAGAAGATTAAAGCTCTATTGGGAAATGGTTTAAATGGCATCGATCTGGTCCGGGTCTGGGTCACTTGGCGTATACTTCCATTAAGCCGCCGCCCCGGTTTAATGTGTACTTATACTGGAGAAAAGACTAATCTGCAACGCCATAGCCCTGACGACTTACCAGATGACGTGGTGGATGCTACAACCCAGTCACTGCTGAAGGAGGGCACTGTGACGAGCAACGCCTTCGGCTTACTTCCATTTTGCAAGAACAACCCGGCCCCTGTGGTAAGTTAGCAGTCGTAACAAATGTTTATGAATATATTATACCTTTCTTGATACTCATAATACTTTAACTTTTTCCACAGGCCGGTAATGACTTTTGGAAGGTTAAATATGACCATGAGGCTGCCAAACAGGCCAGAACGACCAAGAAGGTTGAAAGAAAAGCCGCCAAGGTGGGAACTTCAAAGAAGAAGAAACCCAGCGCCTCCGACTTACTCAGATTGGAGGATAGCTCTTCGGATGAAGAAGAGGTAATCTTTAAATTTTCTTAAGTCCCTTGTTATCACCTGTCTGACATTTTATCCTTTCAGGAGGATACGGGGAACAGTCGAGCAGCTAATGAAGAGGTAACTATAATCTCCTCCGACTCAGAGCCTTTGCCAAAGCGAAAGACCCGAAGGGTGACCCGGAAAGTAAGATTTTCACATGCACTTGCTTATCAAGATCCTCAATTTATTTTGAAGCAACAACAGCTTGAGAGACGGAGGCGGACCCGGAACAATAAGGATGCATAACTCTCTTCCGGCTTACCTGATGTAACCAGGAAACGTCGGACTGAGGTTATCTCCGATTTATGCTCTGCCTTACCTTTAGCAGGCTTAATTCGTCAACCTCTCAATTCATCTGACTATAATTATCAGGATACCTCCCCTTCTTCTGGTGAATCCATGTAGTCAAATATGCCGACTTTCAAAACTGCTCCCGGGTAATGTAAACTTATGCACTTTTTACCTTACCCGTGCTTGCGTATTCATCCTTCTGCTTTTGTTAGCAGTATGCAAGTGAAACCCAGCAAGCGGGCAAAGAAGAATAAACCTTCTGAACAACCGGTCGTGGTTGAACCGGTGATTAATACGTCTGCTCCAGACAGTGCTAGCCATCAGCCGCCGCCTGACCCGGCTTCTGATATTCTAGTGCCGACCTCTGATCCACTTACCGAAGACATTGTCCACACAAGCGACCCGGAGACTCCTAGCCCAGCAAAGAGAAATGACCCGGAAGTTGAGATTGTGAAGTCCCAATTTGTTGAACCAGGCCGGCCTACAGTCCTTGCCAAATGTACTGCCAAGGAAGAGTTTGCCCAACGCCAAAAAGCCAAGCAGGACATTGCAGATTATACTCACCTAAGCATTGGTGATATAGTCTCAGGCTATCTGAATCAAGTGCATAATAGTCGTGACCTCGAAGTTGACATGGTGAAACAAATACAGCATAAATCTGAGGTATAACTTATACTTTTTATCTGAGCCTTATATATACTGTACCAGCCCCCAAGTCTACCGCATATGAACAAATACGCTGTAGACTTAGAAGTCTGCTTTTACTTGTTAACTTATCCGGCTTAAAAAGAATTTATTTAACCCGGTATAACATAAGGATTTTAAATTTGCAATACACATTAGTCCCCAAGTGTCAAGTATCCTTACTTGTAAGGTGCTTGAGACTTAATATGCTTGACCCGGCATGATAAAGTTAAATTTTCTTTCAGCATACATTAGCCCCCAAGTGCCAAGTATCTTTACTTGTAAAGTGCTTGGGACTTGAATGTTTACCTTAGTAGAATCCTTACCATTACCCGGTGTCAATTGTAGGCTGCCATAAGTCAATTTGAATCGGAGCTTGCTGCCCTGAAGAGTCGTCTGGAAACTCAAGAGCTTGGAACACAAAAAGCTAACTCCAAATTTGAATTTAGTGTCTCTGAAAATGAGAAACTAAAGAAGAATTTTGAGTCGGAAAGGAAAACTTGGGCTGACGAAAAGGCTTCCCTGGTGACTCGGGCCGAAACAGCCGAAGCATCTCTTGCAGAAGCAACAACTGAGCTGTCAAACTTAACACATCAAATATCCCAAATGGTCTCAGCCATCTTTGGTAAGTTATTGTGACATAGTTTTAACATGGCAACCGTACAATGACTATTGTAATAAATACTTCCGGCTTACCGTTATGCTTGTGCACATACAGGCTCTAGGAGTGTCAATCTGAAGCAGAACACGCTGATCAAGCTTAAAGCCGTTTACACATTAGTGAAACAGCTATATTCCGGGACACAACGTGCCCTGGCCGTTGTAGCTTTATCAACTCCACACCCCCGCCTTTTGCAAGATGTTTTGAAGAGCCTCGCCTTTCTACCTCAGCGGATCCAAGACTTAAGGCGTTCATCTTCAAGAGTCAGGGTCGTAGCTGCATTGAGCCGGGCAAAAGCATGGCTCCCAAAACTAGACCTGGCAGACCTTGCGCTTGGATATCCGAGTCTAAAGGAAAACGGCAATGCCTTTGATGATCATGACTTCGACGCCTGTGTTAAGGCCATACGTCCGGTGGCTACCCTTATTGGAAACGATACTGACCTCAGCAAGTATGCGTCGGCTTATGACAGCAATAACCGGAAAATCCCAAACGCTCCATATGATCAAATCAGCCTGATCCCTCCAATTCGTAAGCATACTTTTGCCCCTGAAGTGGATCCGGCCGGTTTAATAGATGATGAAGCTGAATTTGAAGCTTTGAGCGGCATTGATTGGGCTTCATCAACTTTCCAGGAAAAAACAACCGACGGAGAAGCGGCAAAGGATAACCCGGAGCCTTCAAGCCCACCGAAGGAGTGAATCATCGGGTGTTTGGCCAAAATACAATGCTCCACCTATTCAGACTCGGGGAGTCATGTAATAGGGTAGAAATAACTTCTGAATGCTCATCATGCCTTCGTGCATGCTTTTATCACTTAACGCTTTTCGTAAGCCGCCATGGCTGTATATTTCTGGCTTTCACTTCCTTGGCGTGCTAAATTTTGCCTGCCTTATTCCTGTAATCCTTGAATGATCTTCCTGGCTCATATAATGTTCACCCGGTACTTAAATAACCTGGGGTGACGAATATTAAACTGGCAAGACAAAAAACGCCTTAAAATGCTTTCCACAAGGTATCAGAATAATCAAAATACTTTTACAGGCCTCTGATTCGGATACAATCAGTAAACTATTCCAAAGGGGTTAAGCTAAGATTCGGATACGATCATATAGCCCCCAGTGGCGTGGCGATGCCAATCAAGTGGGTATCGACAACTATGTTCTCTTTGGTTCGAATACGACCTATGTTTGAACAGGAAGCCCCCAAGTGACCATAGGATTTGTTTAATGACGCTGATTCGTATACGATCCACGTCAGACCTAAAGGGGTTAAGCTATGATTCAAATATGATCAGGAAGCCCCCAAGTAGGCTTGGCAAGTATGCCGATCAAGTGGGTATCGACAGCTATGTTCTCTTTGGTTCGGATACGACCTATGTTTGAACAGGAAGCCCCCAAGTGACCATGGCTAGATTCAGATATGATCATAAGCCGGACCAAAGGTAAACCGGATTCAGATTTGATCCGGTCCCTACTGGTTGTTTCCACCACCTGACAAAAAGGACATATACACTTTTTTAGGGTGAAAAAAGGACAGAGGTCCTTCTTTATTACTTTATATAATATGTACATTGTCAAAAATATATACATCTAAAGAGCCGCTGGCTTAAGTATAATAAGGCCGAAGATGGGCTATATTCCATGGCCGGCGGGTCTCCTCTTCCGATTTACCTGAGTCCTTGTGCTCTCGAATATCGATGAGGTAGTATGACCCGTTGTGCAGATTCTTGCTGACCACAAAGGGTCCTTCCCAAGGAGGGGATAGCTTATGCATATCGGTCTGATCCTGGATGAGCCGGAGCACTAAATCGCCTTCCTGAAATGTTCTGCTTCTGACCCGGCGGCTGTGATAGCGACGAAGGTCTTGCTGGTAAATTGCCGAGCGGGCCATTGCCAAGTCTCGCTCCTCATCCAACAAGTCAAGAGCCTCCTGTCGAGCCTTCTCATTATTAGCCTCAACGTAAGCCGCCACACGGGGTGAATCGTGCCGGATATCACTTGGCAGAACTGCCTCTGCTCCATAAACCATGAAGAAAGGCGTGTAACCCGTTGATCTATTAGGCGTAGTGTTGATGCTCCATAGCACAGAGGGCAGCTCTTCAACCCAACAACCCGGAGTCCGTTGTAAGGGGACCAAGAGCCGTGGTTTGATACCCCTTAAAATCTCATGATTAGCTCGTTCTGCTTGACCATTGGACTGAGGATGGGCAAAAGCCAAAACGTCAAGCCGGATATGTTCCCGTTGACAGAACTCTTCCATGGCACCCTTGGAAAGATTAGTGCCATTATCAGTTATGATGCTATGTGGAAAACCAAAACGAAAGATCACCTTTTTGATGAACTGCACCGCTGTGGCCGCATCACACTGACTGACCGGCTCTGCCTCAATCCACTTTGTAAATTTATCCACTGCCACCAGGAGGTGCGTTTTTTTATCTTTAGACCTTTTGAAAGGTCCCACCATGTCAAGCCCCCAGACTGCGAACGGCCAAGTAATTGGAATCATCCTTAACTCCTGAGCCTGCACATGAGCTCGTCTTGAGAACTTTTGACACCCATCACATTTGCTAACAAGATCTTCTGCATCAGCATGAGTCGTCAGCCAATAAAAACCATGACGAAAAGCCTTGGCCACCAGAGATTTTGAGCCGGCATGATGACCACAATCCCCTTCATGGATCTCTCGAAGTATCTCTTGACCTTTTGCAGGTGACACACAACACTGGAACGCACCTGTAACACTGAGATGATGTAACTCGCCGTTAACAATTGTCATGGATTTAGATCGTCTGACAATTTGTCTTGCCAAGGTCTCATCCTCAGGCAGCTCTCCCCGAGTCATATAAGCCAAATATGGCAATGTCCAATCCGGGATGATGTGAAGTGCAGCCACCAACTGTGCCTCCGGGTCTGGCACTGCAAGCTCTTCCTCTGTAGGTACCTTGACAGAAGGATTATGTAAGACGTCCAGAAAGGTATTAGGCGACACCGGCTTACGCTGAGAGCCCAACCGGCTTAAAGCATCCGCCGCCTCATTCTTCCTTCTGTCAATGTGCTCCACCTGATACCCTTTGAAGTACCCAGCTACAACATCAACTTCATGATGATAAGCCGCCATAAGGGGATCCTTAGAATCCCATGTGCATGAAACCTGCTGAGCCACAAGATCTGAGTCGCCCAAGCACCTTACCCGGCTTAAATTCATCTCCTTAGCCATCCGGAGACCATGGAGCAAGGCCTCGTATTCAGCTGCATTGTGAGTGCAAGGAAACATGAGCCTCGTATTCACCTTTTTGATGAACTGCACCACTGTGGCCGCATCACAATATGGGGTGTAATGCTAACAAAAAGAGGATGGGCTCCAAAAAATTTCTTAAGAATTAGCAAATGGGTTGTACATTATTAGAAATAATGGCAGATGGGTTGTATGTTGTTTTCCACAGATTTGAGGCTGACTTGTGTGCCTACTATAGTTGACGCGTATGCTTTCATAAAAAAAGGTTGATGCACACGCAGTGCCCTATCAACTTAGTCAACACACGAGAGTAGTGACTGTTGGATGTCCATCCAACGGCTGTCGTGCTTCTTCAATCTTTGCTCTTCATGCTCCAGCCGCTCAAACAAGCGCCGGCGGGACTGCATGCTCCCTCCTCCCGCGGCCGCTATGCTGCCGCGCAGGCCTCACGGCCCCATCGTACTCCCATCGCTGGCCTAGCCATCCCTCTACTCACCCACACCTGTTGTTATTCTCCAGGGATGGCAAACGAACCAGTAAACCCTCGTACTCCTCTGCGTGGGAAACAACTGCTGAGTATTCCCTGGCTCCATGTCATTCCCTTCCTAGGCCTCGCCGTCGTCCACCGCCTAGGTGCTCTCGGCGCGCCCTGGTCAACGTGGTCAATGAATGACATCCATCGGAAGTGGAATGTACGTGGAGAGGCTGACAGCTGGGTCCACGGCCGCACGCAAGGAAATGCCTCCTTATTACGCGCAAAATAATGATTCCTCCACCTGACAGCTAGGACCCACAGGAAGGGCCTCTGTATTTCGCGAAAAAAACATTCCCCCAGCTGACAGGTCGGACCCACCAGCTATATCTTCGCACGCAAGGAAGTGCCTCCTTATTACGCCCAAAAAAATGAATACCCCCTGCTAGCTAGGACCCACCATATTGTTAAGCTGACTTGTGGGCCTACTAAGTTGACAGGGACGGAGGGCTTTGTCAACTTAGTCAATACTCCAGTGACCGTATGATGTCCATCCAACAACCATAGTGCTTCTTCAACCTCTGGTCTTCTTGCTCCAGCTGCCCAAAGCAGCGCCGGTCGTGCCGCCTGCTCCTGCCTCCCGTGGCCGGCTATGCTACCACTGAGGCCTCACCGCCCCCATACTACTCCCACCGCTGGCCAGGCCATCCCACCACTCACCCACACCCCCTGTTATTCTGCGGCAACGACAACCTCACACCGCAGCCGAACTAGTGAACCCTCGTATTCCTCTCCGCGTGGGCATCCACTGTCGCGTCTTCCCTAGCTCCACGTCGTCCCCTTCCTAGGCCTCGCCGTCGTCCACCGCCGTGGTGCTCTCGACGCGGTGTGGTCAATGTGATCAAGGAATGACTTCCATCGGACCTGGACTATACGTGGAGAGGCTGACAGCTGGGTCCACGACCGCAGCAAGGAAGTGCCTCCTTATTACATGGAAAATAATGATACCTCCACCTGACAGCAAGGACTCACCGGACGGGCCACTGTATTTCGTGAAAAAAACGTTTCCCCCTGACTGCTGGGACCCACCAGCTACATCTTCGCACGCAAGGAAGTGCGTCCCGGCAAAAAAACCAATTCTCCCCCCTGACTGCTGGGACCCACCAGTTACATCTTCGCATGCAAGAAAGTGCCTGACAGTCGAGACCCACCTGGTCGAAGCGTACGTAGCGTTGTCATTCTGGTCGCGAACGTGTACGTACATATATACTGGTCGATGTAGAGGCGCACACATAAAATGTAGACGTACGTACTGTTGGAAATATGCCCTAGAGGCAATAATAAAAGGATTATTATTATATTTCCTTGTTCATGATAATTGTCTTTTATTCATGCTATAATTGTATTATCTGGAAATCGTAATACATGTGTGAATACTTAGACCACAACATGTCCCTAGTGAGCCTCTAGTTGACTAGCTCGTTGATCAACAGATAGTCATGGTTTCCTGACTATGGACATTGGATGTCATTGATAACGGGATCACATCATTAGTAGAATGATGTGATGGACAAAATGCAATCCTAAGCATAGCACAAAGATCGTGTAGTTCGTTTGCTAGAGCTTTCTAATGTCAAGTATCTTTTCCTTAGACCATGAGATCGTGTAACTCCTGGATACCGTAGGAGTGCTTTGGGTGTACCAAACGTCACAACGTAACTGGGTGACTATAAAGGTGCACTACAGGTATCTCTGGAAGTGTCTATTGGGTTGACACGGATCGAGACTGGGATTTGTCACTCCGTATGACGGAAAGGTATCTCTGGGCCCACTCGGTAATGCATCATCATAATGAGCTCAAAGTGACCAAGTATCTGGTCAAGGGATCATGCATTACGGTACGAGTAAAGTTACTTGCCGGTAACGAGATTGAACGAGGTATTGGGATAGCGACGATCGAATCTCGGGCAAGTAACGTACCGATTGACAAAGGGAATTGTATACGGGGTTGCTTAAATCCTCGACATCGTGGTTCATCCGATGAGATCATCAAGGAGTATGTGGGAGCCAACATGGGTATCTAGATCCCGCTGTTGGTTACTGACCGGAGAGCCGTCTCGGTCATGTCTGCATGTCTCCCGAACCCGTAGGGTCTACACACTTAAGGTTTGGTGACGCTAGGGTTGTATGAATATGAGTATGCAGCAAACCGAAAGTTGTTCGGAGTCCTGGATGAGATCCCGGACGTCACGAGGAGTTCCGGAATGGTCCGGAGGTAAAGAATTATATATAGGAAGTGCAGTTTCGGCCATCGGGAGAGTTTCGGGGGTCACCAGTATTGTACCGAGACCACCGGAAGGGTCCCGGGGGTCCACTGGGTGGGTCCACCTATCCCGGAGGGCCCCGTGGGCTGAAGTGGGAGGGGAACCAGCCCCTAGTGGGTTGGTGTGCCCCCCTTGGCCCCCCCTGCGCCTAGGGTTGGAAACCCTAGGGTGGGGGGCGCCTCCACTTGCCTTGGGGGGCACTCCACCCCCCTGGCCGCCGCCCCCCCTTGGGAGATCCCATCTCCAGGGCCGGCGCCCCCCCAGGGGGCCTATATAAAGGGGGGGAGGGAGGGCAGCCGCACCCTGAAGTCTTGGCGCCTCCCTCTCCCCTGCTACACCTCCTCCTCCCGTAGTCGCTTGGCGAAGCCCTGCCGGAACCCTGCTGCATCCACCACCACGCCGTCGTGCTGCTGGATCTTCATCAACCTCTCCTTCCCCCTTGCTGGATCAAGAAGGAGGAGACGTCACGCTGACCATACGTGAGTTGAACGCGGAGGTGCCGTCCATTCGGCGCTAGGATCTCCGGTGATTTGGATCACGACGAGAACGACTCCCTCAACCCCGTTCTCTTGAACACTTCCGCACGCGATCTACAAGGGTATGTAGATGCACTCCTCTCTCTCGTTGCTAGATGAACTCATAGATTGATCTTGGTGAACGTAGGAAATTTTTTATTTTATGCAACGTTCCCAACAGTGGTATCAGAGCTAGGTCTATGCGTAGTTCTCTATTGCACGAGTAGAACACAAATCTGTTGTGGGCGTAGATGTTGTCAACTTTCTTGCCACTACTAGTCTTATCTTGCTTCAGCGGTATTGTGGGATGAAGCGGCCCATACCGACCTTACACGTACGCTTACGTGAGACAGGTTCCACCGACTGACATGCACTAGTTGCATAAGGTAGCTAGCGGGTGTCTGTCTCTCCCACTTTAGTTGGAGCGGATTCGATGAAAAGGGTCCTTATGAAGGGTAAATAGAAGTTGACAAATCACGTTGTGGTTATTCGTAGGTAACAAAACGTTCTTGCTAGAACCCTATTGCAGCCACGTAAAAGATGCAACAACAATTAGAGGACGTCTAACTTGTTTTTGCAGCAATTGCTTTGTGATGTGATATGGCCAAAAGTTGTGATGAATGATGAATGATATATTGTGATGTATGAGATCATGTTCTTGTAATAGGAATCACGACTTGCATGTCGATGAGTATGACAACCGGCAGGAGCCATAGGAGTTGTCTTAATTATTGTATGACCTGCGTGTCAATGATTTAACGCCATGTAATTACTTTACTTTATTGCTAAACCGTTAGCCATAGTAGTAGAAGTAATAGTTGGCGAGCAACTTCATGGAGACACGATGATGGAGATCATGGTGTCATGCCGGTGACGAAGATGATCATGGAGCCCCGAAGATGGAGATCAAAGGAGCTATATGATATTGGCCATATCATGTCACTACTATATAATTGCATGTGATGTTTATTATGTTTATGCATCTTGTTTACTTAGAACGACGGTAGTAAATAAGATGATCCCTTATAATAATTTCAAGAAAGTGTTCCCCCTAACTGTGCGCCGTTGCTAAAGTTCGTCGTTTCGAAGCACCACGTGATGATCGGGTGTGATAGATTCTTACGTTCACATACAACGGGTGTAAGACAGTTTTACACATGCAAAAACACTTAGGGTTAACTTGACGAGCCTAGCATGTACAGACATGGCCTCGGAACACAGAGACCGAAAGGTCGAACATGAGTCGTATGGAAGATACGATCAACATGGAGATGTTCACCGATGATGACTAGTCCGTCTCACGTGATGATCGGACACGGCCTAGTCGACTCGGATCATGTAACACTTAGATGACTAGAGGGATGTCAAATCTGAGTGGGAGTTCATTAAATAATTTGATTAGATGAACTTAATTATCATGAACTTAGTCTAAAATCTTTGCAAAATATGTCTTGTAGATCAAATGGCCAACGCTCATGTCAACATGAACTTCAACGCGTTCCTAGAGAAAACCAAGCTGAAAGATGATGGCAGCAACTATACGGACTGGGTCCGGAACCTGAGGATCATCCTCATAGCTGCCAAGAAAGCATATGTCCTAGAAGGACCGCTAGGTGAAGCACCCATCCCAGAGAACCAAGACGTTATGAACGCTTGGCAGTCACGTGCTGATGATTACTCCCTCGTTCAGTGCGGCATGCTTTACAGCTTAGAACCGGGGCTCCAAAAGCGTTTTGAGCAACACGGAGCATATGAGATGTTCGAGGAGCTGAAAATGGTTTTCCAAGCTCATGCCCGGGTCGAGAGATATGAAGTCTCCGACAAGTTCTATAGTTGTAAGATGGAGGAAAATAGTTCTGTCAGTGAGCACATACTCAAAATGTCTGGGTTGCACAACCGCCTGTCCCAGCTGGACATTAACCTCCCGGACGAGGCGGTCATTGACAGAATCCTTCAGTCGCTCCCACCGAGCTACAAGAGCTTTGTGATGAACTACAATATGCAGGGGATGGTGAAAACTATTCCTGAAGTATTTTCAATGCTGAAGTCAGCAGAGGTAGAAATCAAGAAAGAACATCAAGTGTTGATGGTCAATAAAACCACCAAGTTCAAGAAGGGCAAGGGTAAGAAGAACTTCAAGAAGGACGGCAAAGATGTTGCCGCGCCCGGTAAGCCAGTTGCCGGGAAGAAGTCAAAGAATGGACCCAAGCCTGAGACTGAGTGCTTTTATTGCAAAGGGAAGGGTCACTGGAAGCGGAACTGCCCCAAATACTTAGCGGACAAGAAGGCCGGCAACACTAAAGGTATATTTGATATACATGTAATTGATGTGTACCTTACCAGTACTCGTAGTAACTCCTGGGTATTTGATACCGGTGCCGTTGCTCACATTTGTAACTCACAGCAGGAGCTGCGGAATAAGCGGAGACTGGCGAAGGACGAGGTGACGATGCGCGTCGGGAATGGTTCCAAGGTCGATGTGATCGCCGTCGGCACGCTACCTCTACATTTACCTACGGGATTAGTTTTAAACCTCAATAATTGTTATTTAGTGCCAAGTTTGAGCATGAACATTGTATCTGGATCTCGTTTAATGCGAGATGGCTACTCATTTAAATCCGAGAATAATGGTTGTTCTATTTATATGAGAGATATGTTTTATGGTCATGCCCCGATGGTCAATGGTTTATTCTTAATGAATCTCGAACGTAATGTTACACATATTCATAGTGTGAATACCAAAAGATGTAAAGTTGATAACGATAGTCCCACATACTTGTGGCACTGCCGCCTTGGTCACATTGGTGTCAAGCGCATGAAGAAGCTCCATGCTGATGGACTTTTAGAGTCTCTCGATTATGAATCATTTGACACATGCGAACCATGCCTCATGGGCAAAATGACCAAGACTCCGTTCTCCGGAACAATGGAGCGAGCAACCAACTTATTGGAAATCATACATACTGATGTGTGTGGTCCAATGAGCGTTGAGGCTCGCGGAGGATATCGTTATGTTCTCACTCTCACTGATGACTTAAGTAGATATGGGTATGTCTACTTGATGAAACACAAGTCTGAGACCTTTGAAAAGTTCAAGGAATTTCAGAATGAAGTAGAGAATCAACGTGATCGAAAAATAAAGTTCTTACGATCAGATCGTGGAGGAGAATATTTAAGTCACGAATTTGGTACGCACTTAAGAAAATGTGGAATCGTTTCACAACTCACGCCGCCTGGAACACCTCAGCGTAATGGTGTGTCCGAACGTCGTAATCGCACTCTATTGGATATGGTGCGATCTATGATGTCTCTTACCGATTTACCGCTATCATTTTGGGGATACGCTCTAGAGACAGCTACATTCACTTTAAATAGGGCTCCGTCTAAATCCGTTGAGACGACACCGTATGAATTATGGTTTGGGAAGAAACCTAAGCTGTCGTTTCTAAAAGTTTGGGGATGCGATGCTTATGTCAAGAAACTTCAACCTGAAAAGCTCGAACCCAAGTCGGAAAAATGCGTCTTCATAGGATACCCTAAGGAAACCATTGGGTATACCTTCTACCTTAGATCCGAAGGCAAGATCTTTGTTGCCAAGAACGGATCCTTTCTGGAAAAAGAGTTTCTCTCGAAAGGAGTAAGTGGGAGGAAAGTAGAACTCGATGAAGTACTACCTCTTGAACCGGAAAGTAGTGCAGCTCAGGAAAATGTTCCTGTGGTGCCTACACCGACTGGAGAGGAAATTAATGATGATGATCAAGGTACTTCGGATCAAGTTGCTACTGAACTTCGTAGGTCCACAAGGACACGTTCCACACCAGAGTGGTATGGCAACCCTGTCCTGGAAATCATGTTGTTAGACAACGGTGAACCTTCGAACTATGAAGAAGCGATGGCGGGCCCAGATTCCAACAAATGGCTTGAAGCCATGCAATCCGAGATAGAATCCATGTATGAAAACAAAGTATGGACTTTGACAGACTTGCCCGATGATCGGCGAGCGATAGAAAACAAATGGATCTTTAAGAAGAAGACGGACGCGGATGGTAATGTTACCATCTATAAAGCTCGACTTGTCGCTAAGGGTTATCGGCAAGTTCAAGGGGTTGACTACGATGAGACTTTCTCTCCCGTAGCGAAGCTGAAGTCCGTCCGAATCATGTTAGCAATTGCCGCATACTATGATTATGAGATATGGCAGATGGACGTCAAAACGGCATTCCTTAACGGCTATCTTAAGGAAGAACTGTATATGATGCAGCCGGAGGGTTTTGTCGATCCTAAGAATGCTAACAAGGTATGCAAGCTCCAGCGATCCATTTATGGGCTGGTGCAAGCATCTCGGAGTTGGAACATTCGCTTTGATGAGATGATCAAAGCGTTTGGGTTTATGCAGACTTATGGAGAAGCCTGCGTTTACAAGAAAGTGAGTGGGAGCTCTGTAGCATTTCTCATATTATATGTAGATGACATACTTTTGATGGGAAATGATATAGAACTTTTGGACAGCATTAAGGCCTACTTGAATAAGTGTTTTTCAATGAAGGACCTTGGAGAAGCTGCTTACATATTAGGCATCAAGATCTATAGGGATAGATCGAGACGCCTCATAGGTCTTTCACAAAGCACATACCTTGATAAGATTTTGAAGAAGTTCAAAATGGATCAGTCCAAGAAAGGGTTCTTGCCTGTATTGCAAGGTGTGAGATTGAGCTCGGCTCAATGCCCGACCACGGCAAAAGATAAAGAAGAGATGAGTGTCATCCCCTATGCCTCGGCCATAGGATCTATTATGTATGCCATGCTGTGTACCAGACCTGATGTAAACCTTGCCGTAAGTTTGGTAGGAAGGTACCAAAGTAATCCCGGCAAGGAACACTGGACAGCGGTCAAGAATATCCTGAAGTACCTGAAAAGGACAAAGGACATGTTTCTCGTTTATGGAGGTGACGAAGAGCTCGTCGTAAAGGGTTACGTCGACGCTAGCTTCGACACAGATCTGGATGACTCTAAGTCACAAACCGGATACGTGTATATGTTGAATCGTGGAGCAGTAAGCTGGTGCAGTTGCAAGCAGAGCGTCGTGGCGGGATCTACATGTGAAGCGGAGTACATGGCAGCCTCGGAGGCAGCACATGAAGCAATATGGATGAAGGAGTTCATCACCGACCTAGGAGTCATACCCAATGCGTCGGGGCCAATCACTCTCTTCTGTGACAACACTGGAGCTATTGCCCTTGCCAAGGAGCCCAGGTTTCACAAGAAGACCAGGCACATCAAGCGTCGTTTCAACTCCATCCGTGAAAATGTTCAAGATGGAGACATAGATATTTGCAAAGTACATACGGATCTGAATGTCGCAGATCCATTGACTAAACCTCTTCCGCGAGCAAAACATGATCAACACCAGAACTCTATGGGTGTTCGATTCATCACAATGTAACTAGATTATTGACTCTAGTGCAAGTGGGAGACTGTTGGAAATATGCCCTAGAGGCAATAATAAAAGGATTATTATTATATTTCCTTGTTCATGATAATTGTCTTTTATTCATGCTATAATTGTATTATCCGGAAATCGTAATACACGTGTGAATACTTAGACCACAACATGTCCCTAGTGAGCCTCTAGTTGACTAGCTCGTTGATCAACAGATAGTCATGGTTTCCTGACTATGGACATTGGATGTCATTGATAACGGGATCACATCATTAGGAGAATGATGTGATGGACAAGACCCAATCCTAAGCATAGCACAAAGATCGTGTAGTTCGTTTGCTAGAGCTTTTCCAATGTCAAGTATCTTTTCCTTAGACCATGAGATCGTGTAACTCCCGGATACCGTAGGAGTGCTTTGGGTGTACCAAACGTCACAACGTAACTGGGTGACTATAAAGGTGCACTACAGGTATCTCCGAAAGTGTCTGTTGGGTTGACACGGATCGAGACTGGGATTTGTCACTCCGTATGACGGAGAGGTATCTCTGGGCCCACTCGGTAATGCATCATCATAATGAGCTCAAAGTGACCAAGTGTCTGGTCACGGGATCATGCATTACGGTACGAGTAAAGTGACTTGCCGGTAACGAGATTGAACGAGGTATTGGGATACCGACGATCGAATCTCGGGCAAGTAACGTACCGATTGACAAAGGGAATTGTATACGGGGTTGCTTAAATCCTCGACATCGTGGTTCATCCGATGAGATCATCGAGGAGTATGTGGGAGCCAACATGGGTATCCAGATCCCGCTGTTGGTTATTGACCGGAGAGCCGTCTCGGTCATGTCTGCATGTCTCCCGAACCCGTAGGGTCTACACACTTAAGGTTCGGTGACGCTAGGGTTGTATGAATATGAGTATGCAGCAAACCGAAAGTTGTTCGGAGTCCCGGATGAGATCCCGGACGTCACGAGGAGTTTCGAAATGGTTCGGAGGTAAAGAATTATATATAGGAAGTGCAGTTTCGGCCATCGGGAGAGTTTCAGGGGTCACCGGTATTGTACCGGGACCACCGAAAGGGTCCCGGGGGTCCACCGGGTGGGTCCACCTATCCCGGAGGGCCCCGTGGGCTGAAGTGGGAGGGGAACCAGCCCCTAGTGGGCTGGTGCTCCTCCCCTTGGGCCCCCCCTGCGCCTAGGGTTGGAAACCCTAGGGTGGGGGGCGCCTCCACTTGCCTTGGGGGACACTCCACCCCCTTGGCCGCCCCCCCCCCTTGGGAGATCCCATCTCCAGGGCCAACTCCCCCCCAGGGGGCCTATATAAAAGGGGGGAGGGCAGCCGCACCCTGAAGTCTTGGCGCCTCCCTCTCCCCTGCTACACATCCTCCTCCCGTAGTCGCTTGGCGAAGCCCTGCAGAAACCCTGGTGCATCCACCACCACGCCGTCGTGCTGCTGGATCTTCATCAACCTCTCCTTCCCCCTTGCTGGATCAAGAAGGAGGAGACGTCACGCTGACCGTACGAGTGTTGAACGCGGAGGTGCCGTCCGTTCGGCGCTAGGATCTCCGGTGATTTGGATCACGACGAGAACGACTCCCTCAACCCCGTTCTCTTGAACGCTTCCGCACGCGATCTACAAGGGTTTGTAGATGCACTCCTCTCTCTCGTTGCTAGATGAACTCATAGATTGATCTTGGTGAACGTAGGAAATTTTTTATTTTATGCAACGTTCCCCAACACGTACAGCGGCCAGTGTGCAAGAAAGAAAATACGGCCACGTATGTGTACATACGGGCGGGGTCTCGAACGCCTACTCGCGCATACGTACGGCCAGGGCTCGTGTACATGGCTGGGTCGGAACGGAGAAATAGCGTCGTCGTCGTGTTCATGGGGAGCCAACCGACTGGGTCGAAACGGAATGCGTCGTCGTGTTCATCGGGAGGGCTTGGACGGAACAAGCGATGGAAATGAGGCCTGGCGTACCGCAGAACGGAGGAAACGGCCTTGTGTTCGACCGGCCAAGTTCAAAAACGGAACCTGTTCATCGGGAGGGGTCTGGCTTACCGCAAAACAGAGGAAACGGACCTCCTACGGTCGAAACGGGGGTCATGTTGATCGGGAGGGGTGTGGCGTACCGCAAAACGGACGAATCAGACTTGTGTTGGAGCACTACGGTCGAAACGGGAGTCTTGTTCATCGGGAGGGGTGTGGCGTACCGCAAAACGGGACTCCAATGGATACTGTTCATCTCCACCGTCGACCTCCTCCAGCCTCCACGGGCTACTGTTCATCCACCGTCGAACTCCTCCAGCCTCCACCCGCGACTATTAATCCACGGGCTCCTGTTCATCCAGCCTCCACCGTGCGCTACTCCACCGGCTACTATTCAACCACCCCTCTCCACGGGCTCCTGTTCAACCACCCCTCCACGGGCTACTATTCATCCACCCCTCCACCGTCTACCGTTAATCCAGCCCTCCACGGGGTCGTCCTATTCATCCAGCCCTCCACGGGGTCCTGTTCATCCAGCCCCAACCGGCTCAATCGATCGAGGTTCTGTTCATCCAGAGGCAACGCCACGGGGCCCTGTTCATCCACCCCCACCGCTCACTTTTCATCCACCCCCCCCCCGCAACGCTCACTGTTCATCCAGAGGCAGCATCGATCGGCTTCAGTTAGCAGCAGTAGCAAAGGAATCGCTCAATCGCTCGGGTTCAGTAACGCGTAGCCTGCAGTGCAATCGCTCGGGTTCAGTTAGGAGACGCCTCGCTCGGGTTCAGTTAGAGCCCAACGCCTCGCACACACGCGCGTACGTGTACGAGAGAAACGCGCATCGCTCGGCCCCCGACCACCCACCGTAACCGGGAACTCGCCGAAATTTTCCTCGCCCTCGCTTCTACCACGGTTTTTTCCGTCATGGACGGCCCAAAGAATGTCATGCAGCTGCGTCTCCGGCCCGCCCAGGACGAAAAGCCAATTTTCTGTCATGATTTTTCGTCATAGAAGTAGGAGCCCACCACATCTATGATGATACCGGGTTTTGTCACAATTATCTTCATAGAAGTGTCATAAGTATGACAGAAAAAAAATTCGATCGACCCAAAATGTCACGGATGTGTCTTTTTTTTGTAGTGATGGTTGCTTGTTGATATGCTTGAGTATCTGAATTATTATGTCAAAACTAGACTATTGCTTTGAATCACATAAAAGTCCAAATGTCCATGCGATAAAGAAAAGAATATGATATGACTTGATGAACAACACTCCACATCAAAAATTCTGTTTTTATCACTTACCTACTCGAGGATGAGTAGGAGTTAAGCTTGGGGATGCTGATATGTCTCCAATGTATCTATAATTTTTTATTGTTCCATGTTGTTTTATTATCAATCTTGGATGTTTTATAATCATTTTATAGTCATTTTATATCATTTTTTGTACTAACCTATTGACATGGTGCCAAGTGCCAGTTGCCTTTTTTGCATGTTTTTTACATCACAGAAAATCAATATCAAACGGAGTCCAAATGCCACGAAACTTTACGGAGATTTTTTATGGGCCAGAAGGAAGGCAATGGGCCCTGGTTGCACCTGGGGGTGCCCCGAGGGGGGCACAACCCACCAGGACGCGCCAGGAGGCCCAGGCGCGCCCTAGTGGGTTGTGCCCACCTCGGGTGCCCCCGGACTGCCTCTTTGCTCTATAAATACCCCAAAAATACCAGAACCCTAGGGGAGTCGACGAAATATCCATCCAGCTGCCGCAGAGTCCAGAACCACCAGATCCAATCTAGACACCATCTCGGATGGGGTTCACCACCTCCATTGGTGCCTCTCCGATGATGCGTGAGTAGTTCTTTGTAGACCTTCGGGTTCGTAATTAGTAGCTAGATGGCTTCATTTCTCTACCTTGATTCTCAATACAATGGTCTCTTGGAGATCCATATGATGTAACTCTTTTGCGGTGTGTTTGTTGGGATCGATGAACTTTGAGTTTATGATCAGATCTATGTTTTTATATCCATGAAAGTATTTGAGTTTCTTTGATCTCTTTTATGCATGATCTCTTATAGCCTCGTATTTCTTCTCCAATATTTGGGTTTTGTTTGGCCAACTTGATCTATTTATCTTCCAATGGGAAGAGGTGACCGGTAGTGGGTTCGATCTTACGGTGCTTGATCCTAGTGACAGAAAGGGAACTGGCACGTATGTATCGTTGCTACTAAGGATAAAAAGACGAGATCTATATCTACCGCCATAGACATAAACGGATCTTGTCTACATCATGTCATCATTCTTATTGCATTACTCTATTTTTCCATGAACTTAATACACTAGATGCATGTTGGATAGCGGTCGATGTGTGGAGTAGTAGTAGTAGATGCAGGAAGGAGTCGATCTACTAATCTTGGATGTGATGCATATGCAATGATCATTGCTTGGATATCGTCATAATTATTTGAGGTTCTATCAATTGCCCAACAGTAATTTGTTTACCCACAGTTTGCTATTTTTCTTGAGAGAAGCCACTAGTGAAACCTACGGCCCCGGGGTCTTCTTTCTCATATATTTGCCTTACGATCTACTTTTCCTTTGCATTTTTATTCAGATCTATTAAACCAAAAATCCAAAAATACTTTGCTGCACTTTATTTTATTTGTGATCTATTATTTCAATCTATTACAACTTTATCTTCCGTCACACGCAATTTCTGGCGCCGTTACCGAAAAGAGATTGACAACCCTTTAACACGTCGGGTTGTGAGGATTTGTTATTTGTGTGTAGGTGCTGCTTAAGTTGTGTTGCTTGGTTCTCCTACTGGTTCGATACCTTGGTTTCATAACTGAGGGAAATACCTATCGTCGCTGTGCTACATCATCCCTCCCTCTCCAGGGAAATACCGACGTAGTTCCAGCTACCATCACGGCTCCGTCAGGGTGGGCAAGGGAATTTGTACAATTGTTTTCCAGCGGGTGTTGTGTGGCTTCATGGTGGCATCGTCGGTTGTCCGAGGTGGTTGGCTACTCACGAGCAGAGTTCGTGGCAAGATGGTGGCAAATTTTGTGTCTCCCCCCGAGGAAGTCCGTGGGGATGGCCGGATCTGATGCCGGAGATACATGGGGATGAGCCCGCCTTGACGTTCCACAACGGCAGGAACTCCGCCAGTGTCGGAGTGCTTCATCAACTCACAAAGCCAAGTTATGGCAATGGTGCGTCTGCAGTTTTCGGTGTGCGGGAAGAGCGCCTTCTTCCCTTCCGGCCAGCGCTGGGTTATGCTGGAGGGAGGTTGTGGCCTTGGTTGTAATTTCAATTTTAACGGGGTCCTTTTTTGCTTTGTTCCTCGACAATTGTCTTCTCTCAACATTTCCAAGGATGTCTGCATCGTTCTGGTTTGTAATCCTTTGACTAAATGAAATGAGCAGGTACCTTCTAATAAAAAACTATTTTCGAGTAACATAAAACCGAAGAACTTTCATATAACACTAGGTTACCTCAACAGGGATATGCATTTCCCTAACAATAAGAGTTTGATATTTCTTTTCGGGAGTCGGAAGGGGAATCAAAACCTCCAATAGTGATCGTCGTAATTCTTTCAATAGAGTTGATACTATTCACTTGGTTTTGTTTCTTTGGAAAATATATTGTATGCTCATTACCATTAATATGAAAAGTGAACTTGCTTTTGTTGCAATCAATAACAGCCCATACAGTATTTAAAAAAGGTCTACCAAGAATAACCAACATATTGTTGTCCTTAGGCATATCAAGAATAACAAAGTCTGTTAAGATAGTAACATTAGCAACTACAACAGAAACATCCTCACAAATTCCAATAGGTATAGCGGTTTTTATCAGCCATTTGCAAAGAGATTTCAGTAGGTGTCAACTTACTCAAGTCAAGTCTTCTATATAAAGAAAAAGGCATAACACTAACACCAACTTCCAAATCACACAAATCAATTCTAACATAATTATTTTTAATAGGGCATGGTATAGTAGGAATTCTTGGATCTCCTAGTTTCGGAGGTACTTTCCCTTCGAAGGAATAGCTTGCAAGCATGGTGGAGATTTCAGCTTCCGGTATTTTTCTTTTATTGGTGACAATATCCTTCATGTATTTAGCATATGGAGGCATTTTCATACTTTCAGTCAAGGGTGTGCGCAAATACAAAGGTCTAAGCATTTCAACAAAGCGGTTAAAAGCCTCCTCATCTCTGTATTTTACAGCGGGTTTTTGAACCCAAGGCTCTCTTTCTTTATCAAATTTTCTAGCAATGAAGTCCTTTTTGTCATATCTTTTATTTTAAGGAGGTGCGTTATCAAGATTAATTGTAGGTTCTATTTCTATATCATTATCAGATTCTTTATTATTGTCTCATTGATTATCAATGTGATCATCATTGGCATCGCCATTTTCATCATCACTACGTATATGTTCATTATCAGACTGTGTCTCAGCATCAGAAATAGAAACATCTTTAGAATTCTGAGAAGGTTTTTTATGACAAGTTCACAGGATGCATGCAAAGTTCTATCCTTATTCTTTTTCTTCCTACGTTAACTAGTACATCATTATTAATTCTCTGAGAACCTTACTCAATTCGTTTAGGATGACCTTCAGGATATAGAGGATCCTGAGTCGTTTTACCTCTAGTCATTACTCTAACAACATGATTGTTCATTTTATTGTTTCTCATTAAGCAAATCATTTTGTGATTTAGCAACTTGTTCTAATTGTGTTTGAACCATAGATGAGTGCTTACATAATCCTTTAACATCATTAACAATTCTAAACATCATATCACCCAAGCGTTCAACCATAAAAGCATTGTGTTTCATTTGATCACTTATGTATTTATTGAAGTTTTCTTGCTAAATAATGAAATTATCAAATTCATCCAAGCATAGACTAGGAGATTTATTATAAGAAATGTCACCCTCATCAAATCTATAAAGAGAATTTACCTCCACTACCTATGTCGGGATTTCAAGTTCATGTATTTCTTCAATACAATAGGTGGTAGATTCTTAACGTCTTCAGATTTAATACCTTTCTCCTTCATTGATTTCTCTGATTCTTACATATCTTCTGGACTGAGGAATACAATACCTCTTTACTTCAGAATCGGTTTAGGCAGTGGCCAAAACCCACCGGCGAGATGCAACCCAGCTTGGTATGTAATAGTTGCAACAAGGATGGCAAACCATAAAAGGTATGTCTGCAACTTCCCCAAGTCATCTTTCACATTATTAACAGTGCTTGATGCGCCATTTCTGAATGAATGTTGTCCATCATACTGTAATCGTGTCACCTGTCCAATGGATCTACTGCAACTATACATAAAGGAGTTTAGCTTCAAGACCAGCTTATTCTGCTCTCCTTCCATCCACTTGATGCACTTCCTCATAAATTCCGGCTTAGGCACTATAGGAGCAACCCATTGAATGTTGAGGTAGAGTAGGACTGACCAAAAAGTGGGAACACAAAGATTAGATGTATGGATTTTCCTGTGACTCCCTATGACATAAGTAGCCGTAAGACTGATCAGAATCCACAACCGAATTACATTTGACATGTCAATACAATTCACTCCCGTTTTACTAAGAAGCATGATGATGATGACAATGGATCCAGAAAAGGCAGTTTTATTTAAGAACATAAACGCGTTGAAGCCGAGGGGCTATTTGTCTCGAAGCACCAGGTCACCAACAATGTGGCTACCCTTGTTATCATACCAGTAAGATCTGCCACCTGGTGGACTTAACCCTGCAGTATATGTCTTTGTTGCTGCCAATGTAGCGGCAACCAGCAAAAAACCGTGATTCTGCTCCAGTGCCTCCTTTTCATCTTGGATACCAAAAGAGGCTTTGCCCCACTTTATATATAAAGCAAACCGCCCAAGCAACAGAGAACACAAAAGTTCATGTTTTATGTAGCTCATCTTGGATAGCAGCATCTAGCTCATGTTTTATGTACCACCTTCTATTGAAAATGTGTGCTATAGAATCTTCTTGGAACCTCTGGATGTCCCAAAATATTTCTCCAAGCCATTCAGGAGCTCTGGAGGAAGAATACTACATGAAGTCCAACATACGTGAAGATGCCAACAAGTAATACCCAGATACAAACGGATGTTCTGACCTCCCTGCGGTTCCCGGCAGCATAGGCCCCCACAAGTCCGAGCAGGTCAAGCAGCAGCGCAAACTGCAGCGAACGGAGCCATTGCATTCTGTCTCAGCTCCCTGACCAGGATCAGGATCAGAACAATGAAGGATGTAATGAATGCAGTAGAAGAACATCCTGTACCGCTTGGTGCGGCTAAGAAACATGACAACGTCACTGGCAAGGTAGCCTTGCTGGTTATCTGGCCAGAGACCACCCGGTTGTGCCAGCCCCGCCTGGTAGGTGATAGTGGCCGATAAAGTTGCCAGCAGGATCAAGTACTTCCTCAGTTTCCATAGAAACTTTGCTTCATCAGCACTACTCGGTGTTTGGTCATCATACTGATGTTGTTGTTGCTGACTTGCTGTATTTTGTGGTTCATGACCATTACCAGGGTGTGGCTCGGACTCCATGACCATGAGCTCATAGAACCAAAGCAAATCTCAACTAAGAATTTGAAGCCTGAAGATTGCCGCGTTCATCTGTCTTGCTTTGGATTCAGAATATTCCCAGGTTCTGGTCCTTGTTATTATTTCCAGAAGTTAAGAGGGTGTGAAGAAAACAAACAGTGAAATCAAATCAAATGACAAATTTACAGACAGAAACAGTCAAAGGATATTAGAAAATAGCTTCAGATTTAGCCATTCAGAAACGACCATGCTATCGTCAAAAATGAAAAAGAAACAGAAAACTAAGTGTTTCCATTTGGTTATTCCTAGTCGATTCCCAGCTTTGTGTAACAGTTGCAAAGCATCTCTTGCAGTGGCCCAGCATAAACAGTAAAACGGGTTTGAATCCTGTAATGCGGTATTTCTATGCTTATTATGTAAGAGTATTCCTTGTCCTTGTTCAGGAATGTGTGCTAATCACTGATATGACCTTTTTTAATTATTATCTCTCGCTGATTATAAGCTTCTTTTGTCCCTTTGATGAAATCATCTTCAAAACACTAATTGTGACATTTGCCATTTGTCTGCAGTATTTATTTTCTCAATCTTGCACAAAGTAGACAGTTCCCGCTTGCTCTTGTCTTTTAGTTGACCTGGTTGGTCCTGAGCTTATTGTTGATAGCAGCATCTAATCTTAATGTCAGAGAATCTGCTTCCAGATTACATATGGCGCAATATTTAAGTCTCATTTTCCAACTATAAGATCTAATACCATGGGCGTACATTTATTAGATATTCCGATTTTAAAATAAATTATAAATTATGAGATATCAAACTAACCCCTAAAAAGGAACCATATGTATTAGCTTAATTATAAATCATCTTATTTCCAGTCAAGAAGTGCTGTATGTTCATCCCTCTAATTGCTTTAAAGCCATCCCGGTACATAGATCGCGTGATCCAAACATATTGGTACAGCTATTCTCAACCAAGCTTTCAGATTACTTGTCATTTATCAATTTTTAAGGGAATAATGTATTAATATACTTTACAACTGCACAGTGAGCCTTGTGCACACTCCCATGATCTACTCCTCCCCCCCCCCCCCCCCCCCCCCCCCCTTGAAATTTTATTTGTAAAAACAGAGAAAGTGCAGTATGTAGAAATATTGCATACTACCCAAAATAACCTCATACCTGAACATCATCTACACACAAGAACAGGAGAACTCAACTCAAGAGTCCAATGGAGGTATCAGTGTTCCAGTGCTGGTTAAATGCTAGTTACACCGCGCTGCAGTAATACACTGAATTGCGTCATTTTCAAAGAGACTATTTAGCTAAAATTACATCCTCACTTTGTAACGTCACTCCTAATTATCTCTTTCAGTATCGTTCCAAGGATTGAGAGTATCTATGCAGGCTGTTTTGCCCCTCTCCACTAGGTGGTTATTCTGGTGTTATTGCAAATTTGGATATTGTCAGTTAGCATTCTCTACCACTAATAAATATTGGCATATTGCATTCCTGGGTTATCATATGATCTGCATATTCGTGTAGGCAAACAATTTTCACTTCATGAGGTAATTCCACAGATTGTTAACTAAGAAAGAAGAGCCACTTCACACCTCACAGTTGTCATTTGTATTATCTTTTGCTCACATTCAAAGAATGCACCAAATAATACTACATAATGGCCTTGAGCAAGAATAAAACACAAATTGAAACTTTGGAGGTTGTGTCTATCATCTCATGATAGACTGAACAAATGCCACAACTGAGACTACTCTTACACAGGCACAGGACTTTGTCCTGGTTCCCCATCAGATGGTTGATTGCTTGAATCAGTTGCAACCGAAGCAATTTTTCAGACACCCCACCCACTTTTCCCACTTCTCCTTCACTAACCTTGCCACTTCGTCAAATGACAATAAGACATGAATGACGATGTAGATGATCACGGCAATGACGAGTGCAAAAATGTACGCAGATGTCTTAAACTTCCTGCAGCTGCCCGCGGCATATGCCCCAAGTAAACCAAGCAATCCCAATACCATTGCCGTTTTCATAACAAGAAGAGATCTCTTGTACTTGCTTATTGTGTTGTTCAGTAGGAGGCTGACCATGACCATTGAGGCCATGAATGCTGTGGCATTGCAGTAGAAGAATACCTTGTACCGTGTTAAGTTGGTATCATGGAGGATTGGGTCACCTGCAAAATGGCCATCCCGATCATCAGGCCAAACTCCTCCTGGCGGGAGCAGACCAGCTTGATATGTGACAGTGATTGCAAGAGTCCCAATCATCATTAAATCTTTGCGCCATTTATGCTCCCGTGTGCTTCTCTTGCGATCCGTAGATGTATCTTGGTGCTCTAAAATTTTATAGCTGGCCATTTGTCCTTTGAACATCCGCACCATCAGTTTATTCACCTTGTCTTTTGCATATACTAGAACCATGACTTGAATCATGACATAGACAAACACAGCAACAATGACAAGAATGACATAGGCAGATGTTGACACTTTTCTGCAGCTTCCAGCGGCAAAAGCACCCATGAGGCTGATCAGATCAACCAGTACACATGCACGCAGCGCATAGCACTTCAGACCTCTGTCGCATAGCCTCTTGCTAACAAGCAATAGAATAACGGCCAGGGACGCCATGAAAGCAGTGGCATTGAAGTAGAAGAACACCCTATAACGGTTTCGGAACTCGTCACGAAACACTGAGTTACCTGCTCGGTGGCCGTTGTTGTCAGTCCAAAAGCCACCTGGTGGGCTTATGCCAGTTTGGTATGTGATAGAAGCTGCTAGAATAGCGAGCAACATCAGAAACTTGCGCCTCTTCTGCAAATCTTTTTCTTCAGTAGCAAGTTCAGAAGGACCAAGATTTTGGGAGGATTCTGGTATGGAAGCCTCTATATCCTCTATTATCTTCTCCACTGGTGCCTTGAGAATTCGAGGTACATATATAGTGTGAAGTGCCACATAGGCGAAAACCAGGAGGACTAGGATGAACACATAAATGGATGTTGAGAACTTCCTGCTGCTTCCAGCAACATAGGCTCCCATGAGACCAAAGAGAACCACTGCCATTGCTGTTTGCAGTACATTACGCTTCATGGCATGAAGGGTAATCTGCTGACTCTGGAGCAGGATGATGATGACCAAAGAGGCTACAAATGATGTGGCATTGCAATAGAAGAATGCCTTGTAGCGCTTGGGACTGATGACCTCCAAAATTGGATCACCAGCAGTATGCCCATCACTACTATCTGTCCAAAAGCCTCCTGGGGGATTCAGCCCAGCTTGGTAGGTGACTGTGGCAGCAAGGATGCCGAGCAATAGAAGGTATGTGCGCAACTTCTGTAGACCATCCTTATCCTTATCATCACCATCAGGGTTTGGAATGTCGCCATTGTTTGATTGAGGCTGTTTGTCAGATTCTGACGGGGTCATGAAGAAATCTTTCAGCTTCTTAAGCAGTTTATCCCACTTATCTTCCAGACATGTGATGGTATTTCCGACACACCCCGGCTTGGGCATAACAGGTCCGATGAACTTAATGATGAGGTAGAGAAAGACTGCGCCAACAAGTGCAAAGACATAGATCGATGTATGGACCTCTCTGCAACTTCCGGCAGCATATGCCCCCATAAGCCCAAAGAGGCTAACTAGCACACACATCCGCAGAGCATTTGACTTGACAACATGATCCAACGCTGTTTGACTGAGGAGCATGATGATGATGACGAGTGATCCAGCAAAAGCAGTGGCATTGCAATAGAAGAAGGCCTTGAATCGGCGTGGGTAGTGATCTCGCAGCACCGGGTCACCAGGAATGTGGTTATTGTTATCATCAGACCAGAAGCCACCTGGAGGACTTAGCCCTGCGACATAAGTCACGGTTGCTGCCAGTGTGGCAAGAACCAGCAAGGAGCTGCGATTTCTTTCAAGATGTTCCACTTCTTCCTCTCTCTTCTTGTCTGCAGCCTCTTTCTCCTTTTTCTTCTTCTCTTCTTCTTCTTCTGCTGCTGCTGCTGCTGCAAGAACCTGCTCGGAGCTGCCATTTCTTTCAGGTTCTTCTATCTTGATTGAATTCACTCCCTCATCGGCTACCCTCTCTGCATTTGAAGCCTTTTTCTCATCTGGTTTTGATGACGTGAAAATGTGCCCCAGAGTTCCCTTCCAACGTTTCTTGACACCGGATAGAAATTTTCGCAGCTGCTCAGGCGCCAGGTGCTTGAAGAACACCACATGGAGTGTGACGTAGGCGAAGATGCCAAGGAGTAACACCCAGATGTAAACAGAGGTCCTCACCTCCCTGCAGCTCCCAGCGGCGTAGGCCCCCATGAGACCCAGCAAGCCCAGGATCATGGCGAACTGAAGCGCGCGGAGCCAGACCGGATTCCGGCTCACCTTCCTCACCAGCAGCAGTATGAGCACCATGAGCGAGGCCCCGAACGCCGTCGTGTTGCAGTAGAAGAAGACGTGGTACCGCCTGGGGTAGCTGGACCTCATCACGATGTCGCTGGCGACGCGGCCCTTGTTGCTCTCCTGCCAGACGCCGCCCGGCGGGGCCAGCCCCGCCTGGAACGTGATGGCCGCCACGAGGATGGCCATCAGCACCAGGTACTTCCTCAGCTTCCACACGAGCTCGGCCTCGTCGGCGCCGGCTGGCTGCTGCGGCGGCGGCTCGACGGGAGCGTTGCCGGCAGCTGCAGGGGCATGGCCATTGCCGTTCTGCTCTCCGGAATCCGCCATGGGTCTGAGATTCCTTTGCAAATCTCTGGCTTCTCTCTACAGATTGTAGCTCATGTGGGTTTGCAAGATTGAGGTGAACTAGTAAACGGCGCTGGTCTTTGTCGAGTGTTCCACAGTTCCACTGCACAGGAAGGGGGGAGTGGGCAAGATGAAGAAATATCCCCATGGCCGAAAACGTGGACTGTTTCAAATGGCCGAAGCTTCGCCGTTGTGGCCATAAAAGCGCAGCAGTCTTTTTTCTGCAGTCCACCCCTAGTCCGTCCTAGCTTCATACAGCATCTTTACTACACTCCAAGTCCCTCCAACCTACTCCCGTTCGGAATTACTTATCTAGAACAGGTAATTCCGAACGGAGGAAGTAATTTGGAGCAGCAGAAACTTATGTGGGCAAAATGTGTGCTGAGTTCAGATAATCAGATTACAGCATATTTACTAGTACAATAAAAACATATTTACTACATCCATGCCAACCGAATTGCAATAGGATAACTTGCAGTAGTACAGTACAACATCCGTCCTGGTTTATTGATCTCATTGTATTTTCTGCCAAATTTTGACCATAAATTTAACTAACAAAATGTTTATGCATGTCATCAATAATTATATCATTGAAAACTATATTCAAATACGAATCCAGCGATATAATTTTTGTTAACATGCGTTAACATTTTGTTACTTAAATACTTGATCAAAATTTGGCATAAATTTCAAATGGAACCAATAAACCAGGTGTCAAGCTATAACACAACTTGCACAAACGTCCAAGACAGTTTTCCAGAGCCGGTCGTTTCTTTCCATCTGATGAATATATTATATGTTTCTTTTTAAGGGAGCATGTTCCCTCCTGGCTCTTTCCTCTGCCCTTTCTATCCATCTTTTTAGGCCAACTCTACCGCACGATCCCAAACGAACGTCTGGTTTGGCCGGATTTTGTTCCTTTGGGGCGCCGATGGGTTCGCCCGTGTCCGGCTTAGTCAGATGGGTCGTGCGTGCGCCCACCGTGCGGCCGCACCCCAAATCGTGTCCGGGATGGACGTGAAAAAAAATTATAAAAACTAGAATGAAATAACTAAAAAAGTAAATAAACGCATTAAAAAAAACATAAAACATATATAGGGGTCGGCCACAAAACGGCTCAGTTTTCACGGCCACTTAAAAGGCCCAGTTTCATAATTAACATATAAAAAAAATAAAAAAATGCCTCCCGCGCGTTCCTGCCGCGCCCGTCGGTGCCGTGGCCGTCCCCGTCTTCACTGGCCGCTGGTGTCGTCGTCGTCGTTGACGAGGTCGACGTAGGCCGGCGGTGTCCACAGGTGGGGCGACGGTGCGTGGTAGACGGGGGCAGGGTGGACGGCAAGAGGTGCCTGCACCACCTCCTCCCGCGGCGACGCCTCCCGCTCCGGTGACCGCGGCGGAGTGGGGCACCAGTTCACGCCCAGGCCGGCGGCCATCTCCGACGCAGTGCAGGACCAGCCCCACCCCTGGCCCAGCAGCTTCTCGAACGCCGGCGGGTCCTCCTCCTTCGGCTCCTCCGTGACGGCCGCCGTTTCGGCCGCCAGCTGCAGCTCCGGGAAGGCGACGTCCCCGACGGCAGAGAGGGCCATGGCCTCCTTCAGGCCGTCCCACTGCCGCTCGTCGTGCGTGTTCATGGAGTCGTCCATGACACGCTGCAGGAGTAGGGCCTCCTCCTCCGCTGGCATGCGAGGAGGGGGAGGGAGCGACGGAGACGGGGAAGGCGACGGCGTGGGCGTCAGGCCGCGCACCCGCGTACGCCCGCGCGGCTCTGCACGTGGCCTCCGCGGCCCCGACACGGTGTCGGCGAAGTAGGACGCGCAGGGCGTGTCGTGCTCGTCCTGGAGCCATGTGTCCCAGAGCGGGGAGTCGGGGGCATACCTGTGGTCGTAGTACAGGTCGTCAGGGAGGAGGAGGCGGCGGCGGCGGTTGATCTCATCGCGCCGTGCACAGCCGGTCGCCGGCACTGGCGGGATGGGGACCCGGTCCGCGGAGAGGTGCCACCCGTTGGGGAGGTGGGCGTCGCTCCACGGGACCGGCGTCGCCGTCTCCCAGTACCTCCGGCACACGTCCGCGCAGATGTACTGTCGGTCGCGCTCGTCGGAGGGCCTAGGTGCAATGATGAAAGGGGCCGGCGCGGGGGCTCGACGGGAGGAGTGCGGCGGTGACGCGGGGGCTCGACGGGAGGAGCGCGGCGGTGATGCGGGCTCCTCCTTTTTCACGGATCCGCGGCGGCCGCCGGAGGAGGAGCCGGCCTCGCGGTCGTGCTTCCCCTTGCGGTTCCACAGACCCATGGCTGCGGCCGGCCGGCGAGCTCGAGGGCGGGGAGTGGCTAGGGTTTGGGCGTGTCGACTTTCGAGGGGGCAGAGAGGGGCCGGCGTGGGGATGAGGACGACGATCGGTCCACGGGTCCCATTTAAGAAGGACGACGACCCGTCGCTGTGCAGATGACAGGTGGGGCCTCCCGCTCGTGCGCATTTATGTTGGCAGGTGGGAGGTAGGTGGCCGCCTGCCACGCGGCTCCGACGCGGACGCTCGAAGCGTCCGTTCGCTGTCCGCCGCGACACATTTGCGCTCGAAATGGGTCGGCACGGACACAAAACGGATCAGATGGGTCCGGACCGTCGCGCGCTGGGCCGTTCCATTTGTCCTTTTTACCCCAAACAGACAGGGCCGGACAAGATAGGGTCGCGCGGTGGAGTTGGCCTTAGTCTTAACTGAACCTCGAGAATATACAAAAAGTTCTGCAATTCTCTGCGATGCCTGAAAGTTTATCACTATTTGAATTCAATTTCAGTGCTACAACAGGTGTGTGATGTGTGAACACTGACTTGTCTTTGTTCTTTTAATTGACTTGGACCTGAAGACTTGCCTCTTCTAGTTGTTTTAATACTACTATTGAGTACTACCGTGCAGAGGTATGTTGGGGTCCTCTGTGACACTGACTGTGTAGTATCCAGCGAGGCAGCGAGAATCGTGGAAGATTTACTTTATATAAGTGCCACGTGCATGACAAGCTGATATAATGCCATTCAAGTACCAGGCTGCCACAGGGACAGAGATCGGCTTGTTTTTAGTCCGGCCAGGACGACAGGACAACAAGCTGCGACCAGATGCATGCATCCTCGCACCGAAGACTTGCCAATCCCCAAGTCTTCGTGCCTGTCGCATGTGTCCTAACATCAACCGCTTAAGATAATGCAATCCCATTTCCCACTAGTTTCACACGGCAAACAGGAGAGGGGATGATCTTTTTCTGAACTTTTGCTCATTGATCAGCTTCGGTGCCTTAAAAGGGTCACTGACATGTGGGCCCACATGTCAGTGACCCAAAGGTAGGTGCCTTTTAAGGCACCGAAGCATCGTCCCTAAAATACCCATCACAGCGCAAGTGCAATGGAAAGCAAAGAAGATAAGAGCAAGCAGATAGGCACATGCATACCTATCACCGTAGCAGGCGTCTCGGGTGCTGGGCCGGACGGCAGGCGCGCATGGCTGCCGCGAGCTGGGCAGGAAGGTCAGGCCATCGCCATTTTGTAGGACGCCCGGTTCAGGTCCGCGATGCTGCCGGCGCATTTCTTCGAGCACCTGTCGGGCTATGCCGCTGGCGCATTTCGTCGAGCACCTGCCGCGCGCTCCTCGCAAGCTCCGCCATGCGCCCACCCAGCCACTGCGTCGCAGGCCGGCCACCTCCTGCGCCAAGGCGTCCCAGCGGCAGTGTCACCGGTCGGAGACATGCTGCGGTTGCGCTGGTGCCGGACAGCGCGATCAGTTGGAACATCAGCGAGAGAACTCCCGGCGCCGTCTTGTGTGTGTAGTCGCGGATCGAGTGGAATACGTCAGTGAGGTCGATGTCACGCCCTCTGTCTCCGATGACGTTCATCGAGTGATGCGAGACCCGGCAGTCAACCAGGCAACGCGTGCTTGGTAGACAGTGTGCATCAAATTCAATGGCGTGTATTAAATTGGACACACCGTCGTCCAACCCGGTGCACCAAACATTCACCCTATTTCAAACAGGTATTTCAGAAATATGGACGGAAATCATGCAAATCGGATGATATTTGTTAATTTTTTAAATATATTTACAACCAAAAGAACGGAATTTAATAAAATTCAACTAAACCGAACGTAACTTAAACTATAACTAAACTAAGCGAAGCACCAGAGGGTGGTCTTGTAGGCTTGGCCTCTGAGGCCGCCGACACCTCTCGAAACAAGATTCCGCTCCACATTATATATAAAGAGTCAATCAAAGTAAACGTGTGAACGATACAAGATGGTGAAGTAGGCCTCTTACAAAGCCGATTCCACGATAATCAAAAAAGTAAAATGTAAGCGAGTATGCAACCGCAGGATAACACAGGAAGACCTGAGAACACCGCCACACTACACCCTAGAACACCTAAGCTCCACGACAACACCCACATGTGTAGGGGAACATAGTAGAAAAATAAAAAAATCGTCCTACGATGAAACCAGGAACGCTATGAAGATGTGGTTTGGATCGGATTGTTAATCGTACTAGAAGTCCCCGGACCGTCCACAAACGATCCCTCGAACCGTCCACAAATGATCCCTCGAATGGAAGATCGAAAGCATGACCTCTCCACAGTTTGCAAGCATATGGTCTTCACAATCCGTCAGCGTTTCGCCGACTAGTGCTGACTGATGCCGGAGAATTAGAGTGAGAAAATTAAAACCACACGGGGATTCTAATTATGAAGACTAGAGAGGATTAGATCCGACTCTAATTGGATCAACTAAAACCGAAACTAGTAGATAACTAGAGTAGGCTCCAAAAACTTGTGCCTACAAGGGCTAAATCCACAAGGGGGGAAGGATTCCTTCCTCCTTGCGTCAGCCAAGGAGGGTGAATCCCCCTTCCAATTCGGCCTTCCCTAGCTACTCCATGAAGGCGTCACCTCCTATTGGGCCTCATATGCCCAATATCCTTCCATCATTTGGCATTTTAAGACCCGTTGATATTTAATTAAATATAGAGGCCTCCTAATTATTATTAGAGCATTTTATTATTAATTTCACATATTCAGAAACAATTTTATAATTATATGTTAATTTCCTGTATTACCCAATAAACTCCGAAACCCTTCCCATAACCCCGGAACGCTTCCTTTCTCTCAAGACTATTTCTAATAATATTAATGAAACTATTTCATAAATATTTCTTCATATCTCTTGCTCCACTAACACTCAACAGATTGTGATTCCCTTAAGCTCTTGTGACCCTGTAGGTTCGGTTAAACATAGATATGAACGAAACCACTTTCGTTCAATGACCGATAGTGGAACCGTGGACATCCATATCGATCCCTATGAATACACAAATGACATCGAGTGAACCTTTGTTATCATGTGCTATTACCTTTGCTTCACAATACTTTACAAAACCCGAGGTGAGATATATCGGTGTCCTCTTGAGTCATTCTCATGCTCACTATACCTGTCTCCTTGTTACCGCTTTTGTTCTTCTTTCTCGTTGACATGTTCCGGCATCTTTGTGACCTAGTCACCTGTATCTGGCAAGACGATGATGGATGCCATCATACAGAGAGGGCCCTGAGAATATCTCTCCATCGTCGGAGGAGCAAATCCCACTCTTGAGCTATTTAGCCCCTTGTCAAACTTTTGATGAACCTGTAAGTTGTTGTTATAATCACCGTGTTATAGATGACGTTTGAGCAACCGTAAAGTTTATCGTACGGTAAGAAGTGACTACGATACTCTCATGGTCTAAGGAACCAAAGCATATCTTAAAATTGACTTGTGACGATAGTATCTCAAAGTATAAAAAACAAGTTTGGTCGATTCAATATGATCGTTTCTTCCAAACGTCATATTCTCAAAGTTGTTTTAGGACTAGCATTACACTTAATGATATCCTAACATCCAGAAAACATGATCACTAATAACACTTGAGCTAGTCTTAGAGTCGATACTAGGAATCTGGTTTTACCGTTTATCATTCCACACGTGCATATATATATGAGTTTTCCACTGAATCACATATTCTAGGATCGTAGCAGTTCTAGCATAGAATGTAAACTCTTAATTATAAACATGGAAATATAATAATACAACATTATTGCCTATAGGGCGTATTTCCAACAGACTCCACTTGCACTAGAGTCAATAATCTAGTTACATAGATTCTTCAACACATATGGCTATCTGGTGTTGCTCATGCCTTGCTCGTGGTAGAGGCTTCGTCATTGGTTCTGACACATTCAAATCCATGTGAATCTTGAGTACTTTCACAAACCCCTTATCGACATACTGTCGAATAATGTGACACTTGCTTTGATATGTCTGGTCTTCATGTGGGATCTTGGTTCCTTTGCTTGAGTAACGACGCCATGGAAGTGGACACTTCCATAATGATAATTTCAGTATTGTCATGGAACACTTCTACGATAGCACATGTATTACTATCTTGATTTTGTCATAAAATCATCACGAATGTACATATATGACAGAAAACGTGACCGACAAACATGTATCATTATCATGACGGAAGTGTTTTTTTGTAGTGGATGCTGAAACCAATGCTCTAGAGCGCCACCAAGTGGCTCACCATATTCTCCCTTTGATTACCGAAAAAGGCTTTCGCCCCGCTTTATATTATAAAGCCAACCGCACAACAAGCATCCAACAAGGTCCAACACAAAGCCACGCACACACACACGGAAGTCCACGGGAATAAATAGTACATGAAAGGGTCAATGCTGAGGGCACAGCACAACAAGCCCTAAACCCAAAACACACACGCCACAGAGCCATCAGGCGGTCTAGTCAGGCTCATGTGGGGGAGGCGGTAGCGGGGGAGCCACACGGAGCGCCATCGAGCGGAGATCGGAGAGGAGGGTGGTGATGACGTCCCGGTCCTGGGGGCGGCTAAGCGGCCACCAAAGCTACAGGTAGCCACACAATTTGAAGATTGCGTCGGTCGCACGTCGGAGAGGCACCTTCTGAATAACAAGCTTATTGCGAATGTTCGAAAGCGTCCAGGCGAGAACCCCAACGCACAGCCATCTAATATGGCGGTAGCGAGTAGGGGAAGCATTAAGCTCGGCAAGCAGGTCGGGGAAGTTGGTATTACACCACTGTCCGCCAACCATTTCGCGGAAGCATGCCCAAAGGAACTGGGCAGAGTGGCACGAGAAAAAGATGTGGTTAGCATCCTCAATCGTGCCACAGATGGGGCACATCCCATCACCCGGGCCATTATGCTTGAGGACTTCAACCCAGAGGGGAGGCGTCCACGGATCCATTGCCACGGGAAGATCCTGATTTTCAGCGGAAGTCGGATGTCCCAGATCAGGCTAAATGGTTCCGGGGCCGTCGAGGGAGCAATGGTGTCATACAGGGACTTCGTGGAAAAACGGCCAGAGGGCTCGAGGCGCCAGGAAAGAAGATCCCGGTCCTCCTCGATGTTCATCGGCATAAGTGCGATGTCTTGGAGGAGGGAGTCCCAGGCAGCCACCTCGAGGGGGCCAAAGGGGCGCCGGAAGGCGATACGCCCTAAGTCAATAAGGGCCTTCTCGACAGAGACCCGAGGATCAGCCGCAATGGCAAATAATTCTGGGAATCGCGCGGCCAGGGGGGAGTCCCCTAGCCAGCGGTCGAACCAGAACAAGGTCGAGCCCCCGGAGCCAACCGAGATGGATGTGCCGATGCGTAGTACGGGCAGAAGCTGGATCACGGACTGCCAGAACTGGGATCCACCCGTACGTTGGCAAAAGGCAAGAGGTTGGCCACGGAAGTACTTATTACGGATGATGGTGAGCCAGAGGCCTCCCTTCCCATTGGCAATACGCCACAACCATCGGGTCAGGAGGGCAATGTTCATGCGTCGGGATGATAGGATCCCAAGGCCACCCTGGTCTTTGGGTTTGCAGATGTCGGGCCAACTCACCATATGGTACTTCTGCTTGTCGCCGTCGCCAGCCCAGAAGAACCTCGACTGGTATTTGGCCACCTCCTGATGGAGGGTCTCATGAAGGCTGTAGAAACTCATGAGAAACCAGAGAAGGCTGACAAGCGAGGAGTTGATTAGGATCACCCTGGCAGCTTTCGACAGCCAGCGTCCCCTCCAGGGTTCAACCATGTGCTGCATCCTAGTCACCGTCGGGCGGAGATCCGCGACGGTGAGTCTGGAGTCGCTAATGGGCACGCCCAAGTAAGTCGTGGGGAAGGAGCCCAGGCGGCAATTCAGCCGGTCCGCAATGGACAAAGCATCGTCCGGGGGGGTAGCCGAGGACCATCACTTCACTCTTGTCGAAGTTGATGGTGAGTCCCGACATCTGTTGGAAGCACAGGAGGAGGAACTTCAGGTTGGCGATGTCGGACACGGAGCCCTCCACCATGACTATGGTGTCGCCCGTGTATTGGAGGAGGGAAATCCCTCCTTCGTCCACTAGGTGGAGGACAACGCCCCGGATATGGCCGCAGGCTTTGGCCTTATCAAGGATGACCGCAAGGGCATCGACAACCATGTTGAAAAGGAATGGGGAGAACGGGTCACCCTGGCGCACCCTGTTGGGGAACATAGTAATTTCAAAAAAAAATCCTACGCACATGCAAGATCATGGTGATGCATAGCAACGAGAGGGGAGAGTATTGTCCACGTATCCTCGTAGACCGAAAACGGAAGCGTTATGACAACGCGGTTGATGTAGTCGTACGTCTTCACGATCCGATCGATCCAAGTACCGAACGTACGGCACCTCCGAGTTCAGCGCACGTACAGCTCGATGACGATCCCCGGACTCCGATCTAGCAGTGTGTCGGGGATGAGTTCCGTCAGCACGACGGCGTGGTGACGATGATGATGTTCTACCGACGCAGGGCTTCGCCTAAGCACCGCAACGATATGACCGAGGTGGAATATGCTGGAGGGGGGCACCGCACACGGCTAAGGAACGATCACGAAGATCAACTTGTGTGTCTCTAGGGTGCACCCCCCCCCCCCCCCGCCCCCGTATATAAAGGAGCAAGTGGGGAGCGGCGAGTAGGACTCCCCCCCCTTTCCATGTTGGACTAGGACTTGGGGGAAGGAGAGAGAGGGGAAAGGAAAGGGGGGCGCCGCCCCCCCTCCTTGTCCAATTCGGACTTGAGGGGGGAGGAGCGCGCGGCTGCCCCTTGGCCTCCTCTCCTCTTCCTCCACTAGGCCCACTAAGGCCCATTAAGTTACCGGGGGGTTCCGGTAACCTCCCGGTACTCCGATAAAATGCCGATTTCACCCGGAACACTTCCAATGTCCAAACATAGACTTCCAATATATCAATCTTCATGTCTCGACCATTTCGAGACTCCTCGTCATGTCCATGATCACATCCGGGACTCCGAACAACCTTCAGTTCATCAAAACATATAAACTCATAATGAAACTGTCATCGTAACTTTAAGCGTGCGGACCCTACGGGTTCGAGAACAATGTAGACATGACCGAGAAACGTCTCCGGTCAATAACCAATAGCAGAACCTGGATGCTCATATTGGCTCCCACATATTCTACGAAGATCTTTATCGGTCAGACCGCATAACAACATACGTTGTTCCCTTTGTCATCGGTATGTTACTTGCCCGAGATTCGATCGTCGGTATCTCAATACCTAGTTCAATCTCGTTACCAGCAAGTCTCTTTACTCGTTCCATAATACATCATCTCGCAACTAACTCATTAGTTGCAATGCTTGCAAGGCTTAAGTGATGTGCATTATTGAGAGGGCCCAAAGATACCTCTCCGACAATCGGAGTGACAAATCCTAATCTCAAAATACGCCAACCCAACAAGTACCTTTGGAGACACCTGTAGAGCACCTTTATAATCACCCAGTTATGTTGTGACGTCTGGTAGCACACAAAGTGTTCCTCCGGTAAACGGGAGTTGCATAATCTCATAGTCATAGGAACATGTATAAGTCATGAAGAAAGCAATAACAATATACTAAACAATCGGGTGCTATGCTAATGGAATGGGTCAAGTCAATCACATCATTCTCCTAATGATGTGATCCCGTTAATCAAATGACAACTCTTTGTCCATGGCTAGGAAACATAACCATCTTTTATTAACGAGCTAGTCAAGTAGAGGCATACTAGTGACACTCAGTTTGTCTATGTATTCCCACATGTATCATGTTTCCGGTTAATACAATTCTAGCATGAATAATAAACATTTATCATGATATAAGGAAATAAATAATAACTTTATTATTGCCTCTAGGGCATATTTCCTTCAGTCTCCCACTTGCACTAGAGTCAATAATCTAGTTCACATCACCATGTGATTTAACACCAATATTCACATCTGTATGTGATTAATACCCATAGTTCACATTGTCATGTGACCAACACCCAAAGGGTTTACTAGAGTCAATAATCTAGTTCACATTGCTATGTGATTAACACCCAAAGAGTACTAAGGTATGATCATGTTTTTGCTCGTGAGACAAGTTTAGTCAACGGGTCTGTCACATTCAGAGCCATATGTATTTTGCAAATATTCTATGTCTACAATGCTCTGCATGGAGCTACTCTAGCTAATTGCTCCCACTTTCAATATGTATCCAGATTAAGACTTAAAGTCATCTGGATCAGTGTCAAAACTTGCATCGACGTAACCCTTTACGACGAACCTTTTTTCACCTGCATAATCGAGAAACATATCCTTATTCCACTAAGGATAATTTTGACCAATGTCCAGTGATCTACTCCTAAATCACTATTGTACTCCCTTGCCAAACCAGGGCAGAGTATACAATAGGTCTGGTCCATAGCATGGCATACTTTTATAGAACCTATGACTGATGCATAGGGAATGACTTTCATTCTCTTTCTATTTTCTGTCTTGGTCGGGATTTGAGTCTTACTCAATTTCATACCTTTGCAACACAGGCAAGAACTCTTTCTTTGATTGTTCTATTTTGAACTACTTCAAAATCTTGTCAAGGTATATACTCATTGAAAATCTTATCAAGCGTCTTGATCTATCTCTATAGATCTTGATGCTCAATATGTAAGTAGCTTTACTGAGGTCTTTCTTTGAAAAACTCCTTTCAAACACTCCTTTATGCTTTGCAGAATAATTCTACATTATTTCCGATCAACAATATGTCATTCACATATACTTATCAGAAATGCTGTAGTGCTCCCACTCACTTTCTTGTAAATACAGGCTTCACCGCAAGTCTGTATTAAAACTATATGCTTTGATCAACTTATCAAAGCGTATATTCCAACTCCGAGATGCTTGCACCGGTCCACAGATGGATCGCTCGAGCTTGCATATTTTGTTAGCACCTTTAGGATTGACAAAACCTTATGGTTGTATCATATACAACTCTTCTTTAATAAATCCATTAAGGAATGCAATTTTATTTATCCATTTGCCAGATTTCATAAAATGCGGCAATTTGCTAACATGATTCGGACAGACTTAAGCATCGCTACAGTTGAGAAAATCTCATTGTAGTCAACACGTTGAACTTGTCGAAAACCTTTTTGTGACAAGTCGAGCTTTGTAGATAGTAACACCACTATCAACGTCCGTCTTCCTCTTTAAGATCCATTTATTTTCTATGGCTTGTCGATCATCAGGCAAGTCCACAAAAGTACACACTTTGTTCTCATACATGGATCCTATCTCAGATTTCATGGCCGTCAAGCCATTTCGCGGAATATGGGCTCATCATCGCTTCCTCATAGTTCGTAGGTTCATCATGGTCTAGTAACATGACTTCCAGAACAGGATTACTGTACCACTCTGGTGCAGACTGTACTCTGGAAGACCTACGAGGTTCTGTAATAACTTGATCTGAAGTTTTATGATCATCATCATTAGCTTCCTCACTAATTGGTGTAGGAATCACTGGAACTAATTTCAGCGATGAACTATTTTCCAATTCAGGAGAAGGTACTATTACCTTATCAAGTTCTACTTTTCTTCCACTCACTTCTTTCGAGAGAAACTCCTTCTCTAGAAAGGATCTATCTTAGCAACGAATATCTTGCCTTCGGATCTGTGATAGAAGGTGTACCCAATAGTTTCCTTTGGGTATTCTATAAAGACGCACTTCTCCGATTTGGGTTCGAGCTTATCAGGTTGAATTTTTTTCACATAAGCATCGCAGTCCCAAACGTTAAGAAATGACAACTTTGGTTTCTTGCCAAACCACAGTTCATAAGGCGTCGTCTCAAACAGATTTTGATGGTGCCCTATTTAAAGTGAATGCAACTGTCTCTAATGCATAACCCCAAAAAGATAGTGGTAAATCGGTAAGATACATCATAGATCGCACCATATCCAATAAAGTGCGGTAATGACGTTCGGACACACCATTACGTTGTGGTGTTCCATGTGGCGTGAGCTGTGAAACTATTCCACATTGTTTTATATGAAGGCCAAACTCGTAACTCAAATATTCTCCTCCATGATCAGATCGTAGAAACTTTATTTTCTTGTTACGATGATTCTCCACTTCACTCTGAAATTCTTTGAACTTTTCAAATATTTCAGACTTGTGTTTCATTAAGTAGATATATCCATATCTGCTCAAATCATCTGTGAAGGTCAGAAAATAGCGATACTTGCCACGAGCATCAACACTCATTGGATCAAATACATCAGTATGTATTATTTCCAACAAATCTGTTGCTCGCTCCATTGTTCTGGAGAACGGAGTCTTAGTCATCTTGCCCATGAGGCATGGTTCGCAAGCATCAAGTGATTCATAATCAAGTGATTCCAAAAGCCCATCAGCATGGAGTTTCTTCATGCGCTTTACACCAATATGACCTAAACAGCAGTGCCACAAATAAGTTGCACTATCCTTATTAACTTTACATCTTTTGGCTTCAATATTATGAATATGTGTATCACACGATTGAGATCCAATAAACCATTTTCATTGGGTGTACGACCATAGAAGGTTTTATTCATGTAAACAGAACAACAATTATTCTCTAACTTACATGAATAACCGTATTGCAATAAACATGATAAAATCACATTCATGCTCAACGCAAACACCAAATAACACTTATTTAGGTTCAACACTAATCCCAAAAGTATAGGGAGTGTGCGATGATGATCATATCAATCTTGGAACTACTTCCAACACACATCTTCACCTCACCCTCAACTAGTTTCTGTTTATTCTGCAACTCCCATTTTGAGTTACTACTCTTAGCAACTGAACTAGTATCAAATACAAAGGGGTTGCTATAAACACTAGTAAAGTACACATCAATAACATGTATATCAAATATACCTATGTTCACTTTGCCATTCTTCTTATCCGCCAAATACTTGGGGTAGTTCCACTTCCAATGACCAGTCCCTTTGCAATAGAATCACTTAGTCTTAGGCTTAGGTCCAGACTTGGGCTTCTTCACTTGAGTAGCAACTTGCTTGTTGTTCTTCTTGAAGTTCCCCTTCTTCCCTTTGCCCTTTTTCTTGAAACTAGTGATCTTGTCCACCATCAACACTTTGATGTTTTTCTTTGATTTCTACCTTCGCCGATTTTTGCATCGCAAAGAGCTTGGGAATTGTTTTCATCATCCCTTGCATATTATAGTTCATCACAAAGTTCTACTAACTTGGTGGTGGTGACTAGAGAATTCTGTCAATCACTATCTTATCTGGAAGATTAACTCCGACTTGATTCAAGCGATTGTAGTACCCAGACAATCTGAGCACATGCTCACTAGTTGAGCGATTCTCCTCCATCTTTTAGCTATAGAACTTGTTGGAGACTTCATATCTCTCAACTCGGGTATTTGCTTGAAATATTAACTTCAACTCCTGGAACATCTCATATGCTCCATGACGCTCAAAACGTCTTTAAAGTCCCAATTCCAAGCCATAAAGCATGGTGCACAAAACTATCAAGTAGTCATCATATTGAGCTAGCCAAACGTTCATAACGTCTGCATCTGCTCCTGCAATAGGGCTATCACCTAGCGATTCATCAAGGACATAATTCTTCTGTGCAGCAATGAGGATAAACCTCAGATCACGGACCAAGTCCGCATCATTGCTACTAACATCTTTCAACTTAGTTTTCTCTAGGAACACATATAAAACCATAGGGAAGCAACAACGTGAGCTATTGATCTACAACATAATTTGCAAAATACTACCAGGACTAAGTTCATGATAAATTAAAGTTCAATTAATCATATTACTTAAGAACTCCTACTTAGAAAGACATCTCTCTAATCCTCTAAGTGATCACGTGATCCAAATCAACTAAACCATAACCGATCATCACGTGAAATGTAGTAGTTTTCAATGGTGAACATCACTATGTTGATCATATCTACTATATGATTCACGCTCGACCTTTCGATCTCAGTGTTCCGAGGCCATATCTGCATATGCTAGGCTCGTCAAGTTTAACCTGAGTATTCTGCGTGTGCAAAACTGGCTTGCACCCGTTGTACATGGACGTAGAGCTTATCACACCCGATCATCACGTGGTGTCTGGGCACGACGAACTTTGTCAACGGTGCATACTCAGGGAGAACACTTTTATCTTGAAATTTAGTGAGAGATCATCTTATAATGCTACCGTCAATCAAAGCAAGATAAGATGCATAAAAGATAAACATCACATGCAATCAATATAAGTGATATGATATGGCCATCATCATCTTGTGCTTGTGATCTCCATCTCCGAAGCACCTCCATGATCACCATCGTCACCGGCGCGACATCTTGATCTCCATCGTAGCATCGTTGTCGTTTACGCCGTCTATTGCTTCTACCACTATCGCTACCGCTTAGTGATAAAGTAAAGCAATTACATGGTGTTTGCATTTCATACAATAAAGCGACAACCATATGGCTCCTGCCAGTTGCCGATAACTTTCGATTACAAAACATGATCATCTCATACAATAAAATATAGCATCACGTCTTGACCATATCACATCACAACATGCCCTGCAAAAACAAGTTAGACGTCCTCTACTTTGTTGTTGCAAGTTTTACGTGGCTGCTACGGGCTTAGCAAGAACCGTTCTTACCTACGCATAAAAACCACAACGATAGTTTATCAAGTTGGTGCTGTTTTAACCTTCGCAAGGACCGGGAGTAGCCACACTCGGTTCAACTAAAGTTGGAGAAACTGACACCCGCCAGCCACCTGTGTACAAAGCACGTCAGTAGAACCAGTCTCGTGTAAGCGTACGCGTAATGTCGGTCCGGGCCGCTTCATCCAACAATACCGCCAAACCAAAGTATGACATGCTGGTAAGCAGTATGACTTATATCGCCCACAACTCACTTGTGTTCTACTCGTGCATATGACATCTACGCATAAAACCAGGCTCGAATGCCACTGTTGGGGAACGTAGTAATTTCAAAAAATTTCCTACGCACACGCAAGATCATGGTGATGCACAGCAACGAGAGGGAAGAGTATTGTCCACGTACCCTCGTAGACCGAAAGCGGAAGTGTTATGACAACGCGGTTGATGTAGTCATGCGTCTTCACGATCCGACCGATCCAAGTACCGAACGTACGGCACCTCCGAGTTCAGCACACGTACAGCTCGATGACGATCCCCGGACTCCGATCCAGCAGTGTGTCGGGGATGAGTTCCGTCAGCACGACGGCGTGGTGACGATGATGATGTTCTACCGACGCAGGGCTTCGCCTAAGCACCGCAACGATATGACCGAGGTGGAATATGGTGGAGGGGGGCACCGCACACGGCTAAGGAACGATCATGAAGATCAACTTGTGTGTCTCTAGGGTGTCCCCCCGCCCCCGTATATAAAGGAGCAAGGGGGGTGCGGCCGGCCAGGAGGAGGGCGCGCCAGGAGGAGTCCTACTCCCACCGGGAGTAGGACTCCCCCCTTTTCCATGTTGGACTAGGACTTGGGGGGAAGGAGAGAGAGAGGGGAAAGGAAAGGGGGGGGGGCGCCGCCCCCCTCCTTGTCCAATTCAGACTTGGGGGGGGGGAGGGGCGCGCGGCTGCCCCTTGGCCTCCTCTCCTCTTCCTCCACTAGGCCCATTAAGGCCCATTAAGTTACCGGGGGGTTCCGGTAACCTCCCGGTACTCCGGTAAAATGCCGATTTCACCCGGAACACTTCCGATGTCCAAACATAGACTTCCAATATATCAATCTTCATGTCTCGACCATTTCAAGACTCCTTGTCATGTCCGTGATCACATCTGGTACTCCGAACAACCTTCGGTTCATGAAAACATATAAACTCATAATGAAACTGCCATCGTAACTTTAAGCGTGCGAACCCTACAGGTTCGAGAACAATGTATACATGACCGAGACACGTCTCCGGTCAATAACCAATAGCGGAACCTGGATGCTCATATTGGCTCCCACATATTCTACGAAGATCTTTATCGGTCAGACCACATAACAACATATGTTGTTCCCTTTGTCATCGGTATGTTACTTGCCCGAGATTCGATCGTCGGTATCTCAATACCTAGTTCAATCTCGTTACCGGCAAGTCTCTTTACTCGTTCCGTAATATATCATCTCGCAACTAACTCATTAGTTGCAATGCTTGCAAGGCTTAAGTGATGTGCATTACCAAGAGGGCCCAGAGATACCTCTCCGACAATCGGAGTGACAAATCCTAATCTCTAAATACGCCAACCCAACAAGTACCTTTGGAGACACCTGTAGAGCACCTTTATAATCACCCAGTTATGTTGTGACGTTTGGTAGCACAGAAAGTGTTCCTCCGGTAAACGGGAGTTGCATAATCTCATAGTCATAGGAACATGTATAAGTCATGAAGAAAGCAATAGCAATATACTAAACGATCGGGTGCTATGCTAATGGAATGGGTCAAGTCAATCACATCATTCTCCTAATGATGTGATCCCGTTAATCAAATGACAAATCTTTGTTCATGGCTAGGAAACATAACCATCTTTTATTAACGAGCTAGTCAAGTAGAGGCATACTAGTGACACTCAGTTTGTCTATGTATTCACACATGTATCATGTTTTCGGTTAATACAATTCTAGCATGAATAATAAACATTTATCATGATATAAAGAAATAAATAATAAATTTATTATTGCCTCTAGGGCATATTTCCTTCACACCCCACATAAGGTGGGGAAGTAGGGACCGATCTTACCGTTAACATTGACCGTTGTCCGACCGCAGGTGACAAGTTGCATAACGCGGGTCACCCAGCGGTTGTCGAAGCCCTTCCAAAGCAATACTTCCCGAAGGAAGGGCCAGTGGACTGTGTTGTAGGCCTTATGAAAGTCGAGCTTAAGGAACACAACACTGTGGTGCTTGTATCGGACTTCATGGAGGACTTCGTGAAAGACCAACACCCCATCCAAAATAAATCGGCCTTTGATGAAGGCGGATTGGTTGGGGTGGGTGACAGAGTCCGCAAGAAGGGTCACCCTATTGGCGTACCCTTTGGCCAGGATCCTGAAGATCATGTTAATCACGGTGATTGGGCGGAACTGGCGGATGTCCGAGGCCCCCGAAACCTTTGGGATGAGGGTAATGATCCCATACTTCAGATGCCCAAGGTCCATGGTCCCAGAGAAGAACTCGTCGAAGAGGGCCATGACCTCCGGTTTGATGGTTTGCCAGAATGTTTTAAAAACAGGACTGGCAATCCATCCGGGCCCGGAGCCAAGGAGGGCTTCATTCCGTTGATCGCCGCAAGGAGCTCCTCCTCCGAGAAAGGCGCCACTAGAGCGATGTTGGCCTCGGCGAAGACAAGCTGGGCACCCGACCAGGTATCGGGGGCCAGCGCAGCCCCACCCCGAGGGGTGGGGTGAAAAGGGCTTTATAGAAGCCGTCTACGCGGGCACGGATGTCCAGGGTCGAACAAGCTGAGTATCACCATCCCACAGGGAGTGAATGGAGTTGCGATGACGCCGGCCGTTGGCAATCGCCTGGAAGTAGGCCGTGTTGGCGTCGCCCTAAAGCACCCACCGTTAGGTGCCGTGCAACTGCCAGTAGGCCTCCTCATCAGTGTAGATGACCGAGAGCTGGTCCTCGAGATCATATCTCAACATCCACTCATTCGGGGAGATCCCAGACGAGTCAACACAGGCGTCCAGGGCCTGGATGGCGCTCAAGAGGGCCTTCTTGCGGTCCCGGATATCACGGCCGAGGTTTGCGCCCCATCCCTTCATGAATTGGTAGGCTAGCTTGGCGCAGAACTGCCAGGAGTCCACCGCGGACATGGCGCGGTGAGGGGAATTGCGCGCGGCGGTCCACTTAGACGCAACAGCCTCGCGGATCCCGGCCTGGTTGAGCCAGAAGAGCTCAAACCGGAACCGAGGGGGGATGGGTGGCATTCATCGGCAGAGCAGAGGAGAAGAGGGACATGATCAGAGCCGATCCTGGTAATAGCCTGAACCGAGGCCAGGGGCATCTGAGCTCCCATTCCGGGGAAACTAAGACGCGGTCTAGGAAAGACTGCGTCGGGTTCGCCTGGCAGTTAGTCCAGGTGAACCGGCCCCCCGTGCGCTCGAGCTCACGGAGGCCAATCTCCGCGATGCAGTCGTTAAACATCTGCATCCGGGGGCGATTAACCCGGTCATTGTTCTTCTCATCCGGGGAGCGGATGAGGTTAAAGTCACCCCCCACCACAACAGGGAGGGGGGAAGCGGAAATCTTCTGCTGCAGCTCGGCGAGGAAGGTCGGGGAGCGGCTGTGGTCCGTCGGTCCGTAGACGATGATGACCTCCCATTTAAAGTTGAGCGCACGCTCGAAGATCTCCATACTAACGAAGAACTCGCCCCGATCCATACCTCCCACCTCAAAGGTGGCATCCTTAACACCTAAGAGGATGCCACCCGAGTGGCCATTGTTCCCACTAGAAGGAAGCCAATGCCAGGCGAACAGGTGGGAGCTAAGGCTGTCAAGCTTGGGGAGACAGAAATCCGTGCGCATGGTTTCTTGGATAGCAATGATGTCGATGTGCTCGTCACGGATGTACTCAACTAGCTGGCGGCGGCGGCCGTCATGGCCGAAGCCGCGGATGTTCCAGAAGAGGGCACGCATCTAAACCGCCATTGAGGGGCTGCTTGACCCCAGGACGGTGGAAGCACTGTGGGCTCTAAGAGCAGCAGTGCGGGAGTGAGTGCGACCACTGATTTCCTCGACCGGCGTCCTAGAGGGCTGGGGTGCCGGGGTGTGGAGGAGGCGGGCCCGGGTCTCGGCGAGTTTCCCGTCAAGGATTTTGCGGGCCTGAATAGCCGCAATCTGCTCCAAGGGGGGGCCAACCTCCCCCCTGAAAACTACGAACGAGTCTAGGGCCACCTTGGCAAGGCGGCCGAGCGGGACGGCTTCGAGCGCAGAAAAGGAGCAGCTGCCCACTGTACGGTGATGGACATCATGTCGCTCCCAGCCGCGAAAACCTTGAACATGGATTTGAAATGAGCTCCTGCGATGCCCCTAGCGCCGCGGCCCCCGCGGCCCCATGGCTGCTCGCCCCGCCGCCGGCGTCCTCTTCCGCGACCCCCGAGCCCTCCGGCCCCCCGGCCCCCCCCGTCCTCCGCTGACACCTCCTCCCCTGCGCCCTCGTCGCCGCCGATGCTCCGGTGGGCCGATTTGGCGGAGTTGGCCGACGTGGATGCCAGCCGCGCGGTGGTTCGCCGGGATCCCCCGCCTCGGGCGGTCGGGTCCCGGCTGGTGCCCTCGCCCCTGCCGCGTTCCAGTCACCCTGGCGCCCCTAGCCACGCGCCTCGCTCCTCTGTCCCCTCGCCGTTGATGCCCCGGGAAGCCGCCGCCTTGGCTCACCGGATCGCTCGCCGCCGCCGCGCCTCGGCGTGGGGTGTCGCGGGGCGGTCCGACCAGGGGCTGGCTGTCACGTCTTGGCGCGTCGCAGCGAACGCCCCCTGGCCTCCGTGCCTCGGGCATCTCCGCGCCGGGCTGCATTCCCCTCGGCTATCTTTCCGGTCCTCCGCTGCACGTCTCCGTTCCGCCCATTCATTGCTACCTTTGGGACCTCCGCGCTGCGCTTGTCCCCCTCTCGCCTCCCAGTCGGGCTTGGCCCGCTCCCTTGGTGGCACCGGCGTCGGCCACGGCAGGGACAGCAGCAGCAGAGGAAACCCTCGCCCCGACCTCCCTGCCTCGCGGGCTGGGCCGTCCTGCCCTGGGTTGGAGGCTTCCTGGGCCGATCCCGGTTCGGGCATCCTCCTCGATCTTGGGCCTCCCTCCTGGATCCTGTGATGGGCCGGCCCAGCCGGGTCGCCAGGCCATTTGGCTCCCCGCTGGCCTGCCTCGTCCCCCATCCTTGCTTTCCCCTCCCCCGACAGAAACCCTACAGCGCGCTCCGCCCCCGCTCCCCGCCGCCGCCTCTCTCCCCATCCCCCGCCCCGCTCCCTCCCCGTCGGCTCCCATGCCACGCTCGTGGGGGGATGACGCCCCTCGGCCTAAGCGATGGGCTGAAGGCCACCGTGCTGCTCCCCGCCCCTCCTCCGAAGCTTCCCGCCATGAGGAAGAGCTCCGCCGCCAGCTTTCTCTCGAGATTCTCAGCGTTCCCCTCCCCGCTCCGACCGCCGCTCGCCCCCGCGCACCGACCACCGCTCCCCACCACGCCGTTCGCTCGCCAGGGCTGATCGCCGGGACCGCTCCCGGTCCCGCTCGCCCTCGCCCGTGCCAGAGTGGAGGTCTCAGCGCCGCCGCTCCCCATCCCCTCCCCGGCGTCGGGACGGTGGCCGCTCCCGCTCATCGATCCTCAACCGTCCCCCTGCCGCCTCCTCTGAGGCCCGCCGGTACCAACCTCCCCGCTCCGCCCCTAGCTTCCCCCGGGCGCCACCGGGGCCGGCCTGGCAAGGCCGGTCCGAATCGGAAGAAGTGGGGGCTCGGCCGTGGCAATGGCCAGGCAGCGGTCCCGGCTCCGTCTCGCGTCCCGCTGCCCTTTGCCCAGATGACCCCGCCGCCAACCTCGTCAAGTGCTTCAATTGCGTCCTTCCGGGACACTCCCAGATGGCCTGCACGATTCCACAGTGCTGCTTCATGTGCTTAAATCCGGACCACCCCGCGGCTCTCTGTCCCGACCGCCCGGTCTCAAAGGAGCTGATGATGTATGGCCACGGCATCGAGGGCCTTGGATTCTTCCACATCGAGGTGGAGGACGTCCCCCCACCGTCTCCATCGCGCCTTGCGATCGTGACCGTCGTGGGGGCCGGGGTCGCTTCGCCAGAGATGATCGAGGCGGAGCTTAACCACCTCTGCCGTCGCGTCTGGGATTGGCAGGTGACTCCGACCTCGGATAGCTCCTTCACCGTGGTCTTCCCCGACGCTCTCATCCCGGGCCACTGCACACGTAGTGACGACATCACCCTCGCCCTCAACAAGCTCGTCGTCAACATCTCTGAGCCCCTGTTGGACCCTAAGGCGGTTGCCGTGATGGACACTGCTTGGATCCTCATAGCGGACCTCCCCAACATTGCCCGCTCTAAGAAGGTGATCCGTTGCATGTCCAAACTCCTGGGCAAGGTGGTGGTGATGAACGAGCTCTCCCTTCACAAGGAGGAGGAGGTCTCTATCAAGGTCAAGTGCCTGGACTCCTCCATCCTCCGTGCCACCGTCAGAGTGTTCTTCAACGACCAGGGATTCGACCTCAAGATCTACCCCGAGCCTCCCAACCACATCAGCCGCCGTCGACACCTCACTGATGGCCACTTTGGTGGGGGCGGCGCGGACCCCCGCGACGACTCCCACTACCGCCGTCCGCACCCCCCTCCGCCACAAGGATCCGGAGGACGACGACGAGCGCTCTGGCCGCAACCGCTCCCCCTCACGAGACCCCTCTCCACCTCCGAGGCATGGGGGTGCGGGTGCGGGCCGGTCGTGTGGGTTGGCCCCTCCTCCGAGGCCGCCCCCGCCGTGCCACCGGTCTCCTCTCCCTCCTCTTCGGCCGAGCTCAGCGACATCTCCAGCGTCAGCCTCCTCGTCCTCCTGGCATCTTCGCCGCGCTCGCCGTGCGTCCTTCCCATGGTGGCCACGGCCCCCTCGTCCCCGGCCTCGGCGTCTCTGCTGCCTCCGGCCTCGCCGACGTCGGCGCCTCCCCCCTCAGGTCCCCCCCGAAGGAACCCCCTGGGGTGGACGCGTCGTCGCCTCCCGCCTCCCTTCCCTGCCCCGGTTGACGATGCATTGGCTCCGGATCCGCCGGCCCCGAACCCGCCCTCTCCCCAGGCGGAGTCTAGTGCCCGTCTGATGCCTCCGGCACCTGCGTCCCCGACTCGTCTGCTGCTGGTGGCCTCCGAGGAGGTGGTCACCCCCATCGCCTCCCACCCGCCTCGGTCGGTGTCCTACGTCCGTTGGGCTCAGGCCTCGTCGATCCCGGTGACGGCCTCCCGCCGCAGGGCCCGGCTCGACGCGGATCGCCCGACCGGCTTCCCGGCGTCGTCCATCTCCGAGCGGGCTGAGATCCGGGCTGCGGCCCGAAACCTCGAGACAGGTGCGACCGACATCCCCTCCCTTTGATTCAACCCCAGGGGATGAGCCTCAAAACACTTTGGGGGGGGGGGGGGTCTTGAAGACAACCATCACACCTTTACAAACTCGATCTCCAAATCACAACACAAGCAAGGAAGCTTCTGGGACTTGACTCCTACCATGTAGGAGCTCAATCTCCAAAAGTAACAAGTGTTGATGAGGAAATCAAGCAGGGAACACGAATTGGTTTGGTGAAAGTGTAGATCGGGTCTTACTCACTCTCAATTCTCAAAGTATCAACAATTTGGTGGAGGGATTGATAATATTGAAGCGTTGGAAGGTTTGGAAATGGTATAGCTTCTCTAAACATTAGGGTTAAGGTGGGCAAATTTGACAAATTTGACCTCTGAATAAAATCATTTCACAAAATGAACTGTCCCTAAAAGAATTTCACTCGACTGACCTTTTTGAGTGGCGCCCGACACAAAGACGCCACACTATACTGTGCAACGCTTGACTGACAGGCGCTACACGCCTGGTCAACGTCGCACCCCGAACTGCCTAAAAAATACTAAGTCAATGTGCAGCGTCTAAGAGCTTGGTGCCACACTATACTAGTGCAACGCCTAGGAGCTAGGCGCTACACTGTATAGTGTGGCACCTAGCTCTCAGGCGTTGCACACTGACTTAGTAATTTTTCGGATCGCCCGGGTGCGACGCTGGCTAGGCGTGCATCGCCTGTCAGTCAGGCACTGCACAGTGTAGTGTGGCGCCTTCGTGTCGGGTGCCACTCAAAAAGGTCAGCCGAATGAAATTTCTTTAGAAGCAGTTTATTTTGTGAAATGATTTCATCCACAAGTTAAAATTATCAATTTTGCCGTTAAGGTGGGCGGTAGGAGAAGGGGGATTTAGATAGCTCGCCCTAATTGTAATCGTTGCCAGTCAGGAGACCCCGTGCGCACGAGCTAAAGCCCTCGTATGCACGGGGTGTACAGAGATGAAACAACTGGTCCCCGTGTGCATAGTACATGTCCATGCATGGGATGTCCAGGGAGTTTCAGACCCAACCCCATGTACACGGGGCTGGAGGCTTGTGTGCATAGGGCATACTGTCTTAGGACACATTCGAGATGGACTTGCGCAATATTTTGGTAGATAAAAATGGGAAGGCTGGTGTAAGGTGTATATTTTTCCATGTTCCCATGCTTTGCATCTAAGCATGTCGATCCCTCTTAATAGTGTGGGTGTTCTATGACTCAAGGAAACCAAAACAGAACTTCGAGTCGTCGGAAAATCACACTTTTTTTCCTTTTAGAAGTGGGGCCTCAACCATCTTCTTAAAATAACTTTTGATGGACCAATGAACTGAGATAAACTTAGTAATCGCCATTAGTCCCACCAACCACGTTGTCATTACACCAAAACACCATTTAAACACAAATGCAGTTTCACAATGTATGAATTCTGAAAAGAAGTAAACATTTTTTAAATCCATGAATCTTTTCAAAATTCACCAAGATTTTATGAATTTGTGTAGTTTTTTGAATTCACGAACAGGTTGTTAAATTAGTGATCATGTGTAATTTGAGCATATTTTAAAAATTCAGGAACCTGCAATTTTTTTTTAATTCGTGATCTGACAAATTCCGCTTTCACCCCCCCCCCCCCCCCCCCCCCGAATTTCCTTTCCTAATTTCCTCTTGGAGGACATGCATGCATGGATTATAAACGAATTTACAAAGTGTTTCTGTTTGTAAATTGAAGAGTCGGAAGAGGTTTGCCTAACGTGTGAAATGACAATTAACAAACTAGCCGTGTACATGTGTACAAATTAAGGATCTATAACCATGTCAACAGAAGTAAACAAATTCCGGAGTTCCCTATACATTGTTTTCTAGATCATTCGTTCCCTACACAGTGTTAATCTCAGATTGAACCCGCTCTAGCTTTCCTTCACCGTCTTCGGAACTGCATTGCTTGCCAGGTGATTTGCCGTCCTGTTGAGGTGTTTTTTTGCCTTTCTTGTCGTGGCATGATAGCGCCACATGGATGGCCATGTAGAGCAGCACAGCGACGGCGAGCGCGACGACATATCCCGATGTCTTCCACTCCCGGCTGCAGCCGGAGGCGTACGCCCACAGGAGGCCAAGCAGGGCCAGCAGAATCGAGGACTGGGCCACCCAGAGCAGATGCAGATCGTCCGATTCCAACTCCTGCTTCGGGTCGAACAACGTCTCGTCCAACAGCAGGAGGAGGATGACGACGATGGACGCCAAGAAAGAAACGGAGTTGCTGTAGAAAAACAAGCGGTACCGCTGCTTGTTGCTGTCGCGCAGCACCGGGTTGCCGGCGGCGTGCCCGTCGCTGCCGTCCGGCCAGACGCCGCCCGGCGGGGTAAGGCCGGCTTGGTAGGTGACGCTCGCAACCAGGATGCCCACAAGCATCAAGTACTTGCGCTTGGTGTATCTTTTCTTGTTCCCCTCTTTCCCTTTCGGGGTCTCCTTGGTTTCGTGAGCGCTGCCGAGCCCGAGACCCTTATTGAATTTGAAATGGAATGCTAGAAGGAGTAAGATTATGAAGGTGACTACCACAGCCACCAGTGAGATCATGAAGATGGATGTCCGGAGATGGCGAGAGCTTCCGGCTGCGTAGGCGGCCATGAGGCCGAACAGGCCCGCCACCGCGCACACGTAGAGGGCGTAGCACCTTATGCCCAGCCGGTACAGGTTCGGGTTGACGAGGAGGATGATGACGGCTATGGATGACATGAAGCTCGCCGCGTTGCAGTAGAAGAAGGTGGCGTAGCGGCGAGGGTAGCCGGTTGAGAGAACTGGGTAGCCTGCGGTGTGCCCACCGGGCACGTCCTCGTCGACCCAGAAGCCTCCCGGGGGGGTCAACCCAGCTTGGTACGTGATGGTGGCGGCCAAGATGGCGAGCAGCAGCAGTACTTTGCGCCTCTTCAACATTTTCTCTTCCTCCTTGTCGTCGCCTCTGCTGTCGCCCTTGTGGTCTAGCGTGAACAAGGCGATGTGTATGACCACGTAGACCAGGACGGCGCCGGCCAGAGCGACGACGTGGAGGGAGGTGCTCACGTCCCGGGCACAACCGACCGCATACGCAGCCATGAGGCTAAGCAGGTCCAGTATCATGGCGGCCTCCAGCCCGTGGCTCTTGTGGACGGCGCTCGATGTCAGATGCTTGCTCTGGACCATAATGATGACAACCACCGAGGCGACCAGAGCGGCGGAGTTGCAGTAGAAGAACGCCCTGTAACGTCTGGGGTGCGTGGTCACCAGCACTGGGTCGCCGCCCTTGTGCCCGTCACGGTCGTCAGGCCAGAAGCCGCCCGGCGGGTTCATCCCTGCCTGGTAGGTGATGGTCGCTGCAACAGTGGCAAGTAGCAGCACCAGATAGTGAGCCCTCCTTAGCTGAATGATGCCTTCGCTCTCTGGCGGCTCTGGCGATGACAAAGTTTAGAGTTTACAAATAACAACCACGGTTTCATAATATTTACACATGAGCAGGAGCAAATACCTTGGGGTTCCTTTGCCGATAGTCCTTTTGTGGATCCAGCTCCAGCATGAACCGATGGGTTGAATGATCCAGGTCCAGCATGAAAATAGCCGGCTGCAACGCAGGTTAGTAATGTTTATTAGTGGATCTAACACTTTGTATTTTTTATTTTATTTTTGCAGAAAACACTCTGTATATTTGTAGGGGTTAAAATCCTAAAAGGCATTGAGGGTATTTATACCTTTTGAAAACAAATCACAAGTATGTGTAAACTATTGTCCGTGGTTGCTAATACACACCATAACTATTTTGCATGTCGTGAGCGATAATTTTCTGGTTTTCACCTGCCTTTTGTGGTTTTCACTTTCAATTTCAGCAACAACCGAAATCGGAATGTTGGTGATTTCGGTTTACATTTTGCCAAAGGGCCGAAATATTCACTTGAATTCAATCAAATATTTGGAGCATCTGAAAATATGTTTTAAAAATATATTTGGATTCCTTTGTACTACCGAAATTGCTGAATATTTTGACCAAAAGGTAAATATTTTAGTGTCTGAAATCACTGAAATTCAGGGAATTTCATCGAATCTCATTAAAAGTGAAAACCCACTATCATGTGTGGACTAAAGCGTCTATTCTCTTAGCTCCATGGCATCTTTAAAACTCAACATGTATATTGTGCAAAAATATATACATGGTATAGTCATACTAGCTAGTAGTCGAATAAGGCGTTTACTAACTGGTTGTGCGCGCAACGCGAATCACAGCCGCTGCTCCAACATATGGATCCGGGCCCTTTGCATGTGCATGCCTCTCTGCCTCGCTTTTCTTTCCCATGGACTGACAAATGCATGGCTACAGTACAGTACACATGCATGCCTAGGTTGTCTTTCCTCTCTTCAAAAACTTTGTTACTTTTAGTTGTCTTTTAACAGTTTAATCAAAATTTGTTTTTGAAACTTCATATATATTTGAACTCCTGATGCCAAGATCTTCAGAACAAGATCAGGTTTGTATAATTTTTTTAATACCATTTTTAACTAGAATTGCAATATGGGTTTTTAGAAAATTATCAGTGTTTTTAGTGAGGAACTTTGCTGGGCATAGTGAAGAACTTCTCATTTTCATTTGCAAAGTGATAAATAAACAGGAGCAGGAGCTGAGGAACTTTATAAATAGGTTTTCTGTACTTTACTAGAAATATTAAAGAACTTTTCTAGAAAATGTATCTGGAACAGAAGAACATTATAAACAGCTTGTCTGAACTTTGATGAAAAGTTTATGAAACTTTTTTAGAAATATATCAATGTTGGACTCGTTTCGTAGAGCTAGCCATGAGAAACTCAAATACATAAACGAATTCAAATTTGCATAGTTTATTTAGAAGTTAGTGACATATTAATTTTGCTAGCAAATATGGTGAAGTAGCCCACGCGTCCCTTCTGTACCTCATGTCAGATTTTTAGAATAGGGCATATTGATGTTGACATACATGCATGGGACCAGCTGCATGTTGATATGGCGTCTAGCATGGATGGGTGGATCAGATATACGTTGCGGAAAAATCCGCTTCCGCTAGTAGTAGTACAACTAATATATAGCCAAATATGTTCACTTGTGATCTTTCCTAGAAAGGAAGAAAGAAAGGAGGCAGAAACGACTAATATTGATGTATATAACACTATGAGTTGTGGTACGGTAGGTGCCATGTGTTTATTACAAAAGAAAATACTACTAATACTAACTAGTGTTAGAAAAGAAAGTACTAATTGCAAGTTGACGTGACGCGGTCTAGATGCCTTGTATTTCGCCTCTTTGCCTTCCCGGCTGTAGTTTGAGCTAGGATAGTTTTGTGCTATGTTGTATCCCTTTCTGCTCTTTCCACACCTAATGTGGTGCCCCTATCTTCTCTCATGTATGTTACTGATATTTCTCTCCTACTCTCTTCTACTCTCATGTATGTGGTGCCCCTAGTGTGTTGTTTTCTTTTTTATTTTATGGGCTTGTTGAGCTGTGCCCTCAGCAGAACTTGTGTACTTTGCCGTGAGATTTGGGTGGGCGTGTGTGGACTTGCTTCTGTTTGTATGCTCTGTGGCGGTTTGTTTTATGTATAAAGCGGGGCGAAAGCCTTTTTCGGTAAACTAATATAAGAGCATACTAAAGTAGTAATCTAAACGCTCTTATATTGGTTTACAGAGGGGGTACTTACTTATCAATGAAATGATATGTAAACTTTGCTTTCTTGTGAAAGAACATACTAGTGTTGGATGTGGATCATACCTTCCTATTTGACCAGCAAGGTTGGACAGCTTATCCCACCAGTATTTGTGGATGAGGAACAGGATGGCGATGTATACGACAAGAAGGAGAACCAGCACGCCGAGGTAGATGGTGGAGGTAGTACTCCTGCAGCTCCCGACGGCGTAGGCCCCGAAAAGGCTGAACAGCGCGACGAGGACGAACCCGTACGGGACATGCTGCCACTGGTCCAGGTGTCCATCCCGAGCTCGCTCCTGATGGTCGTCAGGCGCATGACTGCAACCAGGGACGCAATGAAAAGCGGCGGTGTTGAAGATGAAGACGGCAGATACCAGAACGGAGGCGAAGACGGTTGTGACCGTTCCCCGGCTTGCCCCGGCGGCGTAGGCCACCATGAGCGCGAGCAAGTCCAGCACCATGACCACCCTTAGCGTGACGAGCCACTTGGTGCTCCCGTCCACGCTCCGCTCTACGAGGAGGAGGAGGAGGATGACCACGACCGACGCCATGAACGCGGTGGCGTTGCTGTAGAAGAAGGCGTTGTACCGGGTGTGGTCCGTCACCACGAGGATCTGGTTGCCGGCGCGGTAGCCGTCCTTGGTGCTCAGCTGCCAGACTCCTCCCGGCGGGTTTAGCCCAGCGACGTACGTCACTGTGGCCGCCAGGATGGCCATCAGCAGGAGGTACATGCGCAGCTCCAACATGACTCCGCCGCTCGTCTTGGCCAGCCCTTTGTCAGGCTCAGGGGCACTCGCGGTTTGGCTCTGGTCGTTGCCGTTGCCGGGCGTTTCCTCGATGTCGGCAGTCCCATTTTGCGCCATGGTTAGGAAATGGTGGCACCTAAGCCGGAAGACATGGCCTGGAACGCTCTCTATATAGCAGCACATTTGTTCGTTCGCACATGGGAACACGGCAAACCGTCAATTAAAATATGATCTTGCATCATCGGGAGTATCCTAATGGTAACTTAAGTCTCTTTGTTTTTGAATGTGTACCTTATAAGTTTCTTATTAACTTGACAAGAAATGTAAGGTCAGTATTAACAACGATGCCAACTGACGACTATCCATGTATAGTTTCTATACGAAACTGGACGGACATGCATGTGGCTGTGCCGCCGGGAAAGCAAGATGTGGACATTAGACATGTTAGCTGTGAGATATGAGACGACGGCAGGTGATGGCGGCGTTCTACGCCGTTATCTTGATGAAGGCATCGTCGTGTAACTACTGTCGACCCACTCGTGCTGCTCCGGAGGAAACCCTAGGATCTAGTGTTCCAGATCGGATGATGGCGGCACTGCGGTGTCGTTTCTCTCTTAGGAGCATCGTTTGTGGAGCAGCGCTGGAAGTTAGAGGCAGGAGGTGGAGCGGCTTCGTCTTGCACGGAGCTACGGTGGAGATGTCAAGTCATGCCTGACCGACAGGTGCTACGCTTGGTCATGCCTGGTCGGCAGGTGCTACGCACGACAGATCCTCCAAAGACTTCAAGCTGTGTCGGCTGGTGATACTTGACAGCATGGCGCTGAGGTGTATCAGTGGCGACCGCGACGTGTTCAGCTGTTTGCGCGCAGGGAGGAGGTGCCGTTGGGCGTCGTGGTGATGTTGACGATAGCTGGACCGAGCAAGGTTGATGCATCAGTACAGTTCTGAAGATGGAGCTGTGGCAGTTGGCGACGGCGGCCTCTGAGAACACGCCGGACCAGTGTGTGCCCCAGACCCGGCAAGTGGCTACGTTGGGGTCTCAGGTCTTAGATGTTAGGTTTGGCTGCGATGTCTGTTTGATATTAGGCCCAGGCTATCTGCGCCCTTCATCAACTGGACAGGTGTAGCGACAGTTTATTGCTTAGACGACGGCTTTAGTCTTACTATTGTATTGATTTTGTAAGGTCTTGTAAGAATAATCAATAAAGTGGCCGTATGCATCGTCCAGATGCAGAGGCCGGGAGTCATCCTCCTTTTTTTTTTAAAAAAGCTGTGACATGTGAGACGACCATCCCAAGTAATTAAAACAACACGACCGAGTAACGAGCCTGCCGAAATATCACGCTCTATGTCAAATAAAACGCATTTTATTGTCCCGGCGTCTGCAACCTTGCAAACAAAATTCACATCATATGTCACAGCAAACTGATCGTTACCAGATCACCAACTCTTGTTCACGTCACATAAAACTCGTTCAAAGGCGTAGCAAACTTAAGTATCACAAGTAGCACAACTCCAAGATCACAAGGATGTGGTGGGAGGTTGGTACTTATGAAATCATGTCTAGCTAACATTCCTGTGTATTTGAGGTCCTTTTTCATTTTCATAAATGCACTTTGGACCTCAATAATTCTCACAATGGCAAACTGCCTCTGGAATGAGTTTGAGGGCCCATAGGAAACTTCACTTAGCGTGTGTTCAAAATACTATGGGTGTTTGGGAATTTCAAAAATTAGAGATGTTAGGTGCTTGCTTGCTTCTTGGATGAAAAGGTAGGGGGTAGCAAGCTATGGAAGAGCTGCCATTGACTCCTAATACTCTTATAAATGATGCTGGATTACATGCTTCCTTCGTGATCCTGAGGGGCACATGCTTGCTGGGCCATTTGATCTGCCTGACACCGTATAATTTTACTGCATGGTCGTTTCTCAGCTGCCAATCCTCGTTAACCAGTCTCTCACCTGTGCGCCGACTTCGGTAATCGATGACCTGTGGACCTCTTCGTGTAGCGTCTTTTGCGTCCCCTTGTGCGTGTGCCTTTCCTGCGCCGGGGGCATCAGATGTTTGGCCCATTTGGTAAATGCACTCCTCGGCCCTTCCTATCTAGTACCGAGTATTTGTGTACGTGTGCGACGTATCTCGACGCTGCTAGTAATGTTAATACTAGTAGCACGCCTTTCTTGTGGCACACCGCTAATATGCCCGTGCAATAATTGACCCAAGCTTTCTTCTGTCCTTTGCCCCATCGCTTCTCGTCTTCCTCCCCTCACTTCATTCTCTATGGTTGAGTCCGTTCCAATGGTGATCATGGATTGACGTCTTGTCGCAAGGGAGCAATTCGGCAACTCCCCACGGTCTGATCCAGCGGGCACACTATCCGAACGTCGAGGCGAAGGCGGAAGGGCGTGTCACGCCCTTCTCATCTTCAGAGAAAACGAAGGTGGATAGAGAATAATCAGCTCCGAACATCCTGGCAGGTGGATTGTTGATGGAAGGCGGACCCATTGGGGAAGAATAGGAGCACGATCGGTTGGGTTCCTTGAGCTGGAGTTGTGGGGTTGACTCCCACTTGTAAGCGTGTGTTCTGACCTTGTTGTAGGCGCAAGCCGTTGGCTGTGTGTTCTGTGAGGCGTATGAACCTTTCTCTGTAATAAACTCACCACTCGTATCTAAGCTTCTCACCAGAACTCTAAGCAAAATTTTGGATACCGGATGAACTTGAGTTCAATATTTTTTACCTCGATATAGACATGTATTGACCGCACATTGTCCAGAAACCTGCAAGTAACATAGTGGAACGTCATCTGCACTAGTCCTATGTATTGAGATCCCGTGCCCGAACGGGACTCACAGTGGCTCAAGTATCTTGATATAACAGAGATGACATATAAATTAACTATACTTTCAGAGACTAAATGCAAAATTTTCAAAAAAAAAAAAGGTCAGTAGTTTTTGCCAGGGATACATGTTTCTCATGGGGATAACAGAATTTACCTCCCGATAACCAAATCCTTGGCAAGGAGTGATTTATGTCATGCATGTAGAGCCCACTGCCGTAGCATCTCCCTCTCGCCCTAGTTTAAACAGGACAAAGAAAAGGAACATTGTTAAATCCAGTGAGGCGAATTAATTAGGACCGGTACTACACATGAGCCCAAATTTGGCTAAGTTAGAAAACTGATGTGGGTCTCATGCATCTCAATACCTCCAAGCAGTCGGTACACAATGCTGATGATCGAATAGGCTCATCAGAATCTTTGAGACCCAAGTTCAGCCTCTTACCAACAAACACATGCACAGAAAACTATGTCTGGCAAGTAATTAAGCAAGTGCTCAGGCACTAAGCTAGGTCAGATGACAGCTGGGTCATGTTTCATCCACCATAAATAAACAATAGCAAACACTAATCTAGTGAAGGATTCACTTGTTTTGAATGGGCTTACAATGCGCCGTAGCCAGCTCCTCCCCTGCAGGTGCCAGCAAGATGAATGGTGGTTGAGGCTGCTGCTGGTGGCAATCCTAATCTTGGTCAAAGAATCTTAACACGCGCATCATCCAGGAGTTGCACATAACACGCGCATCTCCTCTAGTTTTATCCAGTAAACTGCCTACGAAACCACAAGAAAGTTACAGTGCAATATGTCTAATGGGTGTGTTTTATTCGGATTCAGCATTTGTGGCTGCACCAACAGTCTCTTTCATGGTGTGTCCCTATCTTCCCTATCTTGAAAGAATTTTCGCCACGCTCCATCGTGTGCATTGACAGGGACATTCCAAGCAGCTCTACCTGAATACTAATGGTGACGTGGGGACACGCAATAATAGCACCATGAGTCCCCCTTCAGCCTCCCCATTTGTTAACGACGATGAGGTTGCGCCTGTGGTGGCAACCAACTTCCCCTCCAGCTACCAGCAGTTCTCTACCTTAATACGAATAAATACAGCACGAAGTGGTCTCCTCGAGAAAATGAACGATGTCCATTGGATGCTACTCCAACGGCGTGCTATAATGATAAATTTGACTGCAATACCATCTTTCTTTTGATTTGCTACTTTATATTACGATATGATTACATTATGCCAGGTTTCATGCTGATGAGCAAGCTTGCCGGGTGAGCTATATATTGGACACATTCATGTTTTGTCTTAATTCCATTGAGAAGTTGAACCCTGACTCCCTTAGGTACCATTTTGCTATGCAAATGGCGGCCCAACCAACACGCCACAGCAGCCTAGATGAGATCGAAGACCTGTCGCAACCTCAGCCTAATGCAAATGGAAACAGCCAACGCGAGGATCCTCAGCCTCCCGAGACGGAGAGCTACGAGCTCATGCGGGACCTGAGCAAGTACTGCTTGTTATCGTACACTTAATTGTCGCACGGAAGTTGGAATTGTAGACTGATTTTACTGAGTATGATCCCCTCGCCTCCCAAGTGAATATCTGTCATCAGCGGAGGGATCAATTTGGACATTGGTAATGTTCTCCCACAAGGTAAGCACCTGATGGAACGTATGAATAAAACAATCTGCCTCTTAATATATCTGTCCATGCGCCATTGGTCATTGCTTCCACAACGGTTCTCCTCTCTCTAACAACCAGCGGTATGGCACTGACGACATCCGGAACAAATTCCGCAACAGCAGCGCCCTGCACCCAACAATCTGTCCAGACGAAGCATCGTTGCCCATTGCCCAGTTCGACCCGAGCCGCCATGTTGAATAGCTGTCTTTCATGATTCTCCAGGGGGGCTGAGAAGTGTGCATAATGCTCCAAGATCGGTCCCCTGCAGTATGCGCCTTCTATGCCCAGCATAACTTGAGAGGGGAGTTCATATTCTCTAGGTCCAGAATACCCAGACCCCCCACACTCCTTTGGCGTGAGTAGGAGGCCCAAACAGGTGGAAGATCCCCAGGTGGAACGAAACCGACATAGAATATGATCCTAGTTAAGTTTACATTTTCACAGTGTTCACTAAAATTTAGGAACAGATACATGAAGTTCAAGCAACACACCCAATCTGGCATCATAATGTTCATAGCATATAACCTAATATAAAGGGCGAGCCATAGAACAGGAGGCACACCTGGAATTACGTCCGGCCATTGCAGAGAACTTCAGAGAAAGCATCGCCCCAGCTGCAGCGCCTGGCGAGCTGGGCAGGAGAAAAGGACCCGAGATGGCCGTTCTCAGGATTTGCCGGTTTCTTGCAGGCATTTCGTCGAGCACCAGTCCTGCATCCGCACGGGGGCATTTCGTCGACGGGGCCATTTCTTCAAACATCATCGGCGCGCTCTTTGAGCGGAGCTCGGCCTGCTTCAGTCACCTCCTGCGGCTTCTCGCAGTCCGGCCGCCGCTTGTCCCCAAAATAGTGCATCAGCACCGGCGGACTTGGCGCTGCGATATGGCAAGGAACTCCGACCTTGATTCAGGCAGTAAATTACGCCATGAGAGCGAGCAGGTCGAACGCAGGAATCCACTCACTCCTCATGATCGCAAGCTGCATGTGGGCATGTGGCAGATTGGATTCGCGATTGCTGCCGCAACTGCAACTGTACTAGACTCTGCAAGCGGACGAGACATATATATTATGACACTCATAGGGCTTCAGGGTCTATAGTTCGACTCTTAGGCAAACTCCAACGCGAGCAACCGTTTTGTCCGATTCGTGTCAAAAAAACGTTCGGTTTTGGCCGTCCGCCCACACGTGCAACTAACCGGCCGCCGCATTTCAAACTTATCCTACGTGGACTTAATTTTTTTAAAGACATTGCAAAAATAATTTAAAACTTACAATAAACTATTTTTTTAACCTGCAAAACTTACAATAAACTTAATAATTCCACAAAAGTCTCGGCCGTACATTTAAACTAAACATGAAATAAAAAGACATAAAAGATAGTTATGGCCGTTGTCGTTGTGCCCGTCGTCAGGCGGCGCCATCCTCGTCGTTGTCATCCATGGAGAGGTCGACGTAGGGCGATGGCTGCCAGAGGTGGGTTGGCGGCCCCCAAGCTAGGGCAGGCGGTGGTGGCTGCCAGAGGTGGGCTGGCAGCCCCTGCGGGGCGTGGCGAGGGTGATGACCAAGGCGCCCACGAGGCCGATGGAGTTGTTGGCGGCGATGAAGGAGGGGTGCATGGCACCGTGGTGGTCCACGACCACCGCTGTCCCACCAAAGCGGTGCTCCAGGCCGCTAGGGGAGGCTCATCCTCCACCACCACCTCCTTCACCTCCTGCTTGACGTCGAGCTCGAGGACGTAGACATTGCCGGCCACCGAGAGCGCCAGCATCTCCTCGAGGCCCTCCCACTGCTCCTCCGGCAAGCGGTTGCACTCCCTCTCGGAGTCCTTCATCACCGCCTGAACCAGTTGCTCCTCCTCTTCGGTGGTCATGGTGGTTGGTGGAGGTGGTGGCAGGGACAGAGAGGGGGGGCATTGGCGTCAGGACATACACCCGCGCACGACCGCGCGATCGGGGCGGACTTGGAGCGCGTGCACGCGGCTCACGAGGCGGGCTACGAGCATGGTTGGCGAAGAATGTTTTTTGGCGCATGTCGTGCTCGTCCTGGAACCAGGTGTCCCAGAGCGGCGAGTCGAGGTCATATCTTCGGTCGTCGAGGTGGTGGCGCAGATCCGAGTTCGCCGGCGGTTGATCTCCAAGCACGCGTGGCCGCTCACCATGACAGGAGGATGGGCACCTGATCTGGGCTCAGATGCCACCCATTGGGGAGGTGGGCATCAGACCACCGAAGCGGGGTGTCGGTCTCCCAGTATCGTCGGCAGATCTCTACCTTCACGTACAAACGGAATCTTGGCATGGCCGTCGGAGGGGAGATAGAGAAGGCGGCCGGCGAGGTAGAATCCACGGTGCCGCTCCCCGACGACGCGGAGGACACCCCCGCCTTGTGGTCGTGCTTGGCCTTCTTGCCGGGAACCCACTTCTAGAACCCCATGGAGGGTGCCGGCAGGGAGCGAAGAGGGTCGAGCTAGGCGACGCTAGGGTTTGCTTGTTGGGGCGGGAGGGGGCAGCGGGAGTGGAAGTGTGTGGACGTGTCGAGGAAGTGGACTAGCCGGTCCATGGCTTTTCCATAAAAAAGGACACGACCGGGGGTGGTTGGGAGGCTAACATGTGGGCCCGTCCGTTCGTGTGGATTTAATGGGTCCGGTGGGGAGCGGTTGGGAGGCCCGACATACAGTCCCGTAGGCGGACGACGAGGCGACGCGTGTGCGTCCATCCAGTGTCCGGTTGGACGCAAATCTGGCCCAAAGATGCACCCAGTTTGTGTCAAAGCGGACACGAGTCAGACACATTTTGGGTTCGCTTCCGCGCGTTGGGCCGCCGAATCTGTCTTCGTCCTAAACGGATACGACCGGACTGAATGGGGTTGCGCGTTGGAGTTGGCCTCATAGAGTTATTAGGGCAACTCCAACAAACTGACCTCATAGGTGCACCCAACACGCTGGCTGCATTTCAACTTTTTTTATGATTTCCATTTAAAATAAGGTAAAATTGTCCATCAGGTGGATGTAGGCCAGAGTCGGTCATGGATATGGCCACAATGACGACCCTTTCGCGGTTTCCTGCTGTTGTTCTGGCTCCACCCACTCGAGGATGCAAGGGACCTCGGACGTTCACGCCCACACGTGCCCTTCTAGTGGCGCCAGTGGCCACGGCTCTGCGGCGGCGCGGGGACCTCCAACGCCGAGATGTGGAGCGCCAGTGGCAGGTCAGGCCATTGGGTGAGCTCGACCAACTCGGAGTCATCGATGATCTTCTTCAGGGTCTCGTCCTTCTCCTCCACCACCACCACAGGTTGTGGGCTAGAGTGCACGGGAGGGGGGCTGGAGCACGCGGACGCGATGGCGCTGGTGTTCTGCAGTAGTGCAGATCGTCGATCGAGAAGATCCGCCGCTGTCGTTCCGCGCGGGCTTTTCCCGGCGACGACCCCGGCAGTGGCAGGAGGAGAGGCGGCGCAGGGGACGACTGTTGGCGGCCGGCGGCGAGAGCCCCGGTGCGACCCTGCGCGGCCGCACGAGAGCTTGGGTCCGGAGCCTTTCTCCACTGGACGTAAAAGGTAGAATTCAATCTCAAAGTAAATATGTGCTTTCCCTTTTCGAGTAGAAGCATAGCTATGCCTCTCGAAGCAAATATGTGCTTCTCTTTTCATAGAAGCACTTCTCGTGGAAGCACATGGAAGCACAAATGTGCTTCACAAAAATTTCCAAAACCTAGAAAAAACCAAGCAAAAACAAAAAATAATAATCTAAAACCTGAATATGCATATGGAAATACTGAAAAAAGGATTTTAAAGGGAGCGTTTAACACGCGACACATGACAATGACTAGACGCACTACTCGCACACTCCCAAACCACAAAAATGACCCTTACGGAAGCCCCCAAGGATAACCGTTGGTTATTTGCTCCCACGTATACAGGATATTTTGATGGATAAGGGAACTCCAAAGTAGGGATGCATCTCGTCCATCGTTATCTGTTTGAGTCCGCGTGGACAGAAATCACGGCCCAACGCGGTGTCACAAACCCATTTCTTGTCAGGATTCGAATGCAGACCGCCTCTAGCCGCGTGCGGGAGGCAGAGATCTGTTATCATCGCGCTCAGCTACCCGACGACCTCTGTCACCACATGGCGTTTGCATTGGACACACCGCACTGGGACACTTGGTTCACTGACAAGCATGACCAGTGCTGCCTTTAGTGCACCAGCGCCGCGTCCGCGTGCTCCAGCTCCCCTCCCGTGCGCTGGTGTACCGGAGGTAGCACTGGTCATGCTTGCCGGTGAACCAAGTGTCCCAGTGCGTCGTGTGCAACGTGAACGCCATGTTGTGATAGAGGTCGTTGGGTAGCTGAGCGCGACGGTGGCAGATCTCCGCCTCCCGCACGCGACCAGAGGCCGGAACGGCCGGCAATCGAACCCTGTCCGAACAAGAAATGGGTTTGTGTCACCGCGTTGGGCCGTGATTTTTGTCCACACGGACCCAAATAGACAACAGTGGACGAATACATCCCTATGTTGGAGTTTCCTTATCCATCAAAATATCTTATATACGTGGGAGCAACTAACCAATGGTTACCCTTGGGGGCTTCCGAAAGGGTCATTTTTATGGTCTAGGAGCGTGTGAGTGGTGCGTCTAGCCATTGCCATGTGTCGCATGTTAGGCGCTTCCTTTAAAATCCTTTTTAATAATTCCATACACATATTCATGTTTTAGATTTTTTTGGTTTTTTTTTGCTTGTTTTTTTCTATGTTTTGGAAATTTCTATGAAGCACATTTGCGCTTCCGCGTGCTTCCACGATAAGTGCTTCTATGAAAAAAGAAGCACATATTTGCTTCAAGAGGCACAGCTATGTTTCTACTCGAAAAGGGAACCCACATATTTGCGTCGAGATTGAGTTCTACCTTTTACGTCCAGTGGAGAAAGGCTCCTGACCCAAGCTCTCATGCGGCCGCGCAGGGTCGCACCGGGGCTCTTGCCGCCGGCCGCCAACAGTCCTCTCCTGCCCCGCCTCTCCTCCCGCCGTCGCCAGGGTCGTTGCTGGGCAAAGCCCGCGCGGCACGGCAACAACGGATCTCCTTGGTCGACGATCTGCACTACTACAGGAATGCTTAGCAATGGCGGGCGCAAAAAGGCCACAAGTAGCGGGCTAGACAGTCGAGGGCGCTCGCGACTGACCTCCTGCCACTGCTAGTATGCCATCAGTGGCGGGCGCGTAGGGCAGCCCGCCAGTGCTTACCGTTACAACAGTGGCGCCTTTCGTGCGCTGCCCGCCACTGATAAGCTTTGCCATGAAAATAAAAAAATATGCAGCCTCGGCAGCATTTTGGCTGCCATGGCTGCGTTTTGCATGAAACTAAGATACATATTGCAATATATATATACGTTAACCACTATCTAATGTTTGTACAACATGAAGCAAATAAACATATATATGTTAGACAAATTATCTAATGTTTAGAACTTACATAGCACGGTACAAAAAGTGCGTACAATATATATGTTCGAGAAGTACATGTATATGTACGACATCTTGATCAGCACCCGAAAGTACATACTACGGTGATTGTGGGACATTGTACCAAAGAGAGATTTTGTTGCCGTCCTCATGAGCCTCCTCATTTTCGTGAAGAAATAGTAAGAACTAGCGAGTAGTGCGCGGCGGCACGCCGCGCCTCACTGATTCACTTAGGAATTATTTTTCTTGATGCAGTAACAAAATTGTTGTATGTTTTATGTGGGTATGTCTTTGTCTTTCTAACAATGTTGAAGACAATCGTGTATGGTTAATTATTCATAAAGTTTATACATGATGCAAGCAGGGATATAGACACATGTACCTGGTACCAACAACAAAGTGATACCAGAATACTGGGGTGAAGCCTATTTATAATTATAAAATAAAAATTAAGACGAATACAGCAGTGTGAAGAGAATATGAATAAGCCGACTTGGTCAGTAGATGTAACCGTACTCCCAGTTATGGGTACATGCATCATCTTGTTACCCTCGCCTGACGTTGCACTATTTTGAGAATAGGTAATGTAAATAGAAAGAAGAATGTATAAGAGAAGAGGTGTCATTGCTTTGATGGGCTGAAACCTGAAAGTACTTCCTCCGTCTCAAAGTAAGTGTCTCAACTTTATACTAAATTTAGTATAAATATGTACTAAAATTGAGAAACTTATTTTGGGACTGAGAGAGTAGTATATTTAATGGTCCTCCAAAGGTGGCATCTGATATAAACTGGTAAATAACAAGTGCTAGTTGCTCCAGGGAGCTCCATTGGTATATCTACAATTTTGTATGTTCGGCACCAATCAACATACTCATTTACTTTTGCCTTGTCAGATTCTTTTGGGGTACATACATTTGAGTGTGTTCTATATATAGTTTTGCCATCTACTCCCCCGTCCCATAATATAAGAACGTTTTTGACACTACACTAGTATAAAAAACGCTCTTATATTATGAGACGGGGGAGTAGAAAACGAAAGCATCATTCATCACTCCATTGCCGTGTGTGCTCCTATAGACGCCATGTTCATGCTGCTCATTCACAATATTCAGACAAAAACAAAGATAGTAAAACAAATATATATCAAAAAATATTTTCCAAGACAGATTAGATTTCAACAAAACAAAAAGGAAATAAAGTATCACCCTTCCTATATTGGGCAGCCATAACCATAGCACATTCAAAAAGTATTATTTTCTTCAACTAGCATATCTAAGTGAATATAAGAGTTTCCTTAAAAGTTATATATTCAGTACTAAAACCAATGCCAAACTACATGTTCCTGGCACATAGAGTTAACTACAACCTCTGAAGTCAAAGCCAGGAAAAGCTTAGTTAGTCATTAATCCATCCCTGGTAGGCTAGGCTATGTGCAGATTGTCCGTGTCTCCTTTCAACCTTGTTAAAACAAATAAACTCTTAAGAGTAGGAAGCCAAGATCAACTGTGTCATAACAACTAAATTGTTGAAGCTTGGGACATGAATGCTAATATAACATAAGAGTTAACCCTGACTTCTTCCATCAGTTATGGACTTGAACGGGAATATTAATATAAAGTGAATATTCACCTCTTCCATCTAATTCCAGAAAAGTGACATCAGCTATTGTATTAAAAAATGAAAACCACTATCGCATATCGGAGTTGTATATATAAATGATAATATCAAAATAAATACTTGGGGGAGTACTCCGACCTTTATCGATCTTATTCAACAAGGTAACACCAACTAAACCCAGCAAATTCTTATAGTTGCCTCACTCTGAGTGCTAACACTAATATACTTTAAGTGCTTGGTTCTTCCATAAGATACCATCTTAATTATGCAATCGGCTGCACTTAATAATTTTAAATCAAAGTGCGATCAAAATTTATTACGGCTTGGTGCACTTTTTCATGCTTCCCTCAAACTATATGTGAAAGCTCACTGGGATCTGAATATTTTGGCTCACACATTGTTCACCAAAACTGATGGTAGAATGACATGGAAGCATAAGAAGCAGCCCTTCTCTTTTTTGCTGAAAAACTCCCTCTCAGATGTTGATACTCTCTGAAAAATGTGCATGCTGCTCTTCTATACAATTTTGGAAAGCAAACCGTTCTTGAATCAGAAAATCGTTTATCAATTGTAAAGTAGACCAAGGCAGCAATCATATTAGGCTGGCAAATAAAGGACAACAACTACACTATCAAAAAGATCTATAACTCTGTACGTGTGTGTGGGTGCATGCACACTTGTGCTAAAGAAATTTAAAACTGCACACTGAACCTGCTATATGATCCATCAACACCGTAATTATCTTGTGCAAGACACGCACTACCTACCTGAATAGAATGAAACAAAATGAGATTGCTACTTTTGCCTATACAAATTATGCGCAGCAAGGGATTAAACGTTTTTTTTTTCAAAACCTGTACAAACTTGACAATTAGCAAATACACTGACAATATAGACAAAAAACTATTAAATCATTAAACATCAAAAGCATCAGAGTGGAAAACAGAAAAGAGTAATTAGTATGAAGCTTTCTTTTTGGTGAAAAAAATCTCAGTTCTCAATCTTTGACCCCAAACTGCTCAGCACTTGACCATGTTCACTTCAATTATCAAGACCTTAAATTGTAATTTTAAAGATTACATAGATCATATAAAACAATGAAAGCCCACTCTGTGACTATCTAGAACAATGAGATATCCATTTTTTATGGTTCAGAAGGCAAATCAAAATAAATACTCATTCCATTATAATGATGGGATATTTACCATATAGCACAGGTTTACCCAAATTCAGATCGAAGATGTGATGTGCAAGTACCTAAAAAACTGGCGCAGCATTTGAGGTAATAGCCTCATGAAAGACATAATTCCAATCCTTGCCATAATTCAAATTGTTTCCTGTAACAACAAGGGACTAAAATTGAGAAGAACTAAGTTTGCTTGGCCGAGAGTTGACAAACTACAGTTGCAACTCATATTGTGCTAAAACAAAGTGAATCCACAGAACCACCTTAAACTTCTTCTAGACAATTTTCACTTTAACCGAGACTCCAATAAAGACTCTTTCCTCGTTTAGACACCCATGCTTGTACAAAATAGGTAAGCCATACAAAATTCATGGTTCAGTCAAAGAACTGTACAATTTATCTAATTTACATAATATTTTGCTTGGATTCAAGTGAAAACAAGTATGTATGTCTATCTGATGAATATCCATCTGCTGATGGTAATGGATACTACAACTTTCTAGTTCAGAGAAGATTTTGTGCGTACTTATTAAGTGAATTATATAAGTAAAACTGGATTTTCCGAAAACAATCCAATGAAAATATGTTCTTTGCAAAACTGGCACTAATTTTATTTATCCAAAAAACCACTTCTTCGAGTATGTAGCCATGGAATGGAGTGTGACCAAATATGATTTATTTTTTCTAGTACTGGTATCCAGCTAGTATCGGTACCAAGCTTCAATTATGAGAAGTAGCAAGAAAACTACAGTCGGACCAATTCTGGTTTTGAAAAAAAACACTACACATATTTAGTGGCCATTCTATTAGTAAACCATGATATTAAGATGTGTCAAACGGCACCACAAACTGCCTACAAATACAGTCTAGTGACTAATTTTTAGGGAGAAGACCATAGTCCAGTGGCAAGTCATAAGAAACAAAGCCTGAATCTCCAACCCTTACTTGGAAGATTGGGGATGCCAAGCTTATGGCAGAGCACGTATAGAAGTGGTTACAGTGCCTGCAGAGGAAGTCGTATGACTCGCTGCTGAGCTTGTGGAGAATCTGGCATGCCCTCGTAGTAGAGGTACATGGTGGCTGAACTTAACCTGAATTCTTGGACATATCGTTCTCGCAGAAACAAAAAGACCTCTCCTGGCAATAACACTGCACAGAACACATCAAACAAAAAGAATTAGGCATCTGTAGGAAGAGATCTAAGCAAGAAGGCAGCCAGCCAATGCAACGCCAGGGTCCTGGCGACCCTATGGGAGAGGGTAAATGCAAACCTAGACAGTCGAGTAACAGAAGGAAGTACATAATTTTTCAACTAAAAGCGAGCAGTTCATTGTGGTGAAGTTTGCCACCATGTCTTCGTGGAGAAGAACCAGAACGTTTATAGGTGGGAAGACCGGACTCTCCCATCGGTACAGGGGTCACGGGAACCGAACGACGAACTACGACATGCGGAGAATAGTGGAGTGCAAAAAGGAAGCCAAATCTGGGAGGATTCCGTACCGCCAGGCCAGATCACACAGAAGAGCAGGAAGGGAACATGGTCTCACCCACGAAATCCACCTCGCCTGTGTCTGGCCGCTAGTTGGAGGGCTTCGCCGGTGAGCAGCCTGAAACCTCCCTGATGCATCTCCCACCTCGCGCGGATCTCACTGGTCGTGGCGTGGCCGTTGTGCGTCGGGGCGGCGATGGAGCAAGACCATGCCAGTACGCCCCATCTGCTAGAGGCGAGAGCCTGGAAAGAACGGATGCAGCGGTGCACCCCGCCTGTGCGTCATTAGCGGACATGGGGAGGATGTGGGCAGGGGGAGACCGGGATTGATGGATATGGGTCAACAATAGCTTTATATACGGATGTAGGGCGGGTTTTTTTTTTAGAACCGCCCTTCAGGCCTTTATTCAATAATAAGACGGTTTACATCCGATTGCACAAGAGCAATTAGAGACTTAGGAAACATCAAAGGAAAGTACAGATGATGTGCTAGCTAGGCTCTCTCTGGCGCACCAGTGAGCTACATTATTGGCCTCTCTACTAACATAATTAAGTCTGAAACCCTGAAAGTTTTGGAGATATGATCTAATCTCGCTGACAATCGGGCTTCCAGTCGATCTGCACTCCGTTGCCATATACTCCTGTACAACAGTTTTGCAGTCCGTCTCGACGGTCACCCACGTCCAGCCCTTCTCCATAGCCAGACGCACAGCCTCCCTGACAGCTAACAGTTCAGCGCAATAAGGATCAGTCACCCGGGTAGTTTGCGGCCCCCGGCTAGCCTGAGGTCTCCTTCGTGACCCCGGGATACCCATCCGATCGCTGCGCAAGCCCCATTCACATCCACCGCGGCATCCGTATTAATTTTGCACCATCCTGCTTCCGGTGGTTTCCATCTCTCTTTCGCAAGACCCCTAGATGTAGGGCGGTTTGTTGATGTGCTCGTTTTGCCTCTCAATATTTCTCAAGTATTCTACATCGATGATGAACCAAAACGAACGTCAGAAACACTTACACGTGTTCCCACGTGTCACCAAACTGCTGGTTCTACAGCCTTCCAGATGCAAATATCTTGGTAGTTCCATAGGACACGTGATTAAATTGTTTGCTAAAATATCCAAATGACCAGCCTGCGTCGCAGGGACTCTCCTTACGACAGTTACATGTGTCGTTTTACCAAGAGGCTGTAAAAAAATTCCAAAAAATCCAGAAAAATGGAACCCTTACGGGCCTAAAATTCTTAGTATGACTTCCCAGCTTGCATCCCGAGTTGTGTGGCAATCTCAATCCATTTTTGACCATGGGAATAAGTTCTCCTCCCTCATTTGTGAGATTGAGGGTCAAGGGAATGCCATTTTTTAATAGCTTAATGTCGAACTGAATCGTCCAGTTCTCATTGATGGCCAGGTTGGCCACACACATGAAATCCTCCCTTCCTCAACAAGGGATGCGCTAAGCATGATAAAAAGAAAACATAAATTAGATGAACTTATCATGTAACATACCGCCCATCCCATGAAAACATAAAAAGGAAAAACACAAAGTAAATGGAATGTTAACATGCCACCCACTCCATGAAGTCGTCGTGAAGATCGACACAAATCTCATAGCAAGCTAGGTGAATTTTGTGACACGCACCAAGCCTCGTGTCGCCACAGAAGTGGCATGCATCGTTCATTGCCTACATTCATGTTATGGAATAATTCTAAATGTTAAACCAGAAACTATGTGTTACAATGATTCATATTTCTTTCTAGAATATATATGTTCTGCATCAACCAATAATACAAGACTTAATTATGGGGTGGTTACTTTGATTCCTTAAACGGGAGATGCTGCAACTATCAATCAATAGAGTATGTATGGATAAAAAATTTGGGCATGACTTATGCTAAAAAATTAAAACATTGAGGGTCCAAATTGTTGCTAAACGGAAAGTAATCAACATTTCACAATATTGCAGAAACTCCTTTGAAGCCATGTTAATCTACAAACTATGTTGGCGTGCATATAATCACTAACATTAATCTACAATCTAACATGAATCAAATTTAATTACCTGCACATTGCTTCAGCGCAAGGCGGACGAGGGATCGGTGGCCTCGGCTGAGGAGGAGTAGGCTGCTGGCGGCGGTGTCCGCCCCCCGCTGTCGGGGGAGGCCATTGCGTTCGTTGAGCACCAAAGATGGAGGCCATTGTAGATTGATACGTCTCCAACATATGTATAATTTTTGTTGTTCCATGCTGTTATATTATCATTCTTGAATGTTTTACAATCATTTTATAGCAACTTTATATCATTTTTTGGGACTAACCTATTGACATAGTGCCCAGTGCCAGTTGTTGTTTTTTGCTTGTTTTTTACTTCGCAGAAAATCAATACCAAACAGAATCCAAACGCAACGTAACTTTTTGGTGATTTTTTCTGGACCAGAAGACACCTGTTGGGCCAAAGAAGTACCAGAGGGGGGCTCCGAGGGGAGCACAACCCACCAGGACGCGCCTGAGGGCCCAGGCGTGCCCGTGTGGGTTGTGCGTGACCACCTCAGCCGCCTCCTGCTGAAGGAAATATGCCCTAGAGGCAATAATAAAGTTATTATTTATTTCCTTATATCATGATAAATGTTTATTATTCATGCTAGAATTGTATTAACCAGAAACATAATACATGTGTGAATACATAGACAAACAGAGTGTCACTAGTATGCCTCTACTTGACTAGCTCATTAATCAAAGATGGTTATGTTTCCTAACCATAGACATGAGTTGTCATTTGATTAACGGGATCACATCATTAGGAGAATGATGTGATTGACTTGACCCATTCCGTTAGCTTAGCACTTGATCGTTTAGTATGTTGCTATTGCTTTTTGAATGACTTATACATGTTTCTATGACTATGAGATTATGCAACTCCCGTTTACCGGAGGAACACTTTGTGTGTTACCAAACGTCACAACATAACTGAGTGATTATAAAGGAGCTCTACAGGTGTCTCCAAAGGTACATATTGGGTTGGCGTATTTCGAGAATAGGATTTGTCACTCCGATTATCGGAGAGGTATCTCTGGGCCCTCTCGGTAATACACATCAATTAAGCCTTGCAAGCACTGCAATTAATGAGTTAGTTGTGAGATGATGTATTACGGAACGAGTAAAGAGACTTGCCGGTAATGACATTGAACTAGGTATTGAGATACCGATGATCGAATCTCGGGCAAGTAACATACCGATGACAAAGGGAACAACGTATGTTGTTATGCGGTATGACCGATAAAGATCTTCGTAGAATATGTGGGAGCCAATATGAGCATCCAGGTTCCGCTATTGGTTATTGATCGGAAACGTGTTTCGGTCATGTCTACATTGTTCTCGAACCCGTAGGGTCCGCACGCTTAAGGTTTCGATGATAGTTTTATTATGAGTTTATGAGTTTTGATGTACCTAAGGAGTTCGGAGTCCCGAATGAGATCAGGGACATGACGAGGAGTCTCGAAATGGTCGAGACGTAAAGATCGATATATTGGAAGACTATATTTGGACTTCGAAAAGGTTCCGAGTGATTCGGATATTTTTCAAAGTACCGGGGAGTTACGAGAATACGGGGAAGAGTATTGGGCCTTAATGGGCCTTAGTGGGAAGAAGCCAGGAGGTGGCACGCGCCCCTCCCAAGCCCAGTCCGAATTGGACAAGGGGTTTGGGGCGCGGCCCCCCTCTCCCTTCCTTCTCCACTCCCCTCCTTTCCCCCCTTCTCCTAGTTGTACTAGGAAAGAAGGAAACCTACTCCTACTAGGAGTAGGAATCCTACTCCCTTGGCGCGCCCCTCCTAGGGCCGGCCTCCTCCTCCCTTGCTCCTTTATATACGGGGGCAGGGGGCACCCCAAAGGCACAACAACAATTGATCCTTGAGATCTCTTAGCCGTGTGCGGTGCCCCCTCCACCATAGTCCTTGATAATATTGTAGCGGTGCTTAGGCGAAGCCCTGCGACAGTAGAACATCAAGATCGTCACCATGCCATCGTGCTGACGGAACTCTTCCCCGACACTTTGCTGGATCGGAGTCCGGGGATCGTCATCGAGCTGAACGTGTGCTAGAACTCGGAGGTGCCGTAGTTTCGGTGCTTGATCGGTCGGGCCATGAAGACGTATGACTAGATCAACCGCGTTGTTATAACGCTTCCGCTTTCGGTCTACGAGGGTACGTGGACATACTCTCCCCTCTCGTTGCTATGCATCACCATGATCTTGCGTGTGCGTAGATTTTTTTTTTGAAATTACTACATTCCCCAACAGTGGCATCCGAGCCAGGTTTTATGCGTAGATGTCATATGCGCGAGTAGAACACAAGTGAGTTGTGGGCGATATAAGTCATACTGCTTACCAGCATGTCATACTTTGGTTCGGCGGTATTGTTGGATGAAGCGGCCCGGACCGACATTACGCGTACGCTTACGCGAGACTGGTTCTACCGACGTGCTTTGCACACAGGTGGCTGGCGGGTGTCAGTTTCTCCAACTTTAGTTAAACCGAGTGTGGCTACGCCCAGTCCTTGCGAAGGTTAAAACAGCACCAACTTGACAAACTATCGTTGTGGCCCGTAGGTAAGAACGGTTCTTGCTAAGCCCGTAGCAGCCACGTAAAACTTGCAACAACAAAGTAGATGACGTCTAACTTGTTTTTGCAGGGCATGTTGTGATGTGATATGGTCAAGACATGATGCTACATTTTATTGTATGAGATGATCATGTTTTGTAACAGAGTTATCGGCAACTGGCAGGAGCCATATGGTTGTCGCTTTATTGTATGCAATGCAATCGCCCTATAATGCTTTACTTTATCACTAAGCGGTAGCGATAGTCGTAGAAGCATAAGATTGGCGAGACGACAATGATGCTACGATGGAGATCAAGGTGTCGCGCCAGTGACGGTGGTGATCATGATGGTGCTTCGAAGATGGAGATCACAAGCACAAGATGATGATGGCCATATCATATCACTTATATTGATTGCATGTGATGTTTATCCTTTATGCATATTATCTTGCTTTGATTGACGGTAGCATTTTAAGATGATCTCTCACTAATTATCAAGAAGTGTTCTCCCTGAGTATGCACCGTTGTGAAAGTTCTTCGTGCTGAGACAACACGATGATCGGGTGTGATAGGCTCTACGTTCAAATACAGCGGGTGCAAAACAGTTGCACACGCGGAATACTCAGGTTAAACTTGACGAGCCTAGCATATAACAGATATGGCCTCGGAACACGAAGACCGAAAGGTCGAGCGTGAATCATATAGTAGATATGATCAACATATTGATGTTCACCGTTGAAACTACACCATCTCACGTGATGATCGGACATGGTGTAGTTGATATGGATCACGTAATCACTTAGATGATTAGAGGGATGTCTATCTAAGTGGGAGTTCTTTAGTAATATGATTAATTGAACTTAAATTTATCATGAACTTAGTCCTGGTAGTATTTTGCAAATTATGTTGTAGATCAATAGCTTGCATTGTTGCTTTCATATGTTTATTTTGATATGTTCCTAGAGAAAATTGTGTTGAAAGATGTTAGTAGCAATGATGCGGATTGGATCCGTGATCTGAGGTTTATCCTCATTGCTGCACAGAAGAATTATGTCCTTAATGCATCGCTAGGTGATAGACCTATTGCAGGAGCAGATGCAGACGTTATGGACGTTTGGCTAGCTCAATATGATGACTACTTGATAGTTTAGTGCACCATGCTTAACGGCTTAGAATCGGGACTTCAAAGACGTTTTGAACGTCATGGACCATATGAGATGTTCCAGGAGTTGAAGTTAATATTTCAAGCAAATACCCGAGTTGAGAGATATTGAAATCTCCAACAAGTTCTATGGCTAAAAGATGGAGGAGAATCGCTCAACTAGTGAGCATGTGCTCAGATTGTCTGGGTACTACAATCGCTTGAATCAAGTGGGAGTTAATCTTCCAGATAAGATAGTGATTGATAGAATTCTCTAGTCACCATCACCAAGTTACTGGAACTTCGTGATGAACTATAATGCAAGGGATGACGAAAACGATTCCCCAGCTCTTTGTGATGCTGAAATCGACAAAGGTAGAAATCAAGAAAGAGCATCAAGTGTTGATGATTGACAAGACCACTAGTTTCAAAAAAGGGCAAAGGGAAAGAAAGGGGAACTTCAAGTAGAATGACAAGCAAGTTGTCACTCCTGCGAAGAAGCCCAAAGCTGGACCAAAGCCTGAAACCGAGTGATTATACTGCAAAGGAAATGGTCGCTAGAAGCGGAAATGCCCTGAATATTTGGTGGATAAGAAGGATAGCAAAGTGAACAAGGGTATATTTGATATACATGTTATTGATGTGTACTTTACTAGTGTTTATAGTAGCCCCTGAGTATTTGATACTTGTTTGGTTGCTAAATATTAGTAACTCGAAACAGGAGTTACGGAATAAACAGCGACTAGTTGAGGGTGAAGTGACGATGTATGTTGGAAGTAGTTCCAAGATAGATATGATCATCATCACACTCTCCCTACACTTTCGAGATTTGTGTAGAACCTAAATAAATGTTATTTGGCATTTGCGTTGAGCATGAATATGATTTGATCATGTTTATTGCAAAACGGTTATTCATTTAAAGTGAGAGAATAATTGTTGTTCTGTTTACATGAATAAAACCTTCTATGGTCATACACCCAATGAAAATGGTTTGTTGGATCTCGATCATGTGATACACATATTCATAATATTGAAGCCAAAATATGTAAAGTTAATAATGATAGTGCAACTTATTTGTGGCACTGCCGTTTAGGTCATATTGGTGTAAAGCGCATGAAGAAACTCCATGCTGATGGGCTTTTGGAATCACTTGATTATGAATCACTTGATGCTTGCGAACCATGCCTCATGGGCAAGATGACTAAGACTCCGTTCTCCGGAACGATGGAGCGAGCAACAGATTTGTTGGAAATAATACATACTGATGTACGCGATCCAATGAGTGTTGATGCTCGTGGCAAGTATCGTTATTTTCGGACCATCACAGATGATTTGAGTAGATATGGGTATATCTACTTAATGAAACACAAGTCTGAAACATTTGAAAAGTTCAAAGAATTTCAGAGTGAAGTGGAGAATAATCGTAACAAGAAAATAAAGTTTCTATGATCTGATCGTGGAGGAGAATATTTGAGTTACGAGTTTGGCCTTCATATAAAACAATGTGGAATAGTTTCACAGCTCACGCCACATGGAACACCACAGCGTAATGGTGTGTCCGAACGTCATAACCGCACTTTATTGGATATGGTGTGATCTATGGTGTATCTTACTGATTTACCACCATCGTTTTGGGGTTATGCATTAGAGACAGCTGCATTCACTTTAAATAGGTCACCATCAACATCCGTTGAGACGACGCCTTATGAACTGTGGTTTAGCAAGAAACCAAAGTTGTCATTTCTTAAAGTTTGGGGTTGCGATGCTTATGTGAAAAAGTTTCAACCTAATAAGCTCGAACCCAAATTGGAGAAGTGCGTCTTCATAGAATACCCAAAGGAAACTGTTGGGTACACCTTCTATCACAGATCCGAAAGCAAGATATTCGTTGCTAAGATGGATCCTTTCTAGAGAAGGAGTTTCTCTCAAAAGAAGTGAGTGGGAGAAAAGTAGAACTTGATAAGGTAATAGTACCTTCTCCTGAAGTGGAAAATAGTTCATCGCTGAAATCAGTTCCAGTGATTCCTACACCAATTAGTGAGGAAGCTAATGATGATGATCATAAAACTTCAGATCAAGTTATTACAGAACCTCGTAGGTCTCCCAGAGTACGGTCCGCACCAGAGTGGTACGGTAATCCTGTTCTGGAAGTCATGTTACTAGACCATGATGAACCTACGAACTATGAGGAAGCGATGATGAGCCCAGATTCTGCGAAATGGCTGGAGGCCATGAAATCTGAGATAGGATCCATGTATGAGAACAAAGTGTGGACTTTGGTGGACTTGCCCGATGATCGGCAATCCATAGAAAATAAATGGATCTTCAAGAGGAAGACGGACACTGATAGTAGTGTTACTATCTACTAAGCTCGACTTGTTGCGAAAGGTTTTCGACAAGTTCAAGGTGTTGAATACGATGAGATTTTCTCACTCGTATCGATGCTTAAGTCTATCTGAATCATGTTAGCAATTGCCACATTTTATGAAATCTGGCAAATGGATGTCAAAACTGCATTCCTTAATGGATTTTTTAAAGAAGAGTTGTATATGATGCTGTTGGGGAACGTAGTAATTTCAAAAAATTTCCTACACACACGCAAGATCATGGTGATGCATATCAACGAGAGGGGAGAGTATTGTCCGCGTACCCTCGTAGACCGAAAGCGGAAGCGTTATGACAACGCGGTTGATGTAGTCGTACGTCTTCACGATCTGACCGATCCAAGTACTGAACGTACGGCACCTCCGAGTTCAGCACACGTTCAGCTCGATGACGATCCCCGGACTCCGGTCCAACAGGGTGTGGGGATGAGTTCCGTCAGCACGACGGCGTGGTGATGATGATGATGTTCTACCGACGCAGGGCTTCGCCTAAGCACCGCAATGATATGACCGAGGTGGAATATGGTGGAGGGGGGCACCGCACACGGCTAAGGAACGATCACGAAGATCAACTTGTGTCTCTAGAGGTGCCCCCCTCCTCCGTATATAAAGGGGGGAGGAGGAGGGGGCCGACCAAGGGGGTGGTGCACCCTAGGAGGGGGAAACCTACTCCAAGTAGGTTTGCCCCTCCCTTTCCTAGTCCAAGAAGGAGGGGGAAGGAAGGAGTGGGAGAGGGGAAAGGCAAGGGGGGCGCCCCCCCTTCCTTGTCCTATTCGGACTCAAGGGGAGGGGGCGCGCCTATTGCCCTGGCCGGCCCCTCTCTTTCTCCACTAGGGCCCAACAAGGCCCATTAGTTCCCCCGGGGGGGGGGGGGGTTCCGGTAACCCTCCGGCACTCCGGTTTTCTCCGAAATCACACGGAACACTTCCGGTGTCCGAATATAGTCGTCCAATATATCAATCTTTATGTCTCGACCATTTCGAGAGTCCTCGTCATGTCCGTGATCACATCCGGGACTCTGAACAACCTTCGGTACATCAAAACTTATAAACTCATAATAAAACTGTCATCGTAACGTTAAGCGTGCGGACCCTACGGGTTCGAGAACTATGTAGACATGACCTAGAACTGTTTCCGGTCAATAACCAATAGCGGAACCTGGATGCTCATATTGGCCCCCACATATTCTACGAAGATCTTTATTGGTCAGACCGCATAACAACATACGTTGTTCCCTTTGTCATTGGTATGTTACTTGCCCGAGATTCGATCGTCGGTATCTCAATACCTAGTTCAATCTCGTTACCGGCAAGTCTCTTTACTCGTTCCGTAATACATCATCTCACAACTAACTCATTAGTTGCAATGCTTGCAAGGCTTAAGTGATGCGCATTATCGAGAGGGCCTAGAGATACCTCTCCGACAATCAGAGTGAAAAATCCTAATCTCGAAATACGCCAACCCAACATGTCCCTTTGGAGACACCTGTAGAGCACCTTTATAATCACCCAGTTACGTTGTGACGTTTGGTAGCACACAAAGTGTTCCTCCGGTAAATGGGAGTTGCATAATCTCATAGTCATAGGAACATGTATAAGTCATGAAGAAAGTAATAGCAGAAAACTAAACGATCAAGTGTTAAGCTAACGGAATGGGTCAAGTCAATCACATCATTCTCCTAATGATGTGATCCCGTTAATCAAATGACAACACATGTCTATGGTCAGGAAACATAACCATCTTTGATCAACGAGCTAGTCAAGTAGAGGCATACTAGTGACACTCTGTTTGTCTATGTATTCACACAAGTATTATGTTTCCGGTTAATACAATTCTAGCATGAATAATAAACATTTATCATGAGATAAGGAAATAAATAATAACTTTTTTATTGCCTCTAGGGCATATTTCTTTCAGATGCAACCAGAAGGTTTTGTTAATCCTAAAGGTGCTAACAAAATGTGCAAGCTCCAGCGATCCATCAATGGACTGGTGCAAGCATCTCGGAGTTGGAATATACGCTTTGATGAGTTGATCAAAGCATATGGTTTTATACAGACTTTTTGAGAAGCCTGTATTTACAAGTAAGTGAGTGGGAGCACTACAACATTTGTGATAAGTATATGTGAATGCCATATTGTTGATCGGAAATAATGTAGAATTATTCTGCAAAGCATAAAGGAGTGTTTGAAAGGAGTTTTTCAAAGAAAGACCTCGGTGAAGCTGCTTACATATTGAGCATCAAGATCTATAGAGATATATCAAGACGCTTGATAAGTTTTTCAATGAATACATACCTTGACAAGATTTTGAAGTAGTTCAAAATGGAACAGTCAAAGAAAGAGTTCTTGCCTGTGTTACAAGGTGTGAGATTGAGTAAGACTCAAAACCCGACCACGACAGAAGATAGAAAGAAAATGAAAGTCATTCCCTATGCCTCAGCCATAGGTTCTATAAAGTATGCCATGTTGTGTACCAGATCTATTGCATACCCTACCACTAAGTTTGGCAAGGGAGTGCAATAGTGATCTAGGAGTAGATCAATGGACATCGGTCAAAATTATCCTTAGTGGAATAAGGATATGTTTCTCGATTATGGAAGTGACAAAAGGTTTGTCGTAAAGGGTTACGTCGATGCAAGTTTTGACACTAATCTAGATGGCTCTAAGTTTCGATCTAGATACATATTGAAAGTGGGAGCAATTAGCTAGAGTAGCTCAGTGCAGAGCATTGTAGACATAGAAATTTGCAAAATACTTACGGATCTGAATGTGACAGACCCGTTGACTAAAATTATCTCACAAGAAAAACATGATCACACCTTAGTACTCTTTGGGTGTTAATCACATAGCGATGTGAACTAGATTACTGACTCTGGTAAATCCTTTGGGTGTTGGTCACATGTCGATGTGAACTATGGGTGTTAACCACATAAAGATGTGAACTATTGATGTTAAATCACATGGCGATGTGAACTAGATTATTGACTGTAGTGCAAGTGGGAGATTGAAGGAAATATGCCCTAGAGGCAATAATAAAGTTATTATTTATTTCCTTATATCATGATAAATGTTTATTATTCATGCTAGAATTGTATTAGCCGGAAACATAATACATGTGTGAATACATAGACAAACAGAGTGTCACTAGTATGCCTCTACTTGACTAGCTCGTTAATCAAAGATGGTTATGTTTCCTAACCATAGACATGAGTTGTCATTTGATTAACGGGATCACATCATTAGGAGAATGATGTAATTGACTTGACCCATTCCGTTAGCTTAGCACTTGATCGTTTAGTATGTTGCTATTGTTTTCTAAATGATTTATACATGTTCCTATGACTATGAGATTATGCAACTCCCGTTTACCGGAGGAACACTTTGTGTGTTACCAAATGTCAGAACGTAACTAGGTGATTATAAAGGAGCTCTATAGGTGTCTCCAAAGGTACATGTTGGGTTGGCGTATTTCGAGAATAGGATTTGTCACTTCGATTATCGGAGAGGTATCTCTGGGCCCTCTTGGTAATACACATCACTTAAGCCTTGCAAGCACTGCAACTAATGAGTTAGTTGTGAGATGATGTATTACGGAATGAGTAAAGAGACTTGCCGGTAACGAGATTGAACTAGGTATTGAGATACCGACGATCGAATCTCGGACAAGTAACATACCGATGACAAAGGGAACAATGTATGTTGTTATGCGGTCTGACCGATAAAGATCTTCGTAGAATATGTGGGAGCCAATATGAGCATCCAGGTTCCGCTATTGGTTATTGACCGGAAACGTGTTTCGATCATGTCTACATTGTTCTCAAACCCGTAGGGTCCGCACGCTTAAGGTTTCGATGACAGTTTTATTATGAGTTTATGAGTTTTGATGTACCGAAGGAGTTCAGAGTCCCGAATGAGATCGGGTACATGACGAGGAGTCTCTAAATGGTCGAGACGTAAAGATCGATATATTGGACGACTATATTTGGACTTCGGAAAGGTTTCGAGTGATTCGGGTATTTTTTGGAGTACCGGGGAGTTACGGGAATACGGGGAAGAGTATTGGGCCTTAATGGGCCTTAGTGGGAAGAAGCCAGGAGGTGGCGCGTGCCCCTCCCAAGCCCAGTCCGAATTGGACAAGGGGTTTGGGGCGTGGCCCCCCTCTCCCTTCCTTCTCCACTCCCCTCCTTTCCCCCCTTCTCCTAGTTGGACTAGGAAAGAAGGAAACCTACTCCTACTAGGAGTAGGAATCCTACTCCCTTGGCACGCCCCTCCTAGGGCTGGCCTCCTCCTCCCTTGCTCCTTTATATACGGGGGCAGGGGCACCCCAAAGGCACAACAACAATTGATCCTTGAGATCTCTTAGCCGTGTGCGGTGCCCCCTCCACCATAGTCCTTGATAATATTGTAGCGGTGCTTAGGCGAAACCCTGCGACAGTAGAACATCAAGATCGTCACCACGCCGTCGTGCTGACGGAACTCTTCCCCGACACTTTGCTGGATTGGAGTCCGGGGATCGTCATCGAGCTGAACGTGTGCTAGAACTCGGAGGTGCCGTAGTTTCGGCGCTTGATCGGTCAAGCCGTGAAGACGTACGACTACATCAACCGTGTTATTATAACGATTCCGCTTTCGGTCTACGAGGGTACGTGGACATACTCTCCCCTCTCGTTGCTATGCATCACCATGATCTTGCGTGTGTGTAGGATTTTTTTTTGAAATTACTACGTTCCCCAACACCTGCACCGCCTCTTTGCTCTATAAATACCCTAGTATTCCGAAAAACCTAAGGGAGGCGACGAAAAACAATTCCAGCCGCTGCAAGTTCCAGAAACCACAGATCCAATCTAGACACCTTCACAGAGGGGTTCATCATCCTCATTGGTGCCTCTCCGATGATGCGTGAGTAGTTCATTGTAGACCTGCGGGTCCGTAGTTAGTAGCTAGATGGCTTCCCTCTCTCTCTTTTGATTCTCAATACAATGGTCTCTTGGAGACCTATTTGATGTAACTCTTTTGTGGTGTGTTTGTTGGGATCCAATGAACTTTGAGTTTATGATCAGATCTATGTTTTTATCCATGAAAGTTATTTGAGTCTTTTGATCTCTTATATGCGTGATTACTTATAGCCTTGTATTTCTTCTTTGAATCTTTGGTTTAGTTAGGCTGACTAGATCGTTTTTTATTGCCATGAGAAGAGGTGCTTTGTGATGGGTTCGATCTTACAGTGCTCAATCCTAGTGACAGATGGGAAAATGACACATATGTATCGTTGCTATTATGGATAACAAGATGGGGTCTATTCCTACATGAATAGATCTTGTCTACATCATGTCATCATTCTTATTGCATTACTCCATTTTCCATGAACTTAATACACTAGATGCATGCTGGACAGCAGTCGATGTGTGGAATAATAGTAGTATATGCAGGCAGGAGTCGGTTTACTAATCTTGGACGTGATGTCTATATAATGATCATTGCCTGGATATCGTCATAATTATTTGAAGTTCTATCAATTGCCCAACAGTAATTTGTTTACCCACCATATGCTATTTTTCTCGAGAGAAGCCACTAGTGAAATCTAGGGCCCCCAGGTCTATTTTCTCATCATATACTTTCAGATCTATTTTGATATTTGCTTTTTTGTTTATTTGCAAATTTTATTTTCAAATCTATATTATCAAAAATCCAAAAATACCTCGCTGAATTTTATTTGCTTTTATTTGCATCTATCAATCTGCTACAATTTTATCTCGTCAACTTGACAATTTCTGGCACCGTTACCCGAAAGGGATTGACAACCCCTTTAACATGCCGGGTTGCAAGTATTTGTTCTTCGTGTGCAGGTACCATTTACGTAGTGTTGCGTGGTTCTCCTACCAGTTCGATAACCTTGGTCTCATCAATGAGGGAAATACCTACTGTAGCTGTGCTGCATCATCCCTTCCTCGTTGGGGAAATAACGACGTAGCTCAAGCCGCAATCATGGATGAGGGTGCCGGCGGACAAGGACCCGACGGACGAGGGTGGCCTCGGCTGACGAAAACGGCCGCAATGAGGGGCTGCGACGGAGGACAGGGACCCCGCGAACGAGGGGAAGCCTCGGTGAGGAGGCGAGCGGGCCGCGACGGAGGATGGGGCCCCGCAGACAAGGGGAAGCCTCGACGAGGAGGTATGTAGGACGCAACGGAGGACCGAGACTCCGCCGGCGGATGAGCGCTGCCGTGGCGAGGGGAGCGGTTGTGGTGGAGGACGGGGGTAGTAGCAGGGATGAGAGGCCGCGGTGGAGGACGTCCGCGTCGTAGGGCACGCGCGGGGCACGACGGAGGAGGACAGACGTTGTGTCTGGATCCAGATCTGTTTTAGGTATGTAACTTCCAGTTACAGTAGTGGGTACGGGAAGAAGTCTAGCAACGGTGGGTACAGATTGTTTAGCGTTAAATTTGTTGTGGCAAACACCACTTAGAATTCGCTATCCCAAATTTGAGAATAAATAAGTATATAGTTCTGTGGCGGGCGACCGTAACTGCCCGCCACTGGTATTACAATTTGCTGTGGCGCGTGGCCTTAGTGACCCGCCACTAGACACAGTCGGGTCTTGGGCACACCCGTGGAAACATACTTGTGGCGGGTGGTGAGTTGCGCCCGCCACTACTCCGGCATTACCAGTAGCGAGCAAATCCAGGTACCCGCCACTACTCCGGCATTACCAATAGCGAGCAAATCCAGTTACCCGCCACTAGTTAGGGTTCACCTATAAGCCCTTTCCGAGTAGTGTTGGATCGTGACGGTGACGCCTGTCCCCGCCTCTTCGGCGGCAGTGCTACAGGGTGGCGGCGGCCAGCGTGGCTCGGCGTGCTTGCGGTGACGAGCGGCGTAGACGGCAGTGGTGAAAGTGCAATATTGCACTAAATTGTTTTTGACATCTATGACAACATCATCTGTGTTTCTAACCACATGCTCTAAGTGTTAACAGCCCTGAGTAAGTCAAAGTGAAGCATGGATGGTTTTTCCCTCTCTTATTGGAAAAAGGAAAAGCGGTGTGCTCAAGGAAAGAAGAAGTTCCATTAAGTTTTCTTATTACTTGAGTCTTTAGGGCAGCCGCACTATTAAGAGGGGGTGCATCATAAAAACATCCAGGGAATCAACTTACCTTCTCACATTTATCTGAAAATCTTTGTGTCATGTTTCTGTTAAGGCCGGAACTTCCGGGATGACCGGAACTTTCGGGGACCGGAAGGTCCGGGAAGCTTCCGGGGTACCCAGAAAAACTGCACTTTTCATGCAATCTCTCTGTGTAGCCCGGAACCTCTCCGGAACTTCCGTCTCCTAGAACTTCCGGGCGCCGGAGCTTCCGTCCTCTGTTTCTGCAGCTTCCGGGGTACAACTGAGTGGTGCAAACTCTCTGTGTGTCCCGGAACCTGGCCGGAACTTGGCCGAAAATTCCGGGGTCCGGAACTTCCGTCCATCGCCGGAACTTTCGGGCTACGCAGAAATCTGTCTCCAACGGCCAGATTCCATCCCCACCTATAAATAGTCTTCTTCTTCCTCACGAAGAAGGTGACGACTCCATTTCTCTCACCTCCATTTTCAGACCTCTATTTCTTGGAGATCTCCCTCCTTAGCCAACAAAAGCTCTTGATCTTTTGAGAAGTGAAGGAGAAGTGCTCGATCTACACATCCACCAAAGCGAAAGTTGATTCCCCTCTTGTTTTTGTGGTGCATCTTGTTACTCTTGGAGGTTGGAGACTCCTAGGCGGTAGGAGTGCTCCGGCGAGGAATCGACTATTGTGATTACCCCCGGAAAAGTTTGTGAGGGTTTGGAGACCACCCCAAGGTCTACCACTAGTGGTTGAGAAACGCCTTTGTGGTGTTGTCTCAAAGGGAGAATAGGGCGAGCCTTCGTGGCGTTGGTGTGCCTTCGTGGTAACAGCCACCTGTCTAACGGTGACTAGCTTCCCTCCAAGGAAGTGAACATTGGCATACATCCTCGTCTCCCGGAAATTGCGGTTATTCCTAACCCTAACTTTCTACTTGTGGTTACTTGTCTCTTAGCACTTACTTATATCATATTGTGCTTGCTTACCTACGTGCTCATGTTACCTTCTTAGTATTTTGTACTCACTTGCAATTGTTAGGCTCACCTTCATATTCCGCATTATTGCCTAAAGTTGCTTAGTAAAACTTAAAATTTGTAATTGTACCTATTCACCCCCCTCTAGGTCCATCTCGATCCTTTCAATTGGTATCAGAGCCTCGTGCTCTATTCTTGTGGCTTAACCGCCCTAGAGCGAGATGAACCCAGATGGGACTCCCCTGGTTGTAGATCCTAAGGATAAAGGCGAGGCTTCTTCTGAAGTCAAGTCCTTTACGTCTGAGGATCTAGAACGGGCCCTTGCTAAGCAAAAAGAGGTGCATGATGCTTCTCTTGAGGCCTTGGTCCAGATGAGATTAGCCACGTTGTCCACGGTGCTTGCACCACTCTTGGGTGGTGTGGGTTCAAGGCCAACTATGCCTACTTCATCACTTGGTCAACAACCTCCTAGCAATAAACACGTCAGTGTTCCTTGGCTTTATGCAAGGCCTCAGGTTGAGAAACCAATATATAATCCTCAAGGCAAACCTCCTTTACTTAGTGCCACTTCCGATTTTGCTTTGTGGAGAGTTGCTATGCAGGATCATCTTCGACATGGAAACGATGAGATGCTGAAGATCATTGAGTATGGCTATCATGTGATTGATCCAAAGAACCCCACACCAAGAGAAATATATGACAAGAACCTCAATGACAGTGCAATCATGTGTATAAGGAGAGGTATGGCTGAAAAGCAAAGGAGACCGTTCATACACATCACATGTGCCAAGGAACTATGGGAAAGTATTATAAGATCCAAGACTGGCACCTCTACCCTTCGGAGTGATCAATATGAAATTGCCAAGGGGCAATTGCAAAACTTTGTATGGAGAAAGGTGAAACCCCCAATCAACTCCATGAGCGTCTCATGACTCTCACTGCCGATATTGAGTCATGTGAGTGTGACAAGACACAAGATGGATTCAACATGACTAAGTGTTTCCTTGTGGATAAGTTGCTTCATGCTCTTGCCCCATATCACCATCAAATGGTGTGGGACATAAGACAACACCATACCTTCAAGGAAATGACTACAGATGACATCATATCCACCTTTCAACTATTTGAAGAGTCGAAGGCTAATGCCACAAAACATCTTGCCATGCATGGTTCCCCATCATCAAAGATCAATCTTGCATTGCAGGCCAAGCATGTATGTGAAGATGAGCAAAGTGAAGAAGAAGAAGAAGATGATGATGATGATGAAGATGAAGATGGTGATGAGATTGAATCCGACGAGGGCCCTTCATATGAAGACATGGCTCTCTTTGTCAAGAAGTTTAGCGCGGGAAAATTCAAGGGAAGATTTCCAAAGAAGAAAGTAAGAAAATGCTACAACTGTGAAGAAACCAACCACTTCTCCAACGAGTGCCCTTATGAGAAGAGAGAGGATAAACCAAGGTTTCCCAAGAAGAAGTTGCCAAATCCTTTGAACTCCAAGCTCAAGAAGAGAGATGGAAAAGCAATGATTGCTCAAGAAGAATCTGATCCGGATGATGTTAGTGGTGTTGCCGGAGTTGCTCAAGACTCTCAAAACACCTTGGGGTTAGTAAACAAGAGTGGTGAGGTGGTCACCTATAACTACATGAAAGACTACAAGGGCAACGCTCACAAGTGCCTAATGGCAAAGGCCGTGGTAGAAGATGGAGAGGACCAAAGCTCTCCTGACAAGGTCAAGGTAACTCCACGATCAAATCCTCCTCTTTTCACTCCTTCTACTCCTAGTGATGAGTATCTTGATGCGGAGGATAGTTATGAGGATGATGATCTAGATGATCCTATGCTTGCTAAACTTAATAAGTTCATGTGCTCCCTCAAAGGAAAGAAGCTCACGATGTTTCGTATGCTTATGGAGATGGTGAGTAAGCACACCATCACCATTAAGGAACTCGAAACCCTCATCACCGAGGAAAAGGAAAAATGTGAAATCCTTGAGCGGAAAGTCCAATATGAGGAAGCACGAAATGATGAACTATGCTTAAAAATTGGTGCAAATATTGATGTTCATACTAAAGATCTTGCCTCCTTGAAAAAGGCTATTGACTCTTGTGAAGAGTTGATGAATGACAAAAGTAAGCTTGCGAAGTCTCATGCTTCTCTCTCTAAGGATTGTGAGCTTCTATCCGTGTCCCTCAAGACTAAGGAAGAAGAGCTCACCCTTCTTACAAAGAGTTTTGAGACGCTCAAACTTACTTATCTTGAAACTCTAGCTAAGGCTTACTCGTCTCCTATTATCAATGTTGATGCTTGTTCTACTAACACTAGTAGTGATCTAGCATCTATTCTTGAGGAGAATCGTTTCCTCAAGGCTCAAATTGAGAAAGGGCTCATGACATGTGCTCAAGGGCAAAAGAACCTTAATGAGGTGTTGAGCCAACACAATGAAGTGTTTACCAAAGAGGGACTCGGGTTTGACCCAAGCACAAGCAAGAAGAAGACGTCCTCTCAAAAGTGCACCACCCCTTTAAAAGAAACTTTTGTATGAGAAGGGCACAAGGAGAAAGGTAAGGTTGTTAGTGGGAAGGCCACAAGGGGCATGCCCACTCTCTACAAGCCAAAAGAGTTCATGCCTCCATCCTATGTACTTCGTAAGACTAAGGATGGAGAAGTTTATGTAAAGTTTGTTGGTCCTCGAAATGCATTTCGGTTTTATGCCATTTGGGTCCCTAAGACCCTTGTGACTAACTTGAGAGGTCCCATTGCAAAATGGGTGCCTCTAACCAAGTAATAATTGTGTGTAGGTTGCCTTCTCCGGTGGAGTAAAATGGGTGATTGATAGTGGATGTACCAATCATATGACCGGAGATAGCAAATTGCTCTACGATTTCATGGAAGCTATTCAACCATTTATGAGCATTATGTTTGGTGGAGGATCAAAAGGACAGGTACTTGGGTTGGGGAAGGTGGCTATCACAAATGACATGTCTCTTGCAAATGTCATGCTTGTCCAATCCCTTAAATATCATTTGCTTTCTGTTCATCAATTGGCTTCTGTTGGTTATGATACACTATTTGGACTAACGGATGTGAAAGTCTTTAAGAGAGATACTCTCGAAGTGGCCTTTGTTGGAGAGTTGGATGGCAACCTTTACACGGTTGATTTCTCGAAAGAGAGCACATTCCATGCAACTTGTCTAATGGCCAAGGTCGACAAGGGGTGGCTATGGCATCGCCGGCTAGCCCATGTCGGCATGAGGAATCTTCAAGATCTCTTAAAGGGTAATCACATCCTTGGACTAACAAATGTCTCTTTTGAGAAAGATCGTGTGTGTAGTGCATGCATAGCCGGGAAGCAACATCAATCAAAGCACCCACCCAAGAATATTGTGTCTACTTCAAGGCCTTTGGAGCTTCTTCATGTGGATCTCTTTGGGCCTCCTTCATGTGATAGTCTTGGTGGGAAAAAGTATGGACTTGTCACTGTTGATGATTACTCAAGATATACATGGGTGTTTTTCCTCAAGTCCAAGGACGAGACGAAGATCACCTTCATTGATTTTGCCAAGCAAGCACAACGCAAGTTTGACAAAGAAATCTTGGCAATAAGAAGTGACAATGGATCTGAGTTCAAAAACTATACCTTGGAAGAATTCCTTAGTGATGAAGGGATTGTGCATCAATAATCAGCTCCATATACTCCTCAGCAAAATGGTGTAGCCGAAAGGAAGAACCGTACCCTTGTGGAGATGGCAAGGTCCATGTTGGATGAATACAAGTCACCACATAGTTTTTGGGCCGAAGCTGTCAACACTGCATGCCATGCATCAAACCGGCTCTTCCTCCGCACTATATTGGAAAAGACTCCATATGAGCTCCTAACTGGGAACAAGCCAAATGTCAAGTACTTTCGTGTATTTGGATGCAAATGTTTCATCCTCAACAAAAGAGAACGGTTAGTGTCGGTGTCAAAACCGGTGGATCTCGGGTAGGGGGTCCCGAACTGTGCGTCTAGGCGGATGGTAACAGGAGACAAGGGACACGATGTTTTACCCAGGTTCGGGCCCTCTTGATGGAGGTAAAACCCTACGTCCTGCTTGATTGATATTGATATTGTGGATGTTTACAAGAGTGGATCTACCACGAGATCAAGGAGGCTAAACCCTAGAAGCTAGCCTATGGTATGATTGTAATGGTTGTTGTCCTACGGACTAGAGCCATCCGGTTTATATAGACACCAGAGAGGGCTAGGGTTACATAGAGTCGGTTACAATGGTAGGAGATCTACGTATCCGTATCGCCAAGCTTGCCTTCCACGCCAAGGAAAGTCCCATCCGGACACGGGACGAAGTCTTCAATCTTGTATCTTCATAGTCTTGGAGTCCGATCGATGATGATAGTCCGGCCGATGATAGTTCGGCCGATGATGGTAGTCCGGCTATCCGGACACCCCCTAATCCGGGACTCCCTCAGTAGCCCCCGAACCAGGCTTCAATGACAATAAGTCCAGCATGTGTGTAGTCTTCGGCGTTGCAAGGCGGGTTCTCCTTCAAGTTCTACATACCTGCCGAACAGTGTCCGGCTTCCTCATCAATGTTGCGCGTCTTGGCTTCTACGCCCAATAATGGCCTTCTTCCACGCGTCGCGTGAATGTGAAAAGCCAGGGTGTCTTTTATCTTTTACCCCCTAGTTGTGCGAATAATCTGCCTATAAGGGAGGCAAGAATCCAGATCCAAATCACCATCTTCCTCCCGCAAATACTCATCGGAGCGATTACGACCAAGAATCCATTCCATCATGGACCGTCAACGCGGCTCCTCTTCTCGCGCTCCCAGCCCTTTGCCAGGAGATTGGAGGAGATGCTCTGTTCCGCACAATGAGCTGGTGAAGCTCCAAGCGGGGGGATATCTCCCTCCGGCCTTCATGGTTCCGGTTCGAGCCGGGCTGGCCACCTACAAAGGTGGGAATCAAGCGGAGGTTACTCCAAATCCCAACAAAGGGGAGCGGGTATGCTTCATCCCCTATCTGATAAGGGGGCTCGGATTTCCTGTACATCCATTCCTCCGCGGGCTCCTGGAGTTCTACGGACTCCAGCTTCATCACCTCACGCCCGCCTCAATCCTGCATATTGCGGGTTACGTAGCTCTTTGCGAGCTATTCCTGGGCGTCGAGCCCCACTTTGCGCTGTGGAAGAGATTGTTCTGCCTTGTACCCCGCTCTCACGAGGGGTCCATATATCAAGTGGGCGGCGCCAAAATATGGCGCATTGCCGGGACCGGATATCCATCCGGAACCCCTAAGAAGGCGTCCGAAGACTGGCCTTCGGAATGGTTTTATATAGAAGACGCTCCGCTGTCGGACCCTGTTCGGATCGGCCTCCCGGAGTTCAAGCAATTCTCCTCTGAAGAAACGCCTTAGTTGGCGTCCGCGGAGCCCCCAACTGGAGGAAGACAAGAGCGTCCATTATTTGATGGGCCGAATAAGGTTACTGGCCCATGCCGGGTTGACCATGATTGGAGTCATGGCAACATGCATTATGCGGGGGGTGCAGCCACTACAATACAGGGGCCACCCCATGTGGGATTTCAACGAGGAGGACGATGCCACCTGTCATGGCCGCAAAGGGACGGATTCGGTCGAAGATCTGGTGACGATCTTGTCCGGCCTGTATAAGGGGGAGAAGGAGGATTTCCTTCGGACGAACCCGTTAAATGGGTTCTCCATGAATAATCCCCGGCCTTGGGTAAGCGAACACTCTGCGTGCCCGACCCATGCTTTTTGAAACTTAAGTTTCTTATATTGTGTTCTTCTTTCGACGCAGGAACTGCGCTGAATCGCGGAGGACATGCTAAGTCCAGCTCCGCAGCCCGAGGATCCAGAGAGATCCCGGGATCCGGCCTCCGAAGAGGATCCGGACATAAAGGTGGAGCTAATCGACGGGGTGTTCCACCAGCTCAGCATGGACAATGCTTTAGTCGCCATCACGGCCGACTATCCCAGACTATATCCGGCTTCCCCGGTGATTGCGACCGAAGTCCCGACACCGTCATTCCTTCCTTGCTTATTTCTGACCACCGTATATGATGGCACTGTGCAGGAGGCGCCCCTAGGGCGAGAAGCCGAGCCCGCGGTGGCTGACCAACAAAGGCCAGTCCGGACCAGTAGGCAGAAGAGGAGCGCGGCGCGGACTGAAACGTCGCCGCAAAGGTGTAGCTCACAATTCATTATTTAGAGCAACGTTCCTAGGAAGCGTTTGAGTGCTCATGACTTTTGTAGGGAAAAAAGCGTCCGCCGGACTGCGGGCGTGGAGGTTGCCAATCCAACCTCTACCAGCCAGGCTCCAGCACCTGGTCTGGAGGGGGAGGCGAGCGCAAGGCGCGAGCCGGACGTTCTTCCGACGGAGGATGCCGACAGACTGTCCGCCACCAAGTCTGAGGTGGAGAGTGCCCTGAATCACAGGCGCCGCCCGACAGTATTTCGTGACGCGTGCTTCTCCCCCGAGGCGTTGAATGCCTTTAACACGGGGGACGCGCACCTTCGTGCTGCTCAAGATGGTTTTACCAGAGCCACGGAGCAGTATCTAAAAGACATACGGGTAAGAGAAATTAATAGTTATATATGCCAGTAGCCCCCGAGACTTAAAGTAGTTATATTAACTGATTTAAGGATCATATGAAACGTAGGATCTTACCGAGAAGAATACCCAACTGTCTCAGGAGCTTCAAGAGTGCAAGGCCCAACTTGAGGTCGCACTCTCTAGCGCAGGAGGAAACACAGGGACCTCTCCTGGTAACGCATTATTTTCGAAAGATAAGTAGCGTTTGGCCTTTGCGCAAGTCTAAAAAATGATGTTGCAGGTGCTGCCGGACAAGATCCGGACAGGCAAGAACTTCTGCGCCAACTAAAGGCCGGCGAGAGGGTGCTGCATAAGGTGCAACATGAAAGGAACAAGCTCCAGGATGCCCATGCCCAGCTTGGAGAAGAGCTGAAAGGCGTTCGGGCCGAGCTGTCGGGCTCCGTTAAGGAGAATCAGTGGCTTCGTCGCGGCATCTATAGTAAGTGCTTGAGCGAACTCCTTTGAAAAGAAGAGTTCGGCGAGGAAGTCAATTTGACAGAATGTGTCTGCAGGTATGCTCACAGGTCGCCCTGCGGAGGAGATGCCCGTATCAACGGGTGATCAACTTCTCGAATTGTTGCAACTGATCGAACGAGTTCGGCAGGCAATGAGCGGCGTCATCCAGGCTTTATGGCCAGCCTTCTCCTTACCCGAGGGTCTTGGGGAGCTTGCGGAGAAGCTGCAGGGAGTGCGGCAGCGCTTCCATTTATGGAAGATTTCGGCCTGCCACCAAGGTGCTAGGGAGGCCTGGGCCATGGTAAAGACGCGGTACAAGAAGGCGGATCCCAACCACATGGCCGAAGTCGGACCTGTGGGGCCCGATGGGAAGGAGATCCCTGTGAGTTTAGTATACGGCCAAGTAGAGTTGGCCGCTAAATTTTCCCAACAGGACTGTAAATTAGACAACCTGTTAGACGGGATTGAGGAAGAATACAATCAGTCGATTTGACAATGTATTATAAAATGACATATAAAATGCCTTCTAGCCGGATTGTAGATCGTTTGTCTTTGCCGACCTTTTCGCTTCGACCTCGGGACCCTAGAGTCCGGAGTGTGTCCGAATACCTTCTCGGTTATGAAACAACCGGGGTATGCATGGAGACCAGGCGTAGGGGTCATTAGTGCTTTATCAGACAAGTGCCCAACTAGTTATGTTATATTACATGGGTAGTAAGAAACATCTTCCAGGGAGAATAGTTCCGTTAAGGGTTCCTTTCCTCTGGGGGTGGCATGCCCTAAAGTGCATGTCCGAACTGCGAAAAAAGTAGAAAAACATCTGGGGCCAGATAAATAAGTGGATAAAAAATCATCTTTTAAGTCACCGACCGAATATTCCCTTAAGAACGCTAGCTTTCGGCTTCACCCAGTCTGAGGTACACATCCGGCTGACCCGGCAGTAACAATCGCAGAGGTGCTCCCTTTACCTCCTAGCCGAACAATCGAGGACGTAGGGGTAAGCACAGGAGCCAGGCAACCCAGCTTGGCCAAAACTTAAGTCATATCGATGCATATAATGGTGAATAAAAGGTACATGTGGAGGCTTGACACATGTGCTGGGCATGAAGCCCTTATAATTAAGCTTCTGGTAAAGAATCCCCCAGGTATAATGAGTGCGGATAGCACATCAATTGTGCGCGAACGTTGCGCAAGTAGGCCCTTTAAGGCTTGGATGAATAGGGTTGAGAAGAAAAAGATAAACAAAAGGCAGCTGAAGTAAAACAAATTTGGACGGGGGGAAAGGGATGAACTCTTAGTCCGACGCTAGGCATAGAATCTTCGGAGGCGGGCTGCGTTCCATGGGTTCGGCTCGAGTCGGTTATCCGATGCATTTTGTAGACGGTACCTCCGCCGGTCAGGACTTGATCGATGATGAAGGGGCCTTCCCATTTGGGCTTGAGCTTGTCCTTTTTCTTGTCCGGCAGGCGTAGAACCAGTTCGCCAACGTTGTAAGTCTTGGCCCGTACTTCTCTGCTTTGGTATCTTCGAGCCTGCTGCTGATAGAATGCGGAACGAGCCTTGGCGATGTCGTGTTCTTCCTCCAATGCGTCCAAGCTGTCCTGCCGATCCAACTCGGCTTCTCTTTCTTCATACATGCGCACTCGAGGTGAGTCATGAATTATGTCGCAGGGCAAAACTGCTTCTGCGCCGTATACCATAAAAAATGGTGTGAATCCGGTAGTACGGTTAGGCGTTGTCCGCAGCCCCCAGAGTACGGAGTCGAGCTCCTCTACCCAGTGCGTGTCAGATTTCGTAAGGGACCGCACTAGTCTGGTTTTGATGCCGCTCATTATTAGACCATTTGCTTGTTCCACTTGACCGTTGGTTTGAGGATGATAGACTGAAGCGTAATCGAGCTTGATGCCCATATTTTTGCACCATGATTTAACCTCACCGGCCGTGAAGTTCATGCCGTTATCGGTGATGATGCTGTGGGGGACACCATAACGGTGTACTACCCCGGATATAAAGTCTATCACTGGTCCGGACTCTGCCGTTTTAACTGGCTTGGCCTCTATCCATTTGGTGAATTTATCCACCATGACCAATAGGTACCTTTGCTTGTGGGTTCCCCCTTTAAGTGGTCCAACCATGTCAAGCCCCCAGACCGCGAATGGCCAGGTAATGGGTATAGTTTTGAGGGCGGTGGGTGGCATATGGCTCTGATTAGCAAAGAGCTGACAACCGACGCATCTTTGGACTAAGTCCTGAGCATCTGCTCGGGCCGTCGGCCAATAAAATCTTGTACGGAATGCCTTTCCTACAAGGGCCCGAGCTGCGGCGTGGTGTCCGCCTAGTCTGACATGAATTTCAGCCAGGAGGTTTCGCCCTTCCTCTTCGGAGATACACCTTTGAAGGACTCCAGTTGTGCTTTTCTTATAAAGTTCTCCCTCATAGACCTTGTAGGCTTTAGATCGCCGGACAATGCAGCGGGCCTCATTTTGGTCTTCGGGAAGCTCTTGCCTAAGCAAGTAGGCGAGGAATGGTTCTGTCCACGGGGCAATTACTGCCATTATGTCGTGGGCTGAAGGTGTTATGTCATCGGCTGAATCGCCGGTTGGTGCGGCTTGTTCCGGTTTGTTATTTCCGGACTCCTCTTCCCATAGCACGCATGGCTTGAAGAGCCGTTCCAGGAAGATGTTAGGAGGGACAGCGTCGCGTTTTGCACCGATGCGTGCCAGTACGTCGGCTGCTTGGTTATTATCCCGGGCTACGTGATGGAATTCAAGTCCTTCAAACCGAGCTGACATTTTTAGGACAGCGTTGCGATATGCTGCCATTTTTGGATCTTTGGCGTCAAAGTCTCCGTTTATTTGGGATATTGCGAGGTTTGAATCCCCGCGCACCTCTAGGCATTGAATGCCCATGGAGATTGCCATCCGGAGACCATGTAGAAGGGCCTCGTATTCGGCTGCGTTGTTGGAGTCCGTGTACATTATCCGAAGTACGAATTGGACTGTGTCCCCTGTCGGGGACGTCAATACGACGCCAGCCCCCAATCCGGCTAACATTTTAGAGCCGTCGAAGTGCATAATCCAATTGGAGTATGCGCCGTACTCTTTAGGGAGTTCGGCTTTGGTCCATTCAGCGACAAAGTCAGCCAAAACTTGTGACTTTATAGCTCGCTGAGGTTTGTAAGTTATATCAAATGGTAAGAGCTCAATGGCCCATTTTGCAATCCTGCCCGTCGCGTCGCGGTTGTTTATAATGTCGTTAAGTGGTACTTCAGAGGCCACTGTTATCGAACACTCTTGAAAGTAGTGTCGGAGCTTCCGGGATGCCATGAACACCGCGTATGCTATCTTCTGATAGTGCGGGTAACGGGACTTGCAGGGGGTTAACACAATGGATACGTAGTATACTGGTTTTTGAAGAGGGAATTTATGCCCTTCTGTCTCTCGTTCGACGACGAGTACCGCGCTTGCAACTTGATGCGTTGCTGCGATGTATAACAACATTGGTTCGCCCAGGTTGGGCGCAGCCAGGACCGGATTTGTTGCCAATATGGCATTTATTTCTTCGAGTCCGACGGTGGCAGCATCCGTCCACTCGAAGTGTTCGGTGCGCCTAAGGAGGCGATAGAGGGGCAATGCCTTTTCTCCTAGACGGGAGATAAAGCGGCTTAGAGCCGCCACGCATCCAGTCAATTTTTGTATTTGCTTGAGGTCTTTTGGGATATCTAGCTGTGACAGAGCTCGGATCTTGGCTGGGTTTGCTTCAATTCCTCTACCGGATACGATGAAGCCCAGCAGCTTTCCAGCTAGTACGCCGAAAATGCATTTTTCTGGATTCAGCTTGATGTCATATGCTCTGAGGTTGTCGAATGTGAGCCTCAAGTTGTCTACTAGAGTTTCGACGTGTTTAGTTTTGACGACTACGTCGTCTACGTATGCCTCTACTGTTTTGCCGATCTGGGGAGCCAGACATGTCTGAATCATGCGATGATATGTTGCGCCGGCGTTTTTAAGTCCGAAGGGCATCGTGTTGAAGCAGAATGGTCCATATGGAGTAATGAATGCCGTTGCGGCTTGATCCGCTTCTGCCATCTTGATTTGATGATAGCCGGAGTATGCGTCCAGGAAGCACAATAAATCGTGCCCTGCAGTGGCATCGATGATTTGGTCGATGCGGGGGAGGGGGAAGGGATCCTTTGGGCAGGCTTTATTTAGGTCTTTGAAATCGACACATAGGCGCCAGGATTTGTCCTTCTTTGGTACCATTACCAGGTTTGCTAGCCAATCCGGATGTTTGATGTCTCTGATGAATCCGTCTTCCAATAGTTTGGCTAGCTCTTCTCCCATTGCCTGTCTTTTGGGTTCGGAAAATCGTCGAAGAGCCTGTTTGACTGGCTTGAATCCTTTTAGGATGTTTAGGCTGTGTTCTGCCAATCTGCGTGGGATTCCGGGCATATCCGAGGGGTGCCAGGCAAAAATGTCCCAATTTTACCAAAGGAATTCTCGCAGTGCGGCGTCTGCATCAGGGTTCAATTGTGCCCCGATGGAGGCTGTCTTTGTCGGGTCCGTTGGGTGGACCTAGAATTTTACTATTTCATCTGCTGGTTTAAAGGAGGTGGACTTGGATCTCTTATCGAGTATCACATCGTCCCTATTCACCGTAGAGCGCAGCGCGGTGAGTTCCTCTGCCGCTAGGGCTTCGGATAGTGCCTCTAAGGCTAATGCGGCTGTCTTGTTTTCGGCGCGGAGTGCTATGTCCGGATCACTAACGAGAGTGATTATTCCGCCGGGCCCAGGCATTTTGAGCTTCATGTACCCGTAATGGGGTACGGCTTGAAAAATTGTGAATGCCTCTCGTCCTAATATAGCGTGATATCCGCTGTTGAACGGGGCCACTTGGAACATGACTTCTTCGGATCTGTAATTGTCCGGCGAGCCGAATACCACATCGAGTTTGATTTTTCCTGTGCAGCGCGCCTCCCGGCTAGGGATTATTCCTCTAAAGGTTGTGCTGCTTCGCTCAATGCGGCTCCAGTCTATTTCCATTTTTTGAAGGGTTTCCTCGTAGATGAGGTTTAATCCGCTGCCGCCATCCATGAGGACTTTTGTAAGTCGAAAGCCGTCCACTATTGGACTAAGTACCAGTGCGGCTGGAGCTCGGGCTGTTCGGAATTTAGGTTCGTCGCTGGCATTGAAGGTGATGGCTGTGTCGCTCCATGGATTGGTTGTTGCTACTTGGTAGACTTCGGCGAGGCTGCGGATTGTTCGTTTCCGCATATTATTTGATGCGAAAGTCTCGAAGACTGTTGATATCGTACCGATGTTGTTGGAGTGGTTTTCCGGGGCTAGAAGCTCCTCTCCACTTTTGGCCACCTGCCGTAATATCCAACATGCTCGAAGGCTATGTGTTGGGATGGCGCCTTCTGTACTGTGAATTTTACAGGGTCCGCTAAGCCATCCCTCCAGTACGGTTCTGTGCCCTTTATGGGGTTTTTGCTTTTTGGTTTTTGTATCTGATGCCTGAGTGTAATGCACCCTTTTGTTGCGGACTAGGGTTGTATTCGGGGCCGGATTGTCCCAAAACTTATTTTCGGTTGTCCGGAAACTCTCCATCGCACAGTACTTTCGTACTATGGACGCCAGGTCGGCGAAGCGTGTAATTTCACGACGGCTGACGGCGTTCAAGATTCCCTCGTCCGTGCAATTATTGCAAAAAATTGAGATTGCGTTTTCCTCTCGGCAGTCCTTTATCCTGTCCATAACCAGGAGGAATCTGGCCCAGTAGTGATGTACTGTCTCAGCGGGATCTTGCCGGATTAGAGATAGATCGCATATGTCTGGGCGGGTGGGTGGAATTAAGTCCGGAACCCTACCCATCTCAAGGCTAGAAGGCTGAGAAGTTTCCAAATTTGGAAGCTTGGATTGCTGGACGTTGCCCAACGAGTCTGGTCCGATGCCTGACTTTAAGTTCAGTGCTTGATCGAAGTCCGTCCCTCCACGGGAATCCGGCATGGGGGGTTCGGGAGCCCGGACATGACTAGTTTTCAATACAGGAGAAGAGTCGCCGCATTGTTCCTCTACCACTGCAACGTGGTGGGTGACCTGGGGAGAGTTAATCTCTCTCAGATCGGTTTTAAGCCCAATCTGATTGTAGTCTGTAGCGACTCCCAGGGCGGCGATGCGATCCAAGAGCTCGTTTACGGACAAGAGCTCTATTGGATCCAGCCGCTCGGCGAATTCCGAGCTAACGTGAAGATTGCTTTTGATGACTCGAGAGGTCATTGTCGAAGCGGTGGCCGGGCAGGCGGTCATAAGAAAACCACCTAGCCGGATAGTTTGGCCGGCGGCCAAGGCTCCTTTGGCAAAAATACCGTCCTTGAAGACGGGAGGAGGCATCCTTCCTATCGATGACGACACAGAGGAACTCTCAATGAAAGCACCAATGTCGGTGTCAAAACCGGCGGATCTCGGGTAGGGGGTCCCGAACTGTGCGTCTAGGCGGATGGTAACAGGAGACAAGGGACACGATGTTTTACCCAGGTTCGGGCCCTCTTGATGGAGGTAAAACCCTACGTCCTGCTTGATTGATATTGATATTGTGGATGTTTACAAGAGTGGATCTACCACGAGATCAAGGAGGCTAAACCCTAGAAGCTAGCCTATGGTATGATTGTAATGGTTGTTGTCCTACGGACTAGAGCCATCCGGTTTATATAGACATCGGAGAGGGCTAGTGTTACATAGAGTCGGTTACAATGGTAGGAGATCTACGTATCCATATCGCCAAGCTTGCCTTCCACGCCAAGGAAAGTCCCATCCGGACACGGGACGAAGTCTTCAATCTTGTATCTTCATAGTCTTGGAGTCCGATCGATGATGATAGTCCGGCCGATGATAGTTCGGCCGATGATGGTAGTCCGGCTATCCGGACACCCCCTAATCCGGGACTCCCTCAGTTAGGAAAATTTCAATCCAAAACAATTGAGGGCATATTTGTTGGCTATGGATCAAACTCTCACGCATATAGAGTCTACAACAAATCCAATGGATGTGTTGTAGAAACTTGTGACGTGGTGTTTGATGAATTTAATGGCTCCCATGGGGAGCAAGTTGATCTAAGTGATGTAGGTGAAGAAGATTCCTCTCAAGATATTTTAACCATGGGTGTTGGTGCACTTCTTCCAATGGAACAAGAACCTCATGATGATGAAGAAGAAGAGGGAAGTCTCACACATCATCAAACTACTTCAACACCCATACCATCACAAACTCCTATTGTTCAACCGATGCCCTTAGTCCAAGTACAAGAAGATGATCAAGTTCCTCTTTATGAGAATCTTCAAGAACAAGATCATCATCAAGGGCAAGAACAAGAAAGTCCAATCATTGATGATGAACCTCAACAAATGCAACATGTACAAGAAGATCTTCCACCACACATTAATGATCCGTATGTTGAGGACGTGGATGATGGACATGAAGTTGAACCTCGCAAAACCTTAACCTCCATCATGCCTCGAGTGGCCGGTCGTGTTGATGTTGATAAAATCCTCACCGGCATATCGGAAGGTAGAGTCACTCATAAACAATTGACTAACTTTTGTGCTCACTTCTCGTTTGTGTCTAGTGTTGAACCTCTCAAGGTACAAGATGCATTAATGGACAACGATTGGCTCATTGCTATGCAAGAAGAGTTGAACAATTTTGAACGCAACCAAGTGTGGTCATTAGTCAAGAGACCAACTACGGAACACAATGTCATTGGAACAAAATGGATTTTCAAGAACAAGCAAGATGAGAATGGTATAATCATCCACAACAAGGCAAGGTTAGTGGCTCAAGGGTACTCACAAGTTGAAGGTTTGGACTTTGGTGGGACCTTTGCACCCGTTGCCCGTCTTGAATCCATTCGCATCTTACTTGCTTATGCTACTTTCAATGGATTTACATTGCATCAAATGGATGTGAAGACTGCTTTCCTTAACGGTCCTCTACAAGAAGAAGTATATGTGTCACAACCACCTGGGTTCATTGATCCTGATCACAAAGACTATGTGTATAAACTTCATAAGGCTCTGTATGGCCTCAAACAAGCACCTCGTGCTTGGTATGATCATCTTAAGAAGTTTTTACTCGATTATGGCTTTGTGAGAGGGGTGATCGATCCCACTCTTTTTACTAAGAGGGACAAGGGTGATTTTATCTTATGCCAAATCTATGTAGATGATATAATTTTTGGTTCTCCTAACATTCATTTGTGCAAGAAGTTTGCGGACTCCATGACCAAGAATTTTGAAATGTCACTCAATACGGATTTGAAGTTCTTTCTTGGATTTCAAATTCAACAATTTCAAGAAGGAATTTTCTTGTCTCAAGCAAAATACCTCAAGGATATCCTAGAAAAGTTTGGCATGACTGATGCTAGTCCATGTAAGACACCCATGCCAACCAAAATTGTACTCATGAAGACACCAACGGTATCCCTTTTGACCCATCTAAATACCGCTCTATGATTGGTTCATTGCTTTATCTTTGTGCATCTAGACCAGACATCATGTTTAGTGTATGCATGTGTGCTAGATTTCAAGCTTCCCCTAGGGAAAGTCATCATAAGGCGGTTAAGCATATTCTTAGATACCTTGTTCACACCCCAAAGTTGGGTCTATGGTACCCCAAGGATGCTAAGTTTGATCTCATTGGGTATACGGATGCGGATTGGGCTGGAGACAAGGTGGATCGTAAGTCTACCTCCGGTGCATGTCAATTTCTTGGTCGCTCCTTGGTAAGTTGGTCCTCGAAGAAACAAAATTGTATTGCCCTCTCTACCGCAGAAGCTGAATACATTGCAGCCGGCAGTTGTGCAACTCAATTACTATGGATGAAACAAACCTTGAAGGATTATGGTATCACTTATAGAAATGTGCCTCTCCTATGTGATAATGAAAGTGCCATCAATATTGCTGAGAACCCCAAGGATCATCTCCGAACCAAGCACATTGATGTTAGGTATCACTTCTTGAGAGATCATGTGGAAAATGGTGATATTCACATCGATCATGTTGGTACAGATTTGCAGCTTGCAGATATTTTCACCAAACCATTGGATGAAGCAAGGTTTTGTCGACTTAGGCGTGAACTTGGTATCTTGGAGCTTGACAACATTATGTGAAATCTAGTATCCATGCATGCATTTTCATAATGTTTTGTCTTGATGTAGGCATACATTTAGGGGGAGACATTCAATTCATGAATATGCTCACCCTACACAATGCATAAATAGAACAAACACTCTCAAAGTTATCATGGTTCTCGGACTATGGTGCTTTCCATGATCGGGTAGTGATTTTGGGCTCAAGGTTAAAATCTTCGCAGTACCTAGTCACGTATACTCAAACATGGTGGACTCGTCCACCGCCCTCTCTTAGAGAGGCTGGACTTATTCTTAAATTTCGTTCTCTGTGTGTTTGTCCGGTGTCTCTTTTGAGTGTTCTCCTTGTTGCTCTTGTGCTTTGCCCCTTGTATTCATCCAACATGCCCCTTTTGCTCAAGTTCTACTCAAGCCGCTCTCATCTCGAAACCATCTGATATTTGCCTAGTGCACAAGCTTCAAATCATAACCATATAAATGTTGATGTGGTGTGTGGTGGTCTTGGGAGCTTTCAGACTCTCTCCCTCTAGTTCTCAGGAGTTCAGAGAGGCTATAATCTCTCTGGATATCCCGGAACTTCCGGGGTGAGCCCGGAACTTCCGGACGCCGGAACATCCGGCCGTGCCCGAAACTTCCGGGCATCGCGGGTCATGTGCACTTATTATGGGCAGGGGATAACGAAGGGGTCCTTTTTCCCCTTCTCCCCCGTTCCACTGCTCTCTTTCCCTGCGGCGCCCCTCACCCTTCAACAACTTCTGGGTGAGCTGCCGGCCCCCGGAACCTCCGGCTCCTTCTTCCCTTTCATCGTGCTTGGAGGGGATCTGTCCTCTCCACCATCTCCATGGAGGAAGGTAACCTAAGCTTCTCTCTGCTCTCTCTAGATTCGTAGGGAGTGTAGGCTACTCTTATGGTTCTAGAATAAACACAAACTTCACATCTCGAGTCCTGCATCCACTTTAGATCTGCAGTACTCCATGACTTTCACTTCTCGTTGGTCGATCCATGTCTGCCCCCTGCTTAGATTCGGAAGGAGCCCTGCGACCATGCTGGTGCCCGGAACTTCTGGGCAGGCCGGACCTTCCTGCCTCGCTAGGGTTTCCATGTTCGGGATGGGCCGGTACTCCGTCGGCCAGAACTTCCGGGTTCCCCGGACCTTCTGGCTCCCGGAACTTCTGGCCTCCCCGGAACTTCCGGTCTAAGCAGAGTTCTGTCAAATCTCTTCGACCAGTGAGATTCTTTGATTTTTCTTTTTTTTGAGGCTTGTGTACTTATTCTGTCCCTATGCAATCCTCTCTCTCTCTGTCAGCAGGAGGGTCTGGTTCGCGTGCTCACTCATCTAAGGTGTATGAACGGAAATCCAAGGCTAGGGTCAAGAAGACAACGACGGTTGTTTTGGGGCGTGAGAACATGTTTGACTGCCATCCTGAGGAAGATGCTGAGGCTGAAGATAGTGCATCTCCTCCTGCTGCTCCCGTCCACTCCAAGAAGCGGAAGACTACTTCCAAGAAGGCCAAAGCAGCAAATGTTCAACCTCCACCTCCTGAGCCAGTCACTATGAAGGAAATGCCCGCACCTGAGTGGATTGCTCTGCGCCGAGTCAATCCCTATCGTCAAGACCGTGATCATGTGGCTGATTCCAAGTTTTGGACCCTCTTCCAGCAACGCAACTATGACGAGATTTTTTCTCAATTTGTCAACAAGTATGTCCCCCAGAAGAGTATCAACATTGCTCACTTTGACAAGACTCCAATAAATTCTGCTTACTTTGAGGGGATCCAGAACATGTGTGTGAAGCTCAACCTTCTTCCACTCATGTGCTTTCAACATGATGTGTCTCCGCCCCTTGTGGCTCAGTTCTATGCCACGGTGCATTTTGGGACTGGTATGCAGCGCACTCTTACCTGGATGAGTGGCAATGAGAAGTTCTCTGCTCCGTTCTTCGTGTTGGCCGGGCTTCTGGGCTATGAGTATACTGACACTACTGTTGACCGTGGCTACAAGATTCACGACAAAGGGGTCTTCCAGGCTATTCACTTGGCTGATTTGTATCCTCCATCAGGAAAGGTTGGATCTGTTGGTGATCTTCTGCCTTTCTATGACATCATGCACCAAATCTTTCGAGAGATACTTGCGGTCAAGGTGGGTGACAAGACCAAGATTCGTGGTCACCTCATCAATCTTCTTCACTACACTTGTCACAACTCCGAGCAGGGCCCCATTGATGTGATGGACTTTATGTGGCATGAGATGTACAGTGTGGTAATGAACCGAAAGGTTCCTATCTATGCTCCTTATATTACTGCCTTGATTGCTGAGATTGCTCCTGAAGCACTTGCGGGTCGGTGTCTGACTGGCCACTCCAGTGTTAACTTGCTTGTTAAGAAGGGCAAGGCAACTGCTCATGAGGGTGAGGATGAGGAGGAAGAGGAGCTACATGCTGGAGATTCTCACCGCTTTGAGTTTCGTTCCCTCTCACACACTTTTCATCGTGGGGAGCCCAGTGACTCCGGGTCAAAGAAGAGCAACAAAATTTGGCGCCTCCTCAAGAACATGTTTTGTCTTCAGCAAGATATGCATAAGAAGCAGTAGGAGGAGCAAAAGTCGAGGAAGGAGAGCATGAAGGCTCTTAAGGATGTCTGCGTGCATCTGGTATGAACATTGCTCACGGCTCTGAGTCTCGTGTGACTTCTTTTGCGAAATACTAGTCCAAGTTTGCTCGTTTTGATGTTGAAGCCGGAAATGAAGCCTCTTCTCACCGCCCTCATGGCTCCGAGTCTTCCGGAGAGTCGACTGATGACCCTTCTGCGTCCCTCTCCTAGGGGCTGTTTATGGATTCCTCCATTCTTCCTTTTTGCCATCTTGGTGACAACAGGGGGAGATGTTGTGGTGCTTGATAGGGCTTATCGCTTATCTTTGATTTATCCGCCTTGAGCCTTTGCTTTTATCTGCCTTAATTTGGATCTTTGCTTGCTATTTGAACCTATTTATGTTCCGTTAGAAACTCTATCTGTGTGTGAGAAACTTATGGCAAGGGGGTTACATGGCATATTCTATTTGCTCATATTGTGGGTACAAAGGTTAGTAAAGCGTTCTATGTCGATATATCATTCTTGTCTGGGTACGCATAGTGATAGGGGGAGTATCCCTTAACCATGTCATTTCATTCAAATGCAATCTTAAAATAAGGCATGGGTTGTGGGGGAGTACTCTCCTATCATTGAAATTGCTTAATACTGTATATACTTTATCAGGTTATCCTCTCAAGCATTGTTGTCATCCATGTCAAAAAGGGGGAGATTGAAAGTGCAATATTGCACTAAATTGTTTTTGACATCTATGACAACATCATTTGTGTTTCTAACCACATGCTCTAAGTGTTAACAGCCCTGAGTAAGTCAAAGTGAAGCATGGATGGTTTTTCCCTCTCTTATTGGAAAAAGGAAAAGCGGTGTGCTCAAGGAAAGAAGAAGTTCCATTAAGTTTTCTTATTACTTGAGTCTTTAGGGCAGCCGCACTATTAAGAGGGGGTGCATCATAAAAACATCCAGGAAATCAACTTACCTTCTCACATTAATCTGAAAATCTTAGTGTCATGTTTCTGTTAAGGCCGGAACTTCCGCGATGACCGAAACTTCCGGGGACCGGAAGGTCCGGGAAGCTTCCGGTGTACCCAGAAAAACTGCACTTTTCGTGCAATCTCTCTGTGTAGCCCGGAACCTCTCCGGAACTTCCGTCTCCCGGAACTTCCGGGCGCCGGAACTTCCATCCTCTGTTTCTACAGCTTCCGGGGTACAACTGAGTGGTGCAAACTCTCTGTGTATCCCGAAACCTGGCCGGAACTTGGCCGGAACCTCCGGGGTCCGGAACTTCCGTTCGTCGCCAGAACTTCGCCGGGCTACGCAGAAATCTGTCTCCAACGGCCAGATTCCATCCCCACTGAGGTGCTCTTGGGCTAGTCCCGCAGCACGAAGAAACCTCGGGTAGTGGCCCGAGCATGACGGTGGCAACCTACTCCTCCGCCAGAGTTGGTCGGCCGACTGGTTGTGGCGGACTTCTTGGTCCCACATCTAATCACAAAGGTGAGTTGGGAAGGCGTGGCTGCCGGTGAAAATCGAGGTCCGACCACGGTCATGGCAGGCGATGGTAGCGTCTATGCTCTGTTACCTTGTTGAAGGCGTCACCGTTGTAGCCACTTTCTAGCCACTCGCACTGCTCCGGGGGAAACCCCAGATCTGGGTATCCCAGATCGGACGATGGTGGCGCTCTCGGTGTCGCTCTCCCTCATGAGGGCATTGTTTTGGAGCAGCTGCTACATGGAGGACGCATGGAGTGGAGCGGTGTACATCTACCGCGTCGACGACGGTGAGTCTCGGCGGCGTGGCGCAACAGGGTCTCGGTGACGGACGTGAGATGATGGACTCTTGCGGGCGGGGGCGCTGTCTGGCGTCGATGGCAGGCTTGGCAAGGTCGATGTGTCAGTACCTGCTCTAAAGATAGATCAGTGGAAGATGTTGGTGACGGCCTCTGCAGCGTACGCATGCGGTGCCTGCTGAGAGTGCGCCGGACCGGTGTGTGCACTAGACTGGCATTGCGGCTTGACTGGGGCCTCCGACTTTAGATGTTAGGTTTTGGTGCGAGGTCTGTTTGGTATTCGGCTCGAAGATGTTAGGTTTTGGTGTGAGGTCTGTTTGGTATTCGGCTCGGACTTTCGGCACCCCTTCATCAAGAGGTTAGGAGTTACGACAGATGTTGTCATGATGATGGCTTCAGACTTACTACTGATGTATTACTTTGTAAGGTCTTTGTGAATAATTAATGAAATGGTTGCATGCATCGTCTAGATGCAGAAGCCGGGGGTCTTCCTCCTTTTCGAAAAAAAGAAAACAAATGCTTTCGCGAGAAGGATAATCTGCGTTTCCGAGGAAATAGAAAAAAGCACATCATGGGTTTTCAAAAAGAGATTGAAAACCGAAACAAAATACAAGTGTAGGGTAATAAAGGGTTTAGCTAATGGAGAAATTGACTCTTCCCGGAACCAGCAACGCGTAAACCATGTCAAACCAAGACCGATCAATATCCGGGTTTTTTCTTCTGGGTTTTTGGTTGCTGTTTTTCTTGTTTTTTGGGGATATTTTTCCAGTATTAATTTCGCACCGCGTGATGATTATTTCAGAACCATTCTTTCACTGAGCCATATGTCTGTTAATTTGTACTGTCATTTGTCAGTGCCTAGGACGAACTAACATTTCTTTAGTACTCCCTCCGTCCCAGATACATCCGTATCTAGACAAATCTAAGACAAGAATTTTGGGACGGAGGGAGTAGATAGGAGTGAAACAATGTTATTTTCGTACTGCATGATGATTATATGGTGTCTATGTTGTTTAATGTATGGTAAGATCACCACTAGTGAGAAGAAGTGAGCATAAGATTAGGCCATGAGTAACCAAACATCAATGTTTTTGCATCTACGCAACCATAATCCACAAGCGCAGCCAACCAAACATCATGTATCAAATGATCTCATGATGCAATGCAGGCAGCCAAACAAAATTGCAGAACATGGTTTAAAACTGGTGTTACCTCAGCCAGGGCTCTACCGAGCTACAGATGTAAAGAGGTCAAAACGGCTGGAGGCAACCAAACACGCCATAAAGACCCGGAAAGCAACTCAAGTCATGTCACCGTCCAGCTATTCCCCAATGTATTGCGCTTGCACACGACGTTTTTGTCGTTGAGAACTGAAACACGCACATAGATTCACACTGGAAATGACTTTAACCTTGGCGTTGAGGTGTGAGGTGCATCCTATCCCTCGGGAACAAACAGCACTGTCGAGAAATGCGACTCATATCCAGGTTCAGGTACCGTTGTTCTAAATAAGTGAGTACTGGCACTCTAGCTTTCTCCAGTACATTGCCCGTGTATGAAACCACAAGAAAGTTACTAGGCAGTTTGTCGAATGGCCGTACCTTATTTGGATTCAACATCCGGTGTCTGCACCACCCCTCGTGGCGTGTCGCCATCTTCCCCACGCCCCATTACTGATAAAGCGGGGACATTCATATCAGAATGATGAAGCGGGCCGGGGACCGGGGACAATACCATTATCACGAGTCCCTCTCCCGCCACCCCATTTGTTAACAGCGATGAGGTTGCGCCTGTGCTGGCAACCAGCTACCTTATAACACAAATAAATAAAGAGAAGTGGTCTCCCCGAGAAGATGAACAATGTCCGTCGGATGCTGATCCAACGAGCTATGTGTAATGATAAATTTGGCTGCAATGCCGTTTTTCTTTTGATTTCCTGCTTTATAATTATTTATGACGTTATACCAGGTTGTCATGCTGACGGGCAAGCTTGCCGGGTCAGCTATATACCGGAGACAGATTCCAGTCGAGAAGTTGAACCTTGAGCCACTATTTTTCTGTGCAAATGGAGGCCGAGCGAGCACGCCAGAACAGCCCAACTGAGATCACAACTGACGGCCCCGAGCCGGATCCTTCTCCTGCCACCAATCTAACAAATGGAAACAGACAGCCCCAGGATCCTCAGCCTCCTGCACAACCGGAACCAGAAGAGATCAAGAGCTACGAGCTCATGCTGGACCTGAAAGTACATCCTACTGCTGGCAACGCTGGTGGCCACGGTGACATATGCAGCGGGGTTCAACCCGCCTGGGGGCGTCTGGCAGGAGACTGTCACCTCCTCGGACCAACTCGCCGGCGACTCCATTATCCGGACCACCAGCTACTGCCAGTACCTGGTGTTCTTCTACTGCAACGCCACCGCATTTGCCTCGTCGCTCGTGGTCATCGTTGCCATCCTCTTCCTCACCATCGTGGAAGAGAAGAAGAAGCACCGCGTCCCCCTCCTGCCACTTTGGGCGGTCATGGTGGTGGACCTGTTGAGCGTCATGGGGGCCTACGCTGCCGGGACCTGCCGCGACAAGCCCACCACCATCTTCTCCTTGGTGCTGGTGGGTGCCGCCATCGCCTACCTTGCTATTCAGATGATGCTGACCGACCCTGTGCAGGAGAAACGGCTTCGCAAGGTCCTGATGCTGCTGGCCTCGTTGCCACGCAACAACAGCTGCACCGACCCTGTGCAGGAGAAACGGCTTCGCAAGGTCCTGATGCTGCTTGCGACATTTGCGGTGAGCGTGACGTACGTTGCCGGGATAAGCACACCAGGCGGCTTCTGGGATAACACCGAGAACGGTCACCGCCCTGGCGATGCAATCCTCAAGGACAGCCATGGCAAGCGCCTGACGGTGTTCTTGTGCTTCAACACCCTAACGTTCGTCGCATCGCTGCTCATCATCGTGGTGCTTCTGGACAAAAAGCCTCCCATGACTAAGGCATACGGGTTTATCGCTGTGGCGCTGATCAGCCTCATCGTGTCATACACGGCCGGCAGCTGCAGGGAGACCGACACCAACTTCTATGTGGGCAGCCTGGTTATTGCCGTCCTGGCATTCATGGCATTGTTTCAAGTTGCATTTGTTCAAGATACCATAAAAGCTGCAAGGGATACCAGGTTCTTGACCAAAATCAGAACCTTCTATCATTCGGTGTGGAGCTTGCCAGAAGCAATAACAATAGCTCCAGGTCCGAAGACTAATGACAGCAGGTACTGCGGGAGCACATCCCTTTTCTTATTCTTCCTCCTCTACGAATCATTGGCTTAAAATGACCTCTTTTGCTCCTCAATTACATAGGGTCGCAGCGGAGAAATCTCGCTCCCTTGTACTGTTGCTAGCCACTCTTGCTGCAACCATCACTTATCAAGCGGGGCTGGATCCTCCTGGTGGCGTCTGGCCGGATAATGGGAACGGCCACATGGCTGGTGACCCAGTCCTCCTCACGGTGAATGCTAAGCGGTACAAGGCCTTCTTCTACTGCAACTCAGTCGCCTTTGTAGCCTCCTTGGTGGCCATCATCCTGGTTCAAAGCAAGGTTATGCTCCAGACCTATGTGCTCGAGGCAGCCATGGTACTGGACTTGTTTGGCCTCATCGGAGCATACGCCGTGGGAAGCTCTCGGGACTTGACCACTTCCATTTACGCCACGGCCTTGGCAGGCGCCGTCCTGGTCTATGTAGTGATCCATGTTGTCTTCTTCACACTGAACCACGCCAACCCCACCTCAGAGGAAATTAAGTCCGTGGAGAAGAGGCGCAAGCGCTTGCTCCTTTTCGCAGTCCTGGGCGCGACCATCACTTACCAAGACGGGTTGACCCCTCCCAGCGGTTTCCGGCTCCAAGATGATAGCGGGCACCACGCGGGGGATCCGGTCCTCCTATACAATTTTCCCCGCCGTTACACGGCCTTCTTCTACTGCAATACGGTGAGCTTCATGCTGTCCATCGCCCTCATCATACTGCTCGTGAACCCGCATCTGTACAGACCAGCGATATGAAGCTATGCGCTTGCTGTTTGCACAGTGGCGGGCATGTTTGGTCTGATGGGAGCATACGCTGCCGGAAGCACGCAGCATCTGAAAACATCCATCTACATTTTCGTCTTGGTGGTTGTGGTCCTGGTCGTTATAGCTTTACTGCTCCTGGTATTCTTGTTGAAGGAAAGGAAAAACAAACCTGAAGACAAGGCCGGTGGACCGGAGCCTGTAAAGGAAAGGAAAAGGAAAGGAGAAGGAGAAGGAAAAGAAAAGCATGTCATGCGCAAATACCTGATGCTGCTAGGAATCTTGGTGGCAAGCGTCACCTACCAGGCCGGCCTAGATCCACCCGGTGGAGCTTGGCAGCACAGCGGGAATGGGTACGACGCGGGCAACCCGATCATGCATGACAGCCAGAGGCACCGTTTCCTCGCCTTCTTCTACAGCAACTCTACATCCTTCGTGGCATCCATTGTTGTTATCATCATTTTGCTATTGCAGCGGAAGGACGAGGAGAAATGGTCGCTCAGGGTGATGAACACAACGATTGTGCTGGATTTGCTCGCTCTCCTGGGGGCCTACGCAACAGGCTCCAGCAGGGGGTGGAAGACGTCTGTGTATGTCATTGCACTAGTGATCGCCGTGCTGGCATATGTTGCAACCCATATGATGCTGGCAATCTTATGTTCTCATAGTTCGCAGGAAGAGGGCAGCAGTGGGACAGCAGAGGCTTGATTATTAGTGTTCTCTGTTCATACAAGACAGTAACAGTAAAGCCTGTGATTCTCTTCTTATAAACCTATCAAAATGTCAGCGTAGGCGATCTTCCTGTATATCTATTTCCCCATTCTCCCCTGATTTGATTTACTGCTTTTATGTAGTACAAATAGGGGGGGGGGGGGGACCTGGATTTTATATGTTGTGTGGCTTCTCTTTTATTTTTAGTTTCTTCTTATTCTTAGTTTCTGGTCGTAGCTTGTCCAGTCTCTGCTATGCATTATCCCCCCCCCCCCCCCCCCCCCCCATTTCTTGATTTGTAGTCTACTTGATGTTTGATGTACTGGATTATTCTAAATCCCTCAAACTTAGCCAGTATGTTCGAGCATATTGGCAAAAACTATAAATTTATGCCTCGGGCATATTTGGTCTCAGGTCAGGTGTAAACCTGAATCCAGTGGATTTGGCAGGTTCACAGGGCTCGGAGCCACGTATGGTTGTTCTACAGTTGCATGATTCGAAGACTAAGAGCAGTCTTCGTCATTGTTAAGCATTAAATACATAAAAAAGATCACTTGCACAAATATCACAAGAAAGTTTGGCAAGCAAGGATGTAAACACCTAACCCATTTGTGCTCAATTGACCAGAGTTGATGCATTAGAAATTCAGAATGCAGACACCAGCAACCAGATCATGCAAGACGAAAATTCTAAATGGAACTCGAGCTCCATGGAGACCGAATTTTGATAATTCAAAAATAATAGTTTTATGTTTCAAAAAGTTCTGAAAAAAACCCAGAGATGTAATGTACATGTGTATAAATTTCATGGTGAAATATGTTAAAATGAGAGCTACACAAAAAAAAGCAAATATGTGGCTTTTTAGTGCATGCACTGTTCACTCTCAAAGTCCACGATTCTTTTTTTTTTGTGCAGCTTGTAATTCAAGGTATTTCATCGTGATTTTTCTTTAACCATGCAGGAGAGCTGCATGTATATTATAATAAAGAGGGAAAGGATACACACGACCAGTTCGACAAAAACTCCAAAACTTAACAAAACAAAAACAGAAACAAACAAACAAACAACAAGCGAGCAAAATAACAGTGATGGCCACAGCTAGCAGCCTATTAGTGAAGGATCATACGCCCCAGATTCGCCACCTCCCATCGCCTAGCGTCAGATATGACTTGATCAATGACTCTTTGTAAAGGAAAGAAGTGATTATCCGTAACCCTGCCGTTCCTCTCACGCCAAATGCTCCAAATAATAAGGTGCGCCAAAGAGTTCAGAGATTTCCTCTTAGTGTCTTGAGTTCTCGATCTAGCGTCGAGCCACCAATCACGGAGGGGCAAGTTGCCCAAAGAAACACCGAACTCCAGATAATCCGAATGACCGTGCACCCAGTAAACAGATGATGAACTGATTCTTGGGCACTATGACAGAAACAGCAAGAATCCTGATGAGGCAAGCTGTGCTTGGCAAGGCGGTCCACCGATCTAGACTCGCCCTCTGACGACCAACCAAAGAAAAAGCTTTGTTTTAGAGGTGCCGATGTCTTCCAAATACTGCTTGCTGTCCTACACTTAATTGAAGTGGGAATTGTAGACTGATTTTACTGAGTATGACCCCCTCAGCCTCCCAACTGAATGTCCATCTGTCATCAGCAGTGGGATCAATTTGGACATTGGTAATGATCTCCCACAAGGTAAGCACCTGATGGAACATATGAATAAAAAAAAATCTGCCTCTTAATATATCTGATCCATGCACCATTGGTCATTGCTTCCACGATGGTTCTCCTCTCTCTAACAACCATCGGTATGGCACTGACGATATCCGGAGCAAATTCCGCAACAGCAGCGCCCTGCACCCAACAATCTGTCCAGACAAAGCATCGTTGCCCATTGCCCAGTTCGACCCGAGCCGCCACATTGAATAGCTGTCTTTCATGATGCTCCAGGGAGGCTAAGCAATAATGCTCCAAGATCGGTTCCCTGCTGTATGCGCCTTCCATGCTCAGCATAACTTGAGAGCGGAGTTCATAATCTCTAGGTCCAGGATACCCAGACCCCCACACTCCTTTGGCGTGAGTAGGAGGCCCAAACAGGTGGAAGATCCCCAGGTGAAACCGAAACCGACATAGAATATGATCCTAGTGCAGCTTACATTTTCACAGTGTTTACTAAAATTTAGGAACAGACACATGAAATTCAACCAACACACTCAATCTGGCATCGTAAGGTTCGTGGCGTAACATAATATTAAGTGGGAGCCATAGAACAGGAGGCACACCTGGAATTGCGTCCGGGCATTGCAGAGAACTTCAGAGAAAGCATAGCCCCAGCTGCAGCGCCTGGCAACCTGGGTGGGAGAAAGACACGGGATGCCCCTTTCTCAGGACGGTTTCTTGCACGCATTTCGTCGAGCACCGGTCCTGCACCCGCAGGGGGTCATCTAATCGAACACCACCAGCCGGGCATTCCGACGGGGCCATTTCGTCAAGCACCATCGGGGCGCTCTCTGGGCGGAGCTTCACTCACCTCCCGCGGCTTCTCGCAGTCCGGCCTGCCGCCGCTTGTCTCCAGTATGGTGCATCAGCACCGGCAGCCTTGGCGCTGCGACATGGCAATGAACTCTAATCTTGATTCAGGCAGTAAATTACGCCATGAGAGCGGGCAGGTCGAACGCAGGGGTCCATTTCTCACGATCGCAAGCTGCATGCGGCAGATTGGGTTCGCGATTGCTGCGGCAACAGAAACTGTACTAGACTCTGCAAGCGGACAAGACATACGACGACACCCCTGCTATTTAGGGATCGGTGGCCTAGTAGGGAAATCCCTATTTGCCGCGCGTTGCGGCATCGCACAGCAGCCGCACTAGCAAAGCGACTGAGCCGGCCCATTTAACCAGTTCGTTCGTTCATGTTGACGAATGTTTTTTTTACTCCAGTTTATTATAGTTTTTGTTTTTTATGTTTTCCTGTTTCTTTTTTCATTTCTTTTCCGATTTCAAGTTTATTTTACTTTTATAAAAAATGTTTGCAAATTTCAAATATTGTTTGGAATTCACAAAGTTATTTCTATTTTTTCAATTATGTTCACAATATTAAAAATGTTTGCTAATTTGAAAAATGTCTGCATTTCAAAAATTCTTCATAATTTTCGAATATTGTTCGGCTTTCACAAGAAATGCTCGAAATTTTAAAAAATGTTCCTGATTTTGAAAATATGTTTAAATTCAAAAAGTGTTCACATTTTTCCAAAACTTGTTGGGGATTTAAAAAATTATTTGGAATTTAAAAAAAATCCCTTTTTCATTATTTGTTCACAAAGACAAAAAAATTTGTACCCAAATTCAGAAATTGTTCACATTTTTTCCCGTTCTTGATTGTCAATTTTTTTTGGTGTTTTAAAGAATGTTCCCGTTTTCAAGATTTGTTCACAATTTTTTTTAATAATTATATTTTAAAATTTTGTTCACAATTTTTAAAAACTTGTTCGTTTTTATCAAAATTTGTCATAATTTTCTAAAAATGTTCTCACTTTCCAAAAATTATTTCGGTTTTGAAATTTTGGTTAAAATTTCAAAACGGTTCACAAATTTTCACAACTCATGTGTGTTTGTCAAAAACGTTCGGAATGTTTTAAATATCTTCCGAATTTGTAAGAAATGATTAAAAAAATCGATGTGCCCATGTAACTAGTTCTAAAGAGTTCGCCTCGCCTATTTACCAGGAACACTAATCGGCCATAATAGTATTATAGCTGGTCGTGAGTTCGAATCCTAGCTTTCGCTTCACATTTTTCTTATCAACGCTCGTCGCTCCTACGTGGGCCGGCCCAGTGGGATGACTGCTTGTGCGAAGCCCCGACATTCTATCGCAGAATGCGGTAGATAGGAGGTCTCGCCTAGTAGAGTATAATAACAAAATGCTACCCATCAATAGAAAAAATACAAAGTAAAGCTCGTGCTTGGCTATTGGGCATACCTGGCCACATGGGTCGTGCTTTTAAGGCCGGTCCACGGGCACGGATTTTTGGCCCAGCAAGTGTCTGACATAGCATGTGGATAGAAGGGTACATGAGCTAGTAAGTATAGTACTCACATCGATAGACCATGCTCTATATTGGGGTTGAAGAGGATGACATGCATATTTTCTTCTCTTGCCCCTATGCTAAAGCAGTTGGGTTCTCTACTAGTAAAATCCCTTGTTTATTATATCATAGTTGTTACAACATCACACGTATGTGCCGGAAATTATTCAGGTCACCCAATTTTTTTTTATTCAGGTCATTCTAAACTCGGGGCACTCCCAAGCCTCTTTGTGCACTGTCTGACTCGAGGGCTCCCTTGAGTAAGTTCGACCCGCTTATGGGGCGGGTAGCGTCTAGGGCGAAACCTTGGTGCGGTCGTTTTACAACAAAAGGGAGTACGACCGTCCTTATATATGAAGGAAATATGCCTTAGAGGCAATAATAAAGTTGTTATTTATATTTCCTTATATCATGATAAATGTTTATTATTCATGCTAGAATTGTATTAACCGGAAACTTGATACATGTGTGAATACATAGACAAAACAAAATGTCCCTAGTATGCCTCTACTTGACTAGCTCGTTAATCAAAGATGGTTATGTTTCCTGACCATAGACATGTGTTATCATTTGATGAACGGGATCACATCATGAGATAATGATGTGATGAACAAGACCCATCCGTTAGCTTAGCATAATGATCAATAAGTTTTATTGCTACTGTTTTCTTCATGACTTATACATGTTCCTCTGACTATGAGATTATGCAACTCCCGAATACCGGAGGAACACCTTGTGTGCTATCAAACGTCACAACGTAACTGGTGATTATAAAGATGCTCTACAGGTGTCTCCGAAGGTGTTTGTTGGGTTGGCATAGATCGAGATTAGGATTTGTCACTCCGTGTATCGGAGGGGTATCTCTGGGCCCTTTCGGTAATGCTCATCACTATAAGCCTTGCAAGCAATGTGATTAATGAGTTAGTTGCAGGATGAAGCATTACGCAACGAGTAAAGAGACTTGTCAGTAACGAGATTGAACTAGGTATGAAGATACGAACGATCGAATCACGGGCAAGTAACATACCGATGACAAAGGAAACAACGTATGTTGTTGTGCGGTTTGACCGATAAAGATCTTCATAGAATATGTAGGAGCCAATATGAGTATCCAGGTTCCGCTATTGGTTATTGATTGAAGATGTGTCTCGATCATGTCTACATAGTTCTCGAACCCGTAGGGTCCGCACGCTTAACGTTCGATGATGATTTGTATTATGAGTTATGTGTTTTGATGACCGAAGTTTGTTCGGAGTCCCGGATGAGATCAAGGACATGACGAGGAGTCTCGTAATGGTCGAGAGGTAAAGATTTATATATTGGAAGGTGGTATTCGGACACCAGAAGGGTTCTGGAGTGTATCGGGTACAAACCGGAGTACCAAAAGGGTTTCCGGAACCCCCCTGGTGGAAGATATGGGCCATATGGGCCATGGGAGGGAGGCTAACCAGCCCACAAGGGGCTGGTGCGCCCCCCACAAGGGAGGAGGCCGAATCGGACTAGGGAAAGGGGGCGCCACCCCCCTTTCCTTCTCCTACTCCCTCTCCTTTCCCCTTTCCACCTCCGTAAGAAGGAAAAAAAGAGGGGGGCCGAATCCTACTAGGAGTGGAGTCCTAGTAGGACTTTCCCCTCCCTTGGCGCACCCCTGGTGGCCGGCCTCCTCCTCCCTACTTTATATACGGGGGCAGGAGAGCACCCCAAAGGAACAACATTGTCTTAGCCGTGTGTGGTGCCCCCCTCCATCGTTAACACCTCGGTCATATCGTTGCAGTGCTTAGGCGAAGCCCTGTGCTGGTATCATCATCAACACCGTCGCCATGCCGTCGTGCTGACGGAACTCTCCCTCACCCTCAACTGGATCAAGAGCTCGAGGGACGTCATCGTGCTGAACGTGTGCTGAACACGGAGGTGCCGTACGTTCGGTACTTGGATCGGTTCGATCGTGAAGACGTTCGACTACATCAACCGCGTTACTAAACGCTTTCGCTTTCGGTCTACGAGGGTACGTGGACACACTCTTCCGTCTCGTTGCTATGCATCTCCTAAATAGATCTTGCGTGATCGTAGGAATTTTTTTGAATTACTACGTTCCCCAACAATATATAGATTTCAACATTTCTAGTTTCCCTATGTTATGATGGGGTTATATATCTTACCGGAAGGGTTTCATAGCTTCTTTGATAAAGACCTTTCGTGATTCTTTTGGCAAGCAATGGATGGCCGATAGAAATACCATATGGTAAAGTGGGTTGACATTTGCATGCAAAAGGACTTGAGATGGGTAGGGATTCAACACGTCCCGTGGTCCCTATGCTACAGTAGGTCCGGTGGATAATTCGCGGAGATGGAAGTTTATGGTTCCAACTTATTTTAAGTAAAATACTAGAGGGGCCAACCCCTGTTTGCATGTGGATGTAGGGAGGGATCCCCATTTTAGAGGTCCATCCAGTAGATCAAGCATATGAGATCCGTGTGGGGTTGTCCTTCTCCAATGGCAATGGTGAGGGGACCCAATTTTTGCTTAACCCGAGAGTGGACGGGATCTTGCTATGTATGGGGTCAAACTTGTTAGTCATCTGCTCGGATCCGATGGTGTTTCTCCACGGCTGCCCACAATGGTTGGAACATCTTGTTCCCGGACATTTGGAGACCGTAGAGTGGGCTAGCTTGCGGACATCCCTCCCGCCGTTGCTCAGATTATCCGGACAGCGTATCCTGGCAGCTGGCCCCTTCAGGGGACTTTTCTCTCGGCTCGGCATATCATTCCTTGTGCTGACGACCGCCTATTGCCTGGCTCCTTCACTCTAAAAAGAGCTCTTACCCCTTAAGATCAAAATCTTTGTGTTGGCAATTGTTGCAAGATCACCTCTCATATGGGACGGAGGTGATCAAGCGGCACGACTCTAGAAATGTGTTGTGCCCTTTTTGAGGTGTCCCAGAGCCTGGGACCCACATCCTCTTCTCTTGAATGGTGGCAAGAGTTTTTCAGAGTTTTGTCCAAGAGGCTCTGGGGCTGACTGGGAGGCCCTAGACCTAGCTCGCTCCCTTCAAACCCATGCCAACCAGACCGGGAGGAGGAGACACATCTCCTGGCTTGTATTTGCGGTGCTAGCTTGGCCCCTGTGGATGATGCGTAATAAGATGGTAATTAAGTGGGTCTTTCTTAAGCGGACCTCTGACTCAATCTTCAAATTGCTTGCATTTTTGCAGCATTGGCATGCGTTGTCTAGACAGCATGATCGCGATCGGCTTGGCCTTATGATGGACGCGATCACTGATGCCGCTCGCCGATTTGCCTAGTTACGGGCCTCTAGAGACTCCGACCACTTCGTGGTCTTTTTTCTTATTTCTTTTATGCTTTTTTGGGCGTGTTTGTGTTTGATGCCCTAGCAGACTATTTTATTCTATTTTTTTAGCATAACTATTTTATTCTATTATGCATGTAAACTTGTTGTATGGAAGTCATGGTTGCTTCATTTATAAAACATGGTGAAAGCCTATTTTGAGGAGTCTCTATGTGCAACTTCATGTCATTTCTTTAGTATTTATGAAAATCTAGGAATGACAAGCGCCTTGAAAGAAAACAGGAAACCCCCCGTATGTATATTTTGCTGCACAATCACTCATACAGGGACAAATGGCTCAAGATCACGACATGACCAACTACATGACGAGGGATAACAGATGCACCTACCGACGCTTGACAATGCGCTCAGTACTGGGAGCACCATGAGAACTGATTTACAACTAACAAGTTTCAAAGTCTTCCCTGATACTGCCTGGAATACAAAGGCACACAAGCATGCTACATGAATTAGCGTATACATTTGCAACGAGCAACTAAATCAGAGAATAAATGTTATGATTACGGCATGATGCAAAGCTGTTAATTCTCTTCAAAAGCCAGGGTTCTGCTTTTAGGTTCCCAACTTGCTTCAGCTGCTCAACTCAACCAGGACATGCTACAATCAGGTACTTTTTTTAGAACGAAGGCTCAAGTCGAGCCCGGCTTCAATCGGCAAATATTACAGCAACCATCAACTTACATAATCTAAACAAAGAAACAACTAAAAAAGGTACAGAGTGTTGTGCAAGCACTAACAAGCTTCCTACCATCTACAAGCAAGGATGAAGAATCTAAGGTACAAAAACAGCTTGCAGACGATGAAGCCCTCCACTGAGTGCAAGCCACCCCCCAGACACACCAGCAGGCCTTGAGGAGACACAACTAGCAGGTGAGAGTAACTCTGACAGCTCCATGGGCTTCGGCCGAATCGGAGACGACCTCCTACATCTCCGAAAGGGGCTCCCTGCTTCCTCGCCTGGCACAAGGCGTCGATCTGTCGGATGATGCATACGTTCTCCCGAGAGCAAAGGTGTACACCTAACATCATAGCCACCCAGAAAACCATACCATTGCACCATCAACACGCATCACCAAGCACAACAAAGGGAAATATGGGCACTGGGAGGGAACCTGCACGCAAGGAGAAGCAAATGCACGACGGAACTGCTGCTGACAGAGCAGCAATGGAGGGAAGACACATGACATAACTTGGAGACGGTGCCTTGAACACAGAACAGACTCCAAGCTCACACGACCCATATATGGCCATGGCTACCGCAGAGAGGAACCCAATCCCCTGCCCAAACGGCACATAGGAATGCTGGCCACCGACAAGGAAGTGTCCATGAGCACCACAAAATAGGCGAACAGGGCACCACCAAGGCACCTCAAACTCCAACCACACCGCTGCCAAACGCCTACCAACCAGACCGGACTCACGACGACCCCATGCTCACCGAAGGTGGCACCTCCATGAAGGTGACGACGCCGTGAGCATCGCTACCGCCCAATCCAGAGGGATTTCGGTTTTCACCTCGGTACACGAGCAGGGGGAGAGGCAAAGGGGGAAGGGATAACCTTGAAGGCGCCTACAACTCTACAAGTAGGGGACGACGCTCGCATGGGTCGTCGTCGTCGTGGACGACAGAGTCGGCCTTAGATTTCTCCGAGCTCCACGTCTCCCCCAACCCCTACCTCAGATGCGGCGTCGACGGCCTGGGGCGGCTTGAGACCAGATCTGATGGGGGGGCGGGAGGGTTGGAGGCGGAGGCGTCAGATCAGGGACGGGCGCCCCCGAGGCCACCCCGCCCCACTGCCACCACCCGCCACTGCCTTGCCGCCCGCGCGACCAAGGGGGTGGCCAGCACCAGCGACGGTCACGGGCCGAGGTTGACGTCGCTCCATTGCCCGAGGTTGCCACCTCAGCTCCAAAGCCCCCTGCGCGCGACAGACAACAAATCCTCACCACCACCTTCCCTGGTGGTTGCGCAGCATTTCAGAGACGTTCTCCGATGGTGGCGAGGGAGAGGAGAAGGGGGAGGGGTGGCCCGTGGCTAGGGTTAGCGCCTCCCAAGTTGCCCCTGCGGGAGCGACACGAGGGCCAAGCGGGATTTCCCTGAGAAGAAGATTCTTCGTGACATAAATTTCTAGCTCACAATCAGGTACTCACTAGAGTCATAGCTGTTGAGGATGCTCACTCCCATCCAGGCCACTGGGAGACCAGATCTCATGTTGCAAATGTCTCCAACCTCTAGAAAGCTCACTCTCTGAATATTTACCACATCAAGAGAGACTTGAATGGTTTGGCTCACACCTGTGCTAAGGAAGCGTTGAAGAAACTTTTTTTTGCATGGTAATACGTGTCTCATTTATATCAAAAGGATCATAGTACAAACCACGTACACACAGATCTGGTAAAACTGAACAAATAGCAGAACACTATCCTTTGCACAAGGGAACAACGCCCAAGAAGTAAAATTACAAACAAGACCGAAGAAACCTCTGAACTTGACACCAACGTCCGTCACCTGCTTCTGGCACCACCACAACAACCACAAAAGGAAACAAAATGATGGATCATCTTCTTACAATCTTACCCGAGCTCAACACGGTTTCATCGCTGATATGCAGCTTTGCGGACCTCCAAGGTAGTTCACCAAAGGCGAAACCAATACCGTTGGACGAATCAGACAGGGGCAACACCCCAGGCACGTCATCGAACTCCAGATCTGGCACCTCCACATGACTAAGACGTCGGAGGAGGAAATCAGATCTGCCATCCACGCACCACGAACCCATCACACGATCCACCATCTTCCAGATGCCGCCAATGCAGACCATAGATCTGCATCCGCTCTTGGACTACCTCCCAAGCTCCGTGCTGGCACTGGAGCAAACATCGTCGTAACGACGGAGCATGAGGGCACAGGTCCACCACGAGGATGCCACCACCGTCACAACATCCTTGCTTGAACAGACTGGATTCCAAATCCATCCCCAACCATAGGACCAATCGCCTCACCGGAGTAGGATCTAAAGAAATTTTATTCAGCGTCGTCATCGCCGCCCTCAAAACAAAGGTGATGAACAGCCTAAAACTAAGCAACTTTGGCCTAAAACTATCCACACACGTCGATCCGACGACCCCCCTCACCACCGACGACCGAGGTCGTCGGCGGAGGGGAGCCGCCGGAGGAACTCCCTGGCAGCGCAGCACAGGCGAGAAAAGAACGATAGGCAGACGAGCCTAGTCTAACACGACCAATTGATTTGGCAGCTCGTCGAAACGTTGAAGAAACTGAATATGCAATCCCCTTCTTCCTTTTGTACAAATACTTTCCATAGGGGAATGCAATGCCCAATGTTGCTTCTTTTAAGCAACTTTTTTCTGCAAGGTTTCACGATCCTTGATGTAAAATGTTTAAGCAACTTTTTTCTGCAAGGTTTCACGATCCTTGATGTAAAATGTGTGTGAATCCAATGTATGGCTCCTTTTTCAGATAAAACAATAGTCTCACTGTACATGCCAGTCTATACACCAATATCTGTAAGCCCGTATGTCTGCTCATAAAATTATTGGCACAAATATTCGTAGCCATTGCAACGGCCCAGATAACAAGCTCATGTGCATCTGAGAGTCAAAACGCCACTCCCGAACTTATTATGGATGTGTTAAGGGGCATAAGTGTGACTGCTTACTACTATACTACCTTAAGATGTTTTGTTGTACTGCTTTATTAGGATGCTTTACCTATTGCTAGGAAATTTGATATTATGACTTAACTATGAATTATGTCTCATGTTAATTCTTGGAATTAAAATATTTCCCCCATTTTCCGACAATCTGGAATCTTTATTCAACTTGTTGCAACTGAAAAAATGGCTGGATTCCCTAAAAAAAGGCCGGTGCATCCGATACCATGAGACCTAAGAGGTTTGATGGAAAGAGTTTCCGTAGGTGACAAGCACGAAAGCAAAATCAGGAAAGTAAAATAGTAAGGTAGTACACATTTCAGAATATCGAAAAAATTGTTCTATTGCAAAGAGCAGCCTTACGCCAGGCCCATCTCGGTCGCATCTCCTCCCTCCCGTCCTATTGTGAAGAAGAGGAAGGAGGTATCTTAAAGGTTGTCTGGAAAAAAAAGGAGATATTTTAAAACCAGTGTGGCGAATTGTAGGACCAGAACTACACATAAACTGAAGTTTGGCTAAGTTAGAAAATTGATGTGAGTACCTCCCAAGCAGCATACATTGTTGATGCTCGGATAAGCTCATCCGAATCTCTGCGAGGCATGTTGAGCCTCTTACCAACAAACATACCCATGGAAAATGATGGTTGGCAAACAGTTAAGCAAGTGCTCAAGGACTAAGCTAGGCCAGACGACAACCGTAAATAAACAATAGGAGACACTAATCTAGTGAAGGATTTTCCTAATTTGCAATGAACTCACACCTCAACACTATGCACAATAGCCAGCTCCTCCCTTGCAGGTGCCAGCCATAAGATGGTTTGCTGCTGCCTGCTGGTGGCAATCCTAAGCTCGGTCAAAGCATCTTAACACCCGCATCATCCAGGAGCTGCAACTCATGGGGAATTAATAGTCAATGCTCCACAGCGCTGTCTAACAAACATGCATAATGCGGCTGGCTCAACTTCAAGTTGCTTAGTTTACGTGACCTGCATTTTATATCACCCACTACCACTAGCTTCTGGTCACAACAAGGGCGAGTATGCGAGAAACCATCCCGAGTGGAGCTCCACGACGCGGAGTCATGCCTCACGCGTTGTCTTCCGTTGCCTTTCTTATTTCATCCCGCCGAATTCACAGCGCAGTTTCCCTTTCCCTGCAAAGAAAAGGTCACAATGTATACTTAATTTTCGGTTTGTTTTGATAGGTGAGAACTGAGAGCGATAGCATTTGATCTGAAGGCATAATTAGGCATGAGACTATAGAACACATACCCGGTGGTACTGTACAAAAACTTGCAGTACAACCTACTGTCACCCAAGTTGTACTTTTTTGTGCATTTCTACATCACATGTAGTTTCTACGTCATGTATGCCCCCATAAGAATGGAGGGGAGTGCTTCGGTACAACCCCCCTAAAACGTATAGTGGATAGTATGGTAATTTCACATTAGGTATAGGAATACCCACCCGACGCTGTACGTCCGCGCGCGACGGCATACGCCCGCCCGCGTATGCCGCACCCGTCGTTGTATGTACGCCCGCCGTGTATGCCGCACCCGTCGCTGTACATACGCCCGCCCGCGTACCCGCACCCGTCGCCGTACGTCGCCGTCGTACGCCCGCACGTCTCGACGTTGGCGTCGACAGTTGTTGGAGAAAAAAAAAGACACAACTCAGAACCCTAACGCATCCACGCCGTCTCCACGTCGGCCCCCGTCTGCGCTAAGTCGCCGTCGCCCGGGCCGCCGCCCAAATAGGCCGCCGCGCGTGCCCCGGCGCCGTTACCGCTGCCGCCGCGCCTGCCCAGGCTCCGTTGCCGCTGCCGCCGCGTTCCATTCCCGTCGCCCAGATGGCCGCCCACCCACGATCTACGTCGCCGCCTCCCTCCGCGCAGTACGCCTGCTACGACCAGCCGTCGTCCTCACGCCGTCGACACCTGCCTCCGCCGGCCAGCAACTTCAGGCCGTCATCAGAAGAAATGGATCCGGCTGAAATCCTGGCCGCCGTGCAAGAGGTTGGTTAGAGACAACATTGTGCTTGATGAAATAATTGTTTTAGGGATGATGTTACACGGTGTTTGATTGATCGTACAATTTTTTTTAACTATGTATAGTTAGAGGAGGAGGGCGATTATGATGGCAATGATTACGACGAGGACAACGAAACCTCGTCACTGAATATGGATGAACCTGCTGAGGAGAACTACATGAGTTTGGATGAATCTTATAGTGGCAATGTAAGTGTGATCAAGGTTGATAAAAACAATAAATATGGTAGACCGCACGGAAATTTTCATAATTTTTTGCATCATGCAGTGACATGGCGATGATGATGATGATATGGATATAGATGATTCATTTGCCCAAAGTGCACTCCGGGTATGTCATAAATAAAATCAGAGAAGAAATGTCATAATTACCATATTAGCGCTTACATGTTTTGTTTGCAATGCGCGCAGATGGACGAGGACGGGAACTTTGTGAGGAATATTGTGGACGATGAAAGTGACAAATCGCACGTTGATCCATCTCATGATGACAGCTCCAGCAAAGTAAGTTTTCAAACTTACATAACTATATTATTACATATTAAAATAATAACTGACTGACATAAATGGTTTAATGCATTAATTTACAGGGAGATGTAGATGGTACAAGCGGGAATGATGAGTATGTTGGTGATGATCTGTTTAATTTTGACATCGGATTTGATGAATATCAGCAAGAATCATTGGACATGCATTGGAAGGTCATGAGGAAGACGTTCAAGTCACTAGGAGAGGCTTACATTTTCTATAACCAGTATGCTTACGAGCGTGGTTTCAGCGTAAGAAAGGACTCACTGAAATATTCGAAAGGTCCTGAGGGAACTAAGCGCTTGAGAAAGTATCGGTGTGCGAGAGCTGGGAAACGACAGGCAAAACTTTGTACAATGGAAGGCAGGACCCGCAGACTAAGAGGGGAGACTCGTTGCTTCTGCGATGCGCACATAACTTTGAAACTTGATAAAGAGCGTGACGTTTGGTATGTCAGCAGTTTCAATGATGATCACAGTCACGTTCTAGCTAGACCGGATGAAGTCACGTTTCTTCGGTCTCATAATCAGATAAAAGAATATCAGAAAGCTGAGATCTTAACCATGGCAGGTGCTGGAATCAGGAAACATATGATTTATGATCAACTCGTCAGTAGGTACGGGTCATATGCAAAGGCTGGTTTTGGGAGGAAGAAGCTTTATAACATGTGTTATAGAGAAAAAATGAAATTGCTTGCACAAGGTGATGCAGACACTGCCATTGGGATCATGATGACCAGAAAAGAGAGAGATCCAGATTTCTTCTTTGAGCACACCGTCGATGATGAAGGAAGGTTGAAAAACATATTCTGGTGTGATTCTCAATCACGTCGAGACTATGTTGACTACGGTGATGTGACAGTCTTCGACAGCACATACAGGATGAATAGGTATGGCATGCCATTTATACCTTTTGTTGGTCTGAACAACCACCGTTGCACCACGGTATTCGGTTGTGCTCTTGTGTCTGACGAGACGGAGGATACATATGTCTGGCTGCTTCAGACATTTTTGAGGGCTCATTGTCAGAAGAGGCCCAGGTCAGTAATTACTGATGGAGATGCAGCTATGATTAAGGCCATAAGAAAGGTACTTTCGGAGGTTTGGCATCGTCTTTGCTCGTGGCATATTGAGAAGAACATGCAGAAACACCTTCATCATAAGTCTCTAAAGGAGTTCAGGTCTCTACTTTATTATGCCACTTCAAAGAAGGTATTTGAGGAGAGATGGGCAGCGTTTTGCGCCAAATGGCAGTCGGAGAAAACAAAAACATGGTTACATAGGATGTACAAGAAGAAAAGGCTTTGGGCTGCATCATATCTGTCAGGTGGGTTTTTCTTAGGTATGCGAAGTAACCAGCGAAGTGAGAGTCTGAATTCATGCCTTCACTTGCATCTAGACTCCGGTATGACTATTGTTGATATGATTGTGCACTATGAGAACTGCATAGTTCGTCTTCGTGAGAACGAGGCGCATGACGATTACACAAACTCACAGACAGTTTCAGTACCAGTATTGGACGAGTGTAAAGATATTGAGAAATCAGCTGCCCGTGAGTTCACTGCGGCAAACTTTTATATCTTGCAGGAAGATATTGAGAAGGCACGGGAGCTTGAGGTCCTTGAGAGACTGAGAGGAGCAGACACTCACAGATTCATACTGACATGGAAGGAAAATAGGGATATGAGATTCACTGTGGAGTACACCCCAGGTAACTCCGAAGAAACTGTGAGGTGCAGTTGCAGAAGCATGTATCGCAAAGGACTTCCTTGCAAACATATTCTTCATGTTCTGATTCAGCTACGCTTATGTGAGATACCTAAGTGTTTAGTGTTGCGGAGGTTGAGCCAAGTTGCAAGGGGTGGACTTCCCGTGAAGCGCACTAGCGATCTGTTTGCGTGGGGATGGACAGGTGCAGGTGACAGAGCTAGGTACAGTGAGTTGACTATCTTATCTGCTGAAGCAACTCATAAAGCATGTCATAAACCATTTTTATTCGACAAGTTGAAGGCGGCTCTGAGGGACATAATAGATAATGATTACACTGAGGAGGATGAGCCTGGTGCAGGGGTACAGTTTGTGAACGACGATGCATTTGAGCCTAATCAAGATTATGGTCTTGTTCGTGATCCCGCTAAAGTTAACACCAAAGGTACACCAAAACAGAATGTTAAAGGCCGCGGTAAGAATGGTCCTGATGTCACTAAAAATGGGCGACCTAAAGCTTTTGATGAGAAAAGCAAACGTCAATGTGGACTGTGTGGTCTTACGGGTCATTATAAGTCCACGTGCCCTCAAAATCCTAAGTATGATTCTTTTATGTTATTGTAAATCTTATTGTTCAACCTGAATTTATTTGTTTATTGTGAATTAACACATATCTTACTGTTATGTAGGAACTTTGTTTGAATTGTGGAGTATGGAAGATTGCTACGGATTGCTATGGAAGATTGCTTCACCCTTTCATTGGAGACAGTTATTAATGTTCTACATATGTGATCTTTAATAATTGTTGAAATATGTTATATGAACTTATTTTACTTTATTGCTACGATATACCGACATAAGTAGTTGTTTTGATGAAAGACTATGTAATGCAACAAGGAGTTTTTACTTTGTTTATTTTCATGTGCTCATTTTGCACAGAACTGCCGTCGCTTATTTTGACAGTGCCGTCGTTGTTGTTTTGACAGTGCTCATTTTTGCACACTAGTGCCGTCGTTGTTTACTGTTATTTTGCTCTTTGTTGTTATTTTTTCCCAGCACTGTACGGTCGCCGTCGCTTAGAACCCCGTCGTTTTAATTTTTTTTAAAGACTGACAATAGCGCCGGTGGCACTGTCCCACAGCGACAGCGTCGGGCGGCTGGCGGCAGTACGAAGTAATCAACTAGTTCGACAGCTCATGTGCCGCCGGGTATATAAGCCGGTCGTCGCGCCCTCCGTCGGGCGAGGTGGGACTAAACATTTCCCGTCGCCCCGCGTGGAACTTGGGCCGTCGTCCCGCCGCCTGCTACTTGGGCCGTCTTCACGTCGCGGGCGTATAGTGTTATTTGGCCGGCCCACGCGGTCACGCGCGTCGCTGCAGGCACGGCGGCTGCGGGCAGCCAAGTTTTTAGTCCCACCTCGCCCGACGGAGCGCGCGACGACCGGCTTATATACCCGGCGGCGCGCTTGCAGTCGAACGTCTTCGATTAAACTGTTATGCCACCCGTCGTCCGACGCTGTCCTGTTGGACAGTGCCGTCGGTCCTGTCTGACGTCAGACTAGCCGGCGCACTTGTTGGGCAATTTTTTTACAATGGACAACTAGGGGAATTTTTTTTACAATGGACAACTAAGAACGTCGGTGTTATAAGCGACGTCGTCTGTGCTTTCAAAATAACACTAACATAAGAACGTCGGTCGGTGTTACACGCATAATAAATACATGTGCATTTTTATTAACGTTCAGCAGTACAGGAAAACATGGACTGACGTATCCAAACAATTTGACGACCACAGAACTATGAATATGAAAGACAATGGCTTGAAGACAACATAATAATCCAAATGTCATTCTTGCCTTAATAAATATTCAAAATAGTAGTGTCTTCTTCGTCACAAGATATCAAAGTCGAAATAAATGTAAACATTATTTGAGCCTACAAAATTTTGTACTACAAAAATTTTGCCACATTTATTTCTTCTTTGCAAGCCGGGTAACTTTGTCCTTCACATCGTTGAGCGTATTTCCCTCCGCAAAAATAAGCTGCGCAATCATTAAGTCCCTCGATTTATCAATTGACCCCTGTTAGAACTTCATATTAGTACAATTTAAATAGTATTACATTATGAATTTAATTTAATATAAGCATTTCAAATAAAACCAGACCTGAGAAAAATGGCTTGTCCACTTTTCACCGTTCCAATATTGAAAGCACCGAAGAACAAATATTCCACATGAATTGCTGGTCCATACAAACAATGGTTCATAAGTTCGCATTTCATGTAAGATATTACAACAATATGAAAGTATTTACTCACCCGTCTTCTTGTTGTGGCATCTTATACGTTTTGATAGGCCAATTAGACACATCCGGATAATTCACAGCACCGCTAGCATTCGCATCACGTATGTCATATCCAAGTTGTTTTCTCTATTCATATAGATGATAGCACGAAAAGAATTTAACATAGTTCAGTTATTAAATGATAGTTTCAATATGCTCATGTAAATTTATGTCGTACCAGCTCCTCAACTTTTTCTCTAATTTCACTGTCAAGTTCGGGTCCCATCAAAGAATCAAGAACCTGAAACTCTTCCTTGGGGCGATGCATGACAACCGAAACCCAGTGGGTATTTCCCTTATTAAGAGGAATATAAAGCTGCATCACAACGAAAATATGATGCAATCAACACATACCCTCTTATTATTTATTACCCATATATGCATACATTAAGGCAGTTGAACTTACCTTATATTTTTTGAAATACTCATCGGTGCATCTATTCACGGGTCCATTCTTCTTCGCCACAACTTCGTTCTCATTTCTCCCTGGCTCGGTGTCCGATCTAATTTCAAGTAACCAATTGACCAGATAGGTCGGCATTATATGACGATCGTCACCAACAACTCCCAACAGATACGACGAATAAGCATTGATAACCTGAAAATAATTTATATGATGTATAACAATTCCAATTTGCATTGAAAGTTAATATAAAGCACAACAATAACTTACATCACCGGTTAGCCATTGATGGTCAAGAATTGTACAAGCCCTCTCTGCACTGAGACCTTCGCGCATGCCATCATTGAATATTTCCTTCTTTCTATGTTTTGCTGACCGCTCATAAGCACGAACAAACTTAACACTAGCGTTAATCACATCGTATTCATTTTCAAAGACTTCTTTCTCGAATAGTTCTGCAATACATGACGGTAGTATGTTAATAAGTCAATGATAAGTACAAGGTTCAGCTATTAAACAATATGATAAAACTCACTTGTTTTTGCTGTACGTTTTGCACGCTTTGTAGGTATAACTGGAATATAAGGAGACTTTACAAGGTTTGATAGCCTCCGCTTCCGTTTCCCTACACCCTCCTTTTGTACCTCATCTTCTCCAATACAATCTACGGATCCACGTGATGCTATTTCATCTGTTTCTAAAGATGTAATGGATTTCTCATCAGATACCTTAGAAACTTCGATAGGATCTTCTTCATCACCCTTGAAACTATCCAAATATTCAGGTGTGCAATAATAAGGTGTCTTCTCTTCAGAATCATTAATATCATCTTCATCATCCTCTTGCACATTCTTTTTTCTTGGTGTTTTGTAATTGTCCACGTGAGGATTATATACAAATTCTTTACGAGGTGACCCATCATAGTTTCTACTTTCACTATTTTCACCATACTCATTCTCTTCTTCTTTTTCAATATCACCGGCTTTGTAGAATACAACGCTTTTGTTCAATTTCTCTATGACCCTCTGTGATTAAAAATTAGTTGTAATTAGTTATGTGACACATCAAAAAACATAGTGAACAGCAAAATCAGAAAACTTGTACCTGTGCGCATAGCTCCGGCATACGAAGCATATCCTTACGAATGTGCTTCAGCTCAGTCAAAATCCGATCCATCACAGGGTTGTGGGTAGCTGAAGCCTCAGATGTACTAACGCATGTTCTCCTTCCAGTAATGTTAGACTTTCTCGTACTGGATTTCTTGTTCTTTTCAGCCTGTTCCATTCTAATTTTGTTTAAGCGGTACTCTTCAGTAATGGTGTCATCGATCTACAACATAAAGAATCATACAGTCATATTTAATTAATAATAAATTGCAGACTTTAAATGGAAAAATATATATTTAACGTATTACCATTCCAACACCACGACCATATTGAAAGTCGTACTTGTCTCTTTTCTCCGCTGCCGCTTCTGTCCAATTCCTCATCAAGGGGCTCAACAGCGCTAAAGGATCATACTGTGGACCGGTGCTTGGCTGCACCTTCTCCCAATATAGATACTGCAAAACAAACAAACAACCATATAGCATGTGGTACAGTATTACTATATAAAACAATTATTCAATTTAAAAAACAAATTATACCTGCAGAAGTGCAAGGTTGCCACGTGGCCATTCCCTAACACGACCGGGTTGCAAGACCATACCAATCTCCGACAAACAAAACCGCAAAGTGAATGCGTTCCAGTTGAACTTTTTTATCTGCCTGACATCTTGCACTAGTGCATAATAATTCTTCGGAATGTACTCATCAGACACTGGTGCAATTATAGTCCCTAACAGGACGAGAAACGCCATCCGAACAAATTCATCGTCCGCGTTTTTATTTCTCCTAATCTTCTCAATAGGATCATCAATCAATATTTTACCATTCTTCTTGTTAACAAAACAAGCTGGAATTTTTTTAATTGCTTTGCCTTGGTCCATACTCAAAAAACTAGAAACGTCAACTCCTTCATTCTTCAAACCAAATATAGCGAACACATCATCAGGCCTCAGTGAAATCAACCCTTTTTTCCGGCTGCCTCTTGCACCTTGAATTTTTACTACTAGGATTGTAACCTTGAATCATAAGCGCAAGCAAATTATCACACATCTTGACCGAAGGTATTCGTAACATGCCCTCCATCTCCGTTTCGTAAAACGTAAATCGCTGACTTGGTGTTAACTTATTAACAAGACTAACCCACTTTTCTACGGAACATGCAATCACACCATCGATGTCCATACTGCATATAATAATATCTATGTGACGTTGCATGCAGGTAATGTGATATATACTGTTGAAAATATTAAAAGAAATACCTGCCAGACGGCTAATACAGCGGGCGACGGCGGGGGCGTTGACGACCGGTGCTGACGGCGGCGGTGACGTCGACTAGTGCGGGGTGACGACGGGCGTTGACGACCAGTGCTGACGGCGGCGGTCACGTCGACTAGTGCGGGGTGACGACGGGCGTTGACAACCGGCGCTGACGGCGGGTGCAAACGTCGACTAGTGCGGGGGTGACGGCGGGCGTTGACGGCGGCGCGACGCTGTCGGGCGGGGAACGACAGTGCGGGCGGCGGCGGGCGACGGGGATCAGATCGGGCGCGTCGTCGGCACGTACGGCGCAAAAAACTGCATGCGCGACGTGATTGGGCGACGTGCGCGTTGTCGGGGATATTCCCTCAGATAGCGACGGCTCTGGCAGATTTTTTGCTGCGTCGGGCCCGCGGCAATTATTAAGTGGGCGACGGCCCGTCTACTATTTCATTATGGGCGACGGCAAGTTGCCTAGTTTAGTCCCACCTCGGCCGCCGAACGACGCCCTAACCAGCTTATATAGAGGCGTCAGTTAACCCATACATGGTCATAATTAATACTGTGATGTGGCTCTACCTAACTGCTGGGTAGTACAACTGTCCGGGTTGTACTGACCCGGCAGTTGGGTAAAGTCACATCGCAATATTAAATATGTATTTATTTATTTGCAGAATTTTGTCATTTATTATATTTTTTTAACTTTGCACGAAAAACATACATGTTTGTATTATTATTATTTTTTGAACTTTGCACGAAAAACAAACATGTTTATTAATATTGTGACGCAACGTGCGTTCGTAGTCCGTTTTCGTTCATCTCTGGCGTGCGGTCCCCGGGCGGGGCCCCACACGCGCTGCCAAAAGTTTGGTGCATTCCGGCAAACCGCACTGGCACTTGCTGTGCAACCCGGTGGTTTCGGTATGGGCGGAGGGGACCCTCGGTCGTACTTCTCTCGGTCGCATCCGCCAAAGTCGATAATTTTTTTCCACGGGCCACAGTGACCACGCAGGCCACGCACGCCAAATTTTGTCGCGTTCCGACGCTGTACGGATTTTCTATGATTTTTCGCACCGAAAACCCCTAAAACACTGCCCGCACGTGACGCAACATGCGTTCGTAGTCCGTTTTCGTTCATCTCTGGCGTGCGGTCCCCGGGCGGGGCCCCACACGCGCTGCCAAAAGTTGGGTGCATTCCGGCAAACCGCACTGGCACTTGCTGTGCAACCCGGTGGTTTCGGTATGGGCGGAGGGGACCCTCGGTCGTACTTCTCTCGGTCGCATCCGCCAAAGTCGATCATTTTTTTCCACGGGCCACAGTGACCACGCAGGCCACGCACGCCAAATTTTGTCGCGTTCCGACGCTGTACGGATTTTCTATGATTTTTCGCACCGAAAACCCTAAAACACTGCCCGCACGTGACGCAACGTGCGTTCGTAGTCCGTTTTCGTTCATCTCTGGCGTGCGGTCCCCGGGCGGGGCCCCACACGCGCTGCCAAAAGTTGGGTGCATTCCGGCAAACCGCACTGGCACTTGCTGTGCAACCCGGTGGTTTCGGTATGGGCGGAGGGGACCCTCGGTCGTACTTCTCTCGGTCGCATCCGCCAAAGTCGATCATTTTTTTCCACGGGCCACAGTGACCACGCAGGCCACGCACGCCAAATTTTGTCGCGTTCCGACGCTGTACGGATTTTCTATGATTTTTCGCACCGAAAACCCCTAAAACACTGCATGCACGTGACGCAACGTGCGTTCGTAGTCCGTTTTCGTTCATCTCTGGCGTGCGGTCCCCGGGCGGGGCCCCACACGCGCTGCCAAAAGTTGGGTGCATTCCGGCAAACCGCACTGGCACTTGCTGTGCAACCCGGTGGTTTCGGTATGGGCGGAGGGAACCTCGGTCGTACTTCTCTCGGTCGCATCCGCCAAAATCGATCATTTTTCCTCTCAAAGGATTACACCTAAATATACAAGAAATGCCCGAAAATAATAATCCTATAAAACAGGTGTGCAAAGAGCATTTTGTTAACTTCTTTTTTTGGAGTTGATGCTATGCCTTTCTTATTGTCAGTACTATCATTTATCAGGGAAAATCTTAAGCGCTAAATAATCTCTTATTCGCATGGGCCGTACATTGTTTCCGGATTTGGGAACCTTCTAGAAGGTTACCCCTGATTTTCTGGCGGGTTTTCTCTATGTATTTTTTACTTCTGTTTCTTTGGGTCGGTTTTGTTTCGATTTTAAAAGGTTTTACTTACTCAGTTTTAATAATGTTCACTGGACATTAAAAATGTTCATGAAACTAAAAATGTGAGTGCAATTATAAAAAGATGTTCGGACCATTCCACAAATATCCGTGATATTTATTAAAAAAATCATATGTTGAAAAACATGATCATCATTTTCTGAAAAAAGTCATATATTTTCAAAGTGTAATTTCTGAAAATGTTCTATTCCATATGTGTTTAATATATTGATTTCTTTCTATTCCATATGGCATATGAGACGCATACATAATCGGTTTTACGGTTAACCGAACAAACCGAACCGACAAATTTTGGTTAAAAAGGTTCGGTTTATATTTTTACTTTGATTATTTAGGTTTTTATTTTACATAAACCGAAATTTAGAAAACCCGAATAAACCGAACCGAACTAACCATATAAACCGAACACCCACTTAATTAAACATGTCTTAATTAAACATTAGAACATAAAAACTTAATTAAACATGACTTAATTAAACTTAATTAAACATAACTAATTAATCCTAATCTACTACTCGATGAAAAAAATCCTAATCTACTCGTCCTCGTCGGAGTCGGCGAGGTCCACGATCTCTCCCTCGCCGACGTCACCATCGTCGTCACCGTCGCCGTCGTCGCTGCTCTTGCCGCCGTCCTCCCACTAGCCGTCGCCCTCCTGATCCTGACCAATCTGCGGCTGCGCCGCTTCGATGGCCGCCGCCGCATCGAGTGCGGCCTGCAGCTCGGCGGCCTCTGCTGCCGCCGCCATAGCCGCCGCTGTGTCGAGTGCGGCCTGCAGCTCGGCGGCCTATCTCGCCTCCGCGGCCGCCGCAGCGGCCGCCGCTTCTGCCTGCGACGCCCGCAGTGCGATGAGGTAGCCGGGGCAGTCGTCGGGGTCGCCGTCCTCGCGCAGTGCGAACTGCTCCGGCGGGATCTCGACGACGGGAGGGGAGGCGGGCCGGGCGATGGCGGGAACCGGACGGCGGGACGAGCTCGGAGACGGCGCGGACGGCGCGGCTGCCGGAGGGGGACGGCGGGGCCGGCGCGGGGCGGACGACGCGCCGCGCGCGACAGACGACGAGCCGCCCGGGCCCGACGATGAGCCGCCGGTCCGCATCTCCCGACGGGCCTGCGCGACGACGGCCCAGAAGTTTTTGCCCTTCCAAAACCTCGTGCGGCCGACGATGTTCCACCGGCCGCCCTCGTGCTGGCGGAGCTCGGCCGTCGTCGCGCCGGGCCCCCTCGTCGGGTACCCGTCAGCGGTGATGTGGAACACGCGCGGCAGACGGCAGCCCGGCGGCACCATCAACCCGAGACGGATGAGCTCGTCCGTCTCCGGTGTGTCCAGGCTCGTCGGCCACGAGCTGCCGCCGCCGCCGCCGTCGGACGCCATGGAGACTGCCGTGAATGGGAGCTCGTCGGCGGTGGAAGCACGTCGGTGGGTGGGGTGAGCGGTCGAGTCGCGTCGAGTGGAGTGCGGGAGGCAGACGGGCGACGAGGGGCGGCGTTTTAAAGGCAGGCTTCGGTGGGTGGGGGCGCTGTCCGGTAGGTGACCGACGCCCCGGCGTAACGCCGGCATTAATGGCGCATCGGGTCGGCCGCCGCGTCGGGAACCGTCTTTGACCGACGCTTAGACGGCACGCAACCGCCCCGTTCACACACGTCGCGTCGTCGTCCCCACACGTCGCGTCGTCTTATTTTTTTTTTGTCCAGCCGACGCCACGTCGCCACGAGTACGTCGCTCGTCACGTCGTGTCGTTTTTTTATAGGGTCATCGTCGTACGTACGCGGACGGACGCACCTACGGGGTAGTCGGCGTAGAGCCCCGTCGCGCGGGTGGCGGCTTTTTATGTGCTGGGACGATCCTACCCTTTTTTATGAAGGGGTACGGAACGATCTCAACTGTTGTTGTGTTTAGGGGGTTGTACCGAAGAAGAAGGATTGCTTCGGTGTACAGAGACCGTTTCTCTCAACAGCGGGACGCTCGTGGCAACTTCCTCAGTCTTTTAAATCCCGTGATCCGAGATGTCGTAGTGTGCGTGTCAATGTTGCAGTGTTTGCTAAAAAAAAGATATAGGAGTAGATCCAAGTATGTGGAACGAGACAGTTGTCTGTTGTGCGTGCGGCGTGCCACCCTCATCGACTTTGCCTCTGCCTCTAAGCGTTGTCGTCCACCTCTTCTACTCCCTCCGTTCGAAATTAGTTGTCACAAAAATAAACAAAAATGAATGTATTTACAACTAAAGTATATCTAGATACATTCAATTTTTAAACGAGTAGTTCCGTTCATTCCCAAGCAGTTTCTTCTCCATCCCCCCGCGTCCTCTGTTTCGGCTACACTGCCCTGCCCCTTCCGCTTGATGAACTTCGATGGAATTCTCCAGCGAGATTCTGACATGGCATCCAGTGAATAACAGTCATGATTGAGACCTTTGGCACGTCAGCATAAATTAGAAGGTCAATCTGGCGACAATGCCGTTTCTTCCCGGCATTTTCTCTTTTCAAATTTACGAGCTTATGCCAGGTAGTCATGCTGACGACCAAGCGTGGCTATATATATTTGAGAGAGAGAGAGGTCTTCAGCAGGGAAGTCTTGGCACAACTCCCTCCGGCAGTTGGACCTTGAGACACCATTTTGCTACGGAAATGGCCACCGTGCCACCACGCGACAGCAGCCAAGATGAGATCGTGCTGGACGTCCCCACGGTGGATCCTCCTCCGGGTCCTGGGATCACGAGTGCTCCGCCTCCTCCGGGTCCTGAGCCCACGGTGGATCCTCCTCGGGGTCCTGAGATCAAGAGTGCCGAGCTCATGCGGGACATGAGCAAGTACATCCTGCTGCTCGCAACGCTGGTGGCCACGGTGACGTACGCCGCGGGGTTCAACCCGCCGGGAGGCGTCTGGCAGGACACCGACGACGCCGCGGGCCGCCTCGCTGGCGACTCCATCATCCGGACCACCAGCTACCGCCGGTACCTGGTGTTCTACTACTGCAACGCCACCGCGTTCGCCTCGTCGCTGGTGGTCATCGTCCTCGTCCTCTTCCTCGCCCTCCTGCGAGACAGGAACAAATGGATCAGCATGCGGCCGCTGCTGGCAGCCATGGTGTTGGACCTGGTGAGCGTCATGGGGGCCTACGCCGCCGGCACCTGCCGCGACAAGCTCACCACCATCTACTCCTTGGTGCTGGTGGGCCTCGTCGTCCTCTACCTTGTCGGTCAAATGGCGGTGGCCTCCTTCTGGCCAGGTCACTACTTCTACTCCCACGACGACCCCACCGCTGATAAACGGCTCCGCAAGGTCCTGATGCTACTCGCGACGTTTGCGGTGAGCGTCACCTACATAGCCGGGATGAGCACGCCAGGTGGCTTCTGGGACGACCCCGAGAGCGGCCACCGCCCCGGCGACGCGATCCTCAAGGACAGCCACGGCAAGCGCCTGACGACCTTCTTGTGCTTCAACGCCATGGCGTTCGTGGCGTCGCTGCTCATCATCGTGGTGCTTCTGGATAGGAAGCCCCGCTTGAAAGAGGCCTACGGGTGTATCGCCATTGCGCTGATCAGCCTCGTCGGCGCGTACACCGCCGGCAGCTGCAGGGAGACCGACACCACCATCTATGTCATCAGCCTGGTTGGTGCTGTCCTCGCCTTCATTATATTCCTCCAAGCTGTCATTTATTTCAAAGAAAAAGTGCCCGTTGTTGGGAAGTTCATAGACGACATAAGGGCTGCCTGCTTCTGGGCCAAAATCAAAGATCTCCATAAATCCGTGTCAGGGAGGTTGCAACGAGCAGTATCAAGGACTCCAAGTCTGCGCACTATTAATAGCAGGTACCACGCCAGCACATACCTTCTTCTTGTTCTTCTTCCTCCTCTGCACATTCCAGCTTAAAACTGACCTCTGTTTCTCTGCAACTTCCAGGAAGGCAGCGGACAAGGCTAGCTCCCTTGTTCTGTTGCTCGCCACTCTTGCAGCGGCCATCACATACCAAGCAGGGTTGGACCCGCCGGGTGGAGTCTGGCAGGACAACGGACAAGGGCACATGGCCGGCGACCCGATCCTCTTGACCACGAATCCTGGGCGGTACAAGGCCTTCTTCTACTGCAACTCCGTCGCCTTTGTGGCATCCTTGGTCGCCATCATCCTGGTCCAGAACAAGCTTCTGCTCGAGACCCACGTGCTGGAGGCAGCCATGGTATTGGACTTGTTTGGCCTCATTGGTGCGTACGCCGCCGGGAGCTGCCGGGATGTAAGCACCTCCATTTACGCCATGGCCTTGGCAGGGGGCGTCCTGGTCTACGTGGTGATCCATGTCGTCTTCTTCACGCTGGACCACACCGACACCATAACCCCGCAGGAAATTGAGATGGTGGAGAAGAGGCGCAAGCGGCTGCTCCTATTCGCGGTCTTGGCCGCGACCGTCACTTACCAAGCCGGGTTGACTCCTCCGGGCGGTTTCCGGCTCCATGACAATGAGTCTGGTGGGTTTCAAGCAGGTGACCCGGTCCTCCTAAACAACTTTCCGCGCCGCTACACCGCCTATTTCTACTGCAATTCGGTGAGCTTCATGCTGTCCATTGCCCTCATCATACTGCTAGTGAACCCACATCTATACAGGCCAGCCATACGAAGCTATGCGCTCGCTATTTGCACGGCGGTGGGCATGTTTGGCCTGATGGGTGCCTATGCTGCCGGAAGCACGCAACATCTGAAAACATCCATCTACATCTTCGCGCTGGTGGTTGTGGTCCTCTTCGTTATAGCTACACTGTTCCTATTGTTCTTGAATAAGAACAGAAACACCAGCAATCAACCGAAGCCAGAGAAGGGTGAGGACGATAAAAAGACAACATATGCCAAGCAAAAATACCTGATGCTGCTAGGAATCCTTGTGGCAAGTGTCACCTACCAAGCCGGCCTAGATCCGCCCGGGGGAGCTTGGCAGCACAGCAGTGAATGGTACGACGCAGGCAACCCGGTCATGCATGACAACAGGAGGCCCCGGTACCTCGCCTTCTTCTACAGCAACTCTACGTCCTTCGTGGCGTCCATTGTTGTAATCATCATTTTGCTACTGGAGTGGAAGGACAAGAAGAAAAGGTCGCTCACACTCAGGGTGTTGAGCACGACGATTGTGCTGGATTTGCTCGCTCTCCTGGTGGCCTACGCAGCAGGCTCCAGCAGGGGGTGGAAGACGTCTGTGTATGTCGTTGCACTGATCATTGCGGTGCTGGCCTACATTGCAATTCATGTAATCCTGGCATTCCTGTGTTCACATCATAATGACAGTTCTCAGCCCCCGGCAAATCCTCCTCCGATACAGGAGGAGGCGAACGGTGGGAATCAGGCATAGTTAGCTGCAGTATCACCCCCTTTATTATCAGTGTGCTGTGCAGTTCTGTTCATGTGAGATAGAGAGAGTACTCGATGTGAGTACGACACACTTGCCAAAATTCAAGGTAGTTTCTCTTTTGTATTTTCATTTCTCCCCATTTTGTGCCCCAATTTGATCTATTGCTTCACATTATGCAAGATATAGTACAACAGGGGTGAAATCTGATTAGATTCTTTTGGGGAGTGTCTATATAGCAGTCTTTCCTGATTTCCAATTGGCCAACTGCCTCACCCCCGCCCGTTGCCACGGCGTCCGCGTAATTGCTGGCTCCAGCTCGGGCTCAACAGAACTGAAGATGGAAGAGGATATTTCTTTTTGCAAGAAAATTCTGGTCCTTGTCGAATTGGAAATCAGTCGGCGCTAAATAGAAAATCCGTTTTTCTCTACACCTGTTCTTAGATATCTGGTGCACAGCTTTGTCGGGTTTCTTCTATCCTCTTCTCCCGGTACATCTGCAGTTTACTTTATTTATTAACTGGATTATTCAAAATCACTAATGCTAGTATGTTGGAGTCGACCAAAAAGGGCAACTCTTTTGCCTCATGAATATCCGACTGGGGTGCAAACCTGAATCCAGTGATTGTGGTAGGTTCACACGCAGTGTACTAATCCATGGTAAGTGGCCGAGCCAGGATTGGAGTAAACACCGGGCTAAAAAAAATTAGCGAGACGGATTTTTTTTACCGCCTATAACTATCCCTGAAGTACCTCATAGCCACTAAAAATATACCACATGCAAAATCAAACAATATGGCTCAATTACACAATTAAACTAGAATTTAAACTCAATGCTTATGGATCCTTAAATCTGCGAAGCTACATGCTTCATAGTATGAATTAAATTTTTGTATTAAGAGAAAAAAAACACCTTTTCTGTCAAAAGAAAACACACCACTTGGAGACATAAGATATTAGTAATGATGTACCTCAAAGAAATAGGCCAGAAGTCCTGCTCGAGTGGTTTTATTTTCCTGGACGAAATCTGTTGCTGCAGCTGTTTGGCGCCGTGCACAAGGTCTAGCAAACAGCTCCTGTAAAAAAATGAACGCGCTGAACACATCAAATCTGCTTCAATTTAAAGCAGCAGAGCTGAGCACGTCGTTGTGGGCACACCAGCAAATACATGAAAACGTATGAAGAATAAATCTTCTGAAAGGCGTCGGGAGGGCGACGGGGCGGCGGCACAGGATAGGATAGGCGGCTGCTGGGGCCGGCAAGGCGCCGGCTAGGGAACACTGCCGCCATGTCACGAGTTAGGGATCGGGGCGTGGTCGCTGAGGATCACGGGGGAGCGAGGAGCAGGGAGGCGGGAGGGGAAGCGCCGGCCGGTGCAGCGGGGAGGGGCGGCGGCTGTCCAGTGTCCGGGGCGCTGCCGAGCCAGTTCGCATCGCTGGTCGCACGGGCTAGGTCCGGTCACGAGACGGCCACGTTGGCCCATGCGTGGCTGCAGTGCTTTGGTGGGCTAGAACCTGGGCCCAACTTAAAATCCAGGGCGTATAAAAATTTTCCCGCCCCCCGGGCCTGGGCCCTGGGTGCCTGGGGCGTGGCTCTGCCCATGAATTTCTAAGACTAAGATCATTCCGAAATCACTACTAATTGAGAAATACTCCTCGTAAAGATCACTCCTAACTTTCTAGGTTGTGACAAGTGCCGTGCTGCATATGCGCCACTTGTCGTAACCCGAAAGTTTTTCCTTTTTTCGTAGATCCGTTTATTCAAAATATTTTATCTCTTAAACCGTGCGTTCAAATCTCGAACCGTTTTCACCGTTGGATTCCTCACGTCGAGATCTTCAAAACTAGATCCCATGTTGATAGGTTTTGACGAACTTTTTTTCACGAAAAAGAGACAAAAAAAACCGAACCAGGAGCACAGTTTTTTCCTCTTTTCGAAAGAGGTATGGTCGTGCCTCTCGCGAAAGGAAACACGAAAAATGCATTTTTTTTTCCGAGAGGCACGGTCGTGCCTCTGGCGAAAGCAAAACCATGCCTCCGGCGAAAGAAAAAAACACAGAAAACGCGTTTTTTTTTCGTTTCCGAAAGGCCTCTCGCGAAAGAAAAAAAACAGAAAAGCGGTTTTTTTCGTTTCTGAGAGGCACAGTCGTGCCTCTCGCGAAAGCAAAATCGTTCCTCTGATGAGAGAAAAGAACAGAAGAAACGTTTTTTTTTCGTTCCCGAGAGTCGTGAGAGCAAAACCGTGCCTCTCGCGGAAGAAAAAAAAACTAAAAACGCATTTTTTGGTTTCTGAGAGGCGGCTATGCCTCTCTCAAAAGCAAAACCATGCCTCTCACAGAAAGAAAAAACGTGTTTTTTTCGTGCAATTTTTTTTTGATTTTTTTTGGTCCATAAGCTAAAGAAGACCCGTGAAAAACCAAGAGGTAAAAAAACCTCAGAAAAAACCATTGAAAAGGCCGAAACGCGTACAGAAAAATAAAAAAACACAAATTCTGGAGAGAGCGCCCAGAGCGCGACACGTGGCGGCGGTTGTGAGCGCGTCAAGTGGCGCTGATTTTGTGAGGCTCCGGAAGGAGCGCTTGTCAATTAGTTGCTCTCAGATCATTCTTTTACTTCACCTAAAAAAAATCATTCCTTTACTCAAAAAGATTATTCTTAGTCATTGTTTTTTTTTGAGGAACTATTCTTAGTCATTGTTAACACTTGAAAGAACCACTTGCACAAACATCCGAGGACAATAAGCCAAGGAAGGATAGAAACATCTCGCCCACCCATACTCTTGACATGAGCTGCTGCATTAGAAATTCAGGATGCACCTTTCGTAGGGCTCTGCAAGTTTCCTATTTTGTCCTCTACAGCATTTATTTTCTTAGTTTCTACCTTGAGAAATTAATATATGACGGTTAATTGTGCAAAGTGCTATTTAAAGACTGCGACATTTGTACTATATCTAGTTAGTCAATCTTCAATCTTATGACTGGCGTGTGAAAATGTGGCCAGAACTAAACTAAATAGGTTTGCCAGTTTTTTGTTGATCTGTGTTTGCTATGGTCTTATGTTTGTGTTCAGCCTTATCTTAATGCAATGAGTTTTGAAGCAGCATGCTTCAACCGAGGGCCGGGTCATGGAGGGCATCAAACAGGACGTACTGCTGCAGAATGCTAGGTTTTCCTGGAACATTTTCTTGGTCGATGGGGAGCCGGGTGAAGCGCCCATTATTCATTCCCGAGGACATTTAGTCGCTTTCCATGACAAATGAAGGATGTCCAAGTTCAGCCAAGCTAGAGAACTGGTGTGGGTCCTGTTAGATGTGTATGTGTATATTTCATTGTGTACATCCCCATTGTATAAGGAGCTTTTCTGCACTTTACCACATCTGTATATATACTGGCCATTGGCCCTCTGTAAAGCTCAGTTGCTCATTCACAACATGGTATCAGATGCTTAGGTTCCTCTCCCGCTCCCGCACGCCCGCAACTCCGTGCTCCCTCTTCCTAGTCTGCCTCGATTCCATTCCGGCCAACCTTTCCGGCAGCTGCTGTTCTGGTCGCCGTTCCCGTCTGCAGCTGTGCCGGCCACTGCGGCCGCCTCTGTCTCGGCCGGCCACGCCTCACATGGCTGCAGCGCCGCTCCTGCCGCACAGCTGCTGCCCTCGCTTCAGCGCCCTCCCTCCCCTTCCGCGCTGCGTGGGCGAGCTCTAAGCAGAGCGCCTCCCCCGCCCCTCCTTGCCGTGTGGGCGAGCAAGCGGGATCCGGTGCCTGATCCGGTCGGGGCTGCTGGATCTCGTCGATCCGCTTCTGGTCGAAGCGAGCGAGCGGGATCTGGTCAAAGGGGGGCGCTCCTCCAGCTCCCTTGGCCCGCGCCGGCCGAAACTCCTTCCTGGTCGGCCACCCCTCGGTCGGTTGTGTTCGATCCGCTTCTGCTTCGAGCGTGTTCTGCTCGATCCCCTAAAAAAAACAGAGTGCCTTCCTCATGTCCTCTTCGGGCTATGTAGCGGTTCCTCGGTGCTCGGTGATCTTCGATGGCACCAACTATGCCGAGTTTGTGGGCTTCATGCGCATCCATATGCGTGGACTCCTTCTGTGGGGAGTTCTTTCTGGCGAGGTCCCCTGTCCGCCATGCCCTGTTGCGCCAGTGGCCCCAATCCCACCGGTGCCGCCGGTCATTGCTACTGATACTTCTCAGGCTGACCGGGATGCTGCCAAGGCTCTAGATGATGCTGCAGTTGATGCTTATGATCAGCAGGTGTCAGCATATTCTGATGCTCTTTCTGTCTACCGGGATGGTCTGTCTGCTTACACTCAGTGGTGCAATGATGATGCTCGAGCTGCTGCCGTTCTCACTGCGAGTGTCCTCCCTCAGTTTGCTTCGGAGTTCATGGGCCTCAGCACTGTTGCAGCAATGTGGTCCTATCTTCGTCAGCGCTATCAGCCCTCTGGTGATGCTCTCTACCTTTCTGTGGTGCGTTAGGAGCATGCTCTTCAGCAGGGTGACTCGTCTGTGGATGAGTTCTATTCACAGTGCTCTGCCATCTGGCGTCAGCTTGACTCCCTGCGGACAGTTGTTTGTGGCACTTGCCGTTGCTGTCAGACTACGCGGTCTGACTTGGAGTTTCAGAGAGTTCATGAGTTCTTATCTCGTCTCCGCTCTGAGTTTGAGCCTTGACGGGCTCACTTGCTTACTCGTGGTCGTGTTCCTATCTCGGAGGTACTTGCCGAGCTTCGTGCTGAGGAGACCCGCCTACGTTCTGCTGGATTGCTGGTGGTCCCGTCTGTGTTGGCTGCTCGTGCTCCTGTGTCGTCTGCTCGGCTCACCGCTCCACCGCTTCTTCCCACACCTTCAGGGGGGGTGAGTCGACCTGCTTACACTGAAAGGGGCCGGTCGCGCCGTGACACCTTCTGTGGCTACTGCTCTCGGCCAGGTCACCCAGAGTCTGATTGCCGTGAGAAGAAGCAAGACCAGCGGCGCTCCTCTTCCAGTGGGACTCCTGGATCTTCCTCGACTCCGTCACTCACTGACCAGGACATTGTGAGGCTCAAACATCTCTTGGCCTCCTCAGGCTCTTCGTCGACTGGTTCAGCTGCTGCTGTGACTGCAGCCACTTCTCCACCACCGCAGGCATCTACACAGTTAGGTACATCCTCGTGGGTTTTGGATTCTGGAGCCTCCTTCCATATGTCTTCTGATTCTTCTGTATTGTCTTCTCTTCGACCTCTTGATTCGCCTATTAATGTTCTTACTGCCGATGGCACATCTCTTCATGTTGCTAGTCGTGGTATTCTTTCCACTCATTCCTTTTCTGTTCCGAGTGTTTCACATGTTCCTCGTCTTACCATGAATCTTTTTTCCGCTGCCCAACTTACTGATTCTGGTTGTCGTGTCATTCTTGATACCGACTCTTGTTCCATTCAGGATCGTCACACCAAGGTTTTGGTTGGAGCTGGCCCTCGGCGCCGTGAGTCAGAGGGCCTTTGGGAGGTTGACTGGCTTTGTGTTCCTTCCGCTGCCACCACTTCTGCCAGCTCCCATGCTCTTGTTGCCTCTTCGTCTGCGTCCTTCCAGCAGTGGCATCATCGCCTTGGTCACATCTGTGGCTCTCGCTTGTCTTCTTTAGTTCGTCAGGGCCTCTTAGGGTCTGTATCTGGAGATGTCTCCTTACATTGTAATGGTTGCAGACTTGGCAAACAGACTCAGCTACCTTATCCTACTCGTGAGTCAGTATCTCAGCATCCATTTGACTTAGTTCATTCTGATGTCTGGGGTCCTGCTCCCTTTGATTCGAAAGGTGGTCAACGCTACTATGTTTTGTTTATTGATGATTTCTCTCGCTACACTTGGCTCTACTTCATGAAATCTCGTAGCGAGGTTCTCTCTATATACAAACGTTTTGATGCCATGGTTCACACTCAGTTTGCCACGTCCATTCGTACTTTTCGTGCTGACTCCGCTGGGGAGTATATCTCTCAGTTGTTGTGTGGTTTTCTAGCGGAACAGGGTACTCTTGCCCAGTTCTCATGTCCTGGGGCTCATGCTCAGAATGGCGTTGCCGAACGCAAGCATCGTCATTTGCTTGAGACGGCTCGTGCGCTAATGATTGCTGCTTCCCTTCCACCCCATTTTTGGGCTGAGGCTGTTTCCGCATCCACCTATCTCATCAACATTCAGCCATCGACTGCTCTTCAGGGTGGTATTCCTATGGAGTGTCTCACTGGTCGCTCTCCTGACTACTCAGCTCTTCGTATGTTTGGATGTGTGTGCTATGTTCTTCTTGCCCCCCGAGAACGCACCAAACTGACTGCTCAGTCGGTTGAGTGTGTCTTCCTTGGCTACAACGATGAGCACAAGGGCTATCGATGTTGGGATCCTGTAGGTCGTCGCTTGCGCATCTCGCATGATGTGACTTTTGACGAGTCTCGTTCTTACTACCCACGTTCTTCTTCCTCGAGTTTCTCTGTCGATGACCTTTCTTTCCTTCTCCTTCCCGATACACCCCGCTATATGCCTCCTGTGTCACCTCTTCCTCCGGCACCTCTCATTCCTTCTCATTCACCACCGACCCCGTCTTCTCCATCCTCCTCCTCCACCTCTCCACCATCATCTCCAGTCCGTCGCCCTCTCTCACCATTCCCTCTCCACTATACTCGTCGCCCTCGTACTGAGGATGTCTCCCCTGATGAGCCTTCCACCTCTAGTGCTCCTCCCTCACGTCTTCCCCGGTTCACAATCTCCGTGCTCGTCCTCGCCCCCCGCCTGATCGCTACTCCCCTGATCGGTACGGTCTCTCGGCTATTGCTGAACCCACTTCCTATCGGACTGCACTGACTCAGCCTGAATGGCAGCTTGCGATGGCCGAAGAGCTTGCTGCCCTTGAGCGCTCTGGCACATGGGATCTGGTCTTCCTCCCTTCCGGTGTTCGTCCCATCACCTGCAAGTGGGGCTACAAGATTAAGACTCGCTCTGATGGTTCTCTTGAGCGCTACAAAGCTCGTCTTGTGGCCCGTGGTTTTCAGCAGGAGCAGGGACGCGATTATGATGAGACTTTCGCTCCTGTGGCCCACATGACCACTGTCCGCACTCTCCTTGTTGTGGCTTCTGTTCGTCAGTGGTCCATCTCTCAACTTGATGTCCAGAACGCCTTTCTAAATGGTGAGTTGCGTGAGGAGGTTTATATGCAGCCCCCATCGGGGTACTATGCTCCTGATGGTATGGTCTGTAGGCTTCGCCGCTCCCTCTATGGCCTTAAACAGGCCCCTCATGCCTGGTTTGAGCGCTTCGCCTCTGTGGTTACTGTTGCTGGTTTCTTGCCCAGTGACCATGACCCCGCGCTGTTTGTCCACACGTCTCCTCGTGGTTGGACTCTTCTCCTTCTCTATGTTGATGACATGATCATTACTGGTGACGACTCTCAGTACATTGCCTTTGTTAAGGCTCGCCTTCGAGACCAGTTCCTCATGACTGATCTTGGTCCTCTTTGCTATTTTCTTGGGATTGAGATCTCCTCGACCTCTGATGGCTTCTACATCTCCCAAGAACAATATATTCAGGATCTTCTTGCTCGTGCTGCTCTTGGTGATGAGCGCACAGTTGTGACTCCTATGGAGCTCAACATTCAGCTTCGTGCCTCTAATGGTGACCCTCTTCCTAATCCCACTCGCTATCGTCACCTCGTTGGCAGCCTTGTCTATCTGGCTGTTACACGCCCTGACATCTCCTATCCTGTCCACATCCCGAGTCAGTTTGTTTCAGCCCCCACCTCTGTCCACTATAGTCACCTCCTCCGTGTTCTACGATATTTTCGTGGCACGATCTCTCAGCGCTTGTTCTTTCCTCGCTCCAGCTCTCTTGAGCCCCATGCCTACTCTGATGCTACCTGGGCTAGTGATCCCTCTGATCGACGATCGCTGTCTGCTTACTGTGTCTTTCTTGGTGGCTCTCTTATTGCCTAGAAGACCAAGAAGCAGACTATAGTTTCTCGCTCGAGTACAGAGGCTGAGTTGCGGGCCATGGCTATGTTGACGGCTGAGGTGATCTGGTTATGGTGGTTACTTGAGGATTTTGGTGTGTCTGCTACTATCTCAACTCCTCTACTGTCCGACAGCACCGGTGCTATCAGTATTGCGCGTGACCCGGTGAAGCATGAGCTCACCAAGCACATTGGTGTGGATGCCCACTTTGTGCGTGCTGCTGTGCAGGATCAGACTCTCGCTCTTCACTATGTGCCCTCGGAGTTACAGTTGGCTGACTTCTTCACGAAGGCACAGACTCGAGCACAACATGGGTTTTTCCTCTCCAAACTCAGTGTTGTTGATCCACCATAAGTTTGAGGGGGGTGTTAGATGTGTATGTGTATATTTCATTGTGTACATCCCCATTGTATAAGGGGTTTTTCTGCACTTTACCATATCTGTATATGTACTGGCCATTGGCCCTCTGTAAAGCTCAGTTGCTCATTCACAACAGGTCCCATCTCAACACCTCTCTCCAAGCAGCACACGATGCTGATGCTCGAAAATACTCATCCGAATCTTTGCGATGCATGTTCAGCCTCTTACCAACAAACATGCCCATGGAAAGCCATGGTTGGCAAGCAATCAAGCTAAGGCCGGATGACAGCTGGGCCATGTTTCGTCAACCATACATAACCAATGGGAAACACTAATCTAGTGAAGGATTTGCTTGTTTTCAATGGGCTCACTTGAACACAATGCAGAGTGGCCAGCTCTGCCACTGAGGTGCCAGCAAAGATGGTCCTTGAGGCTGCTGCAGGTGGCATCCTAGCTCGATCAAAAGGATCTTAACACCTGCATCATCCAGGTGTCGCGGACGATGGGGAATAGTCAATCCTCGTCTAACCCACAAGCATAATGCGGCTGTCTGAGCTTGAAATTGCTAGTTTACGTGACCCCGAGACAAGAGACTTCCACATGTTATATCATCCACTTGTGGTCACAACGAGGGCGAGCATGCGAGAGACCATCCTGAGTGGAGCTCCACGGCGCGGAGTCGTGCCTTACGCGTTGTTGTCTTTCTTATTACATCCCGCCGAAGTCACAATGCACCTTCCCTGCAAAGAGAAAGGTAATACTTTATTTTCGGCTTGTTTTGGTAGGTGAGAACAAAGCAATACATGGAATTTGTATACATCATTTGATATGACTAAAACACACCCAGTGGTAACCATAATAAATTTTGATGCTTGCACAGCCTGTGCAGCACCTAGTTAATTGAGCAAAGCAACAAACGTAGCTTCAAAAGACGGAGGAACCGAGGAAGCATGGGTGCATGTTCATGGACACCAGTTGTGAACTTCTTCATGGTTGTCGTCCAATGGAGGCCGAAGAATTTATAGAAACGTGGAAGCCACTCGGGTCCCGTACAGTGTACAGGTGTCCATCCAGCCAGGCTATTCCACGATGTAGCTTCGGTCTTCAAATATACATTGCACACCTTTGTTGTCGCTGAGAACTGAAATATGCACAGGAATTCAAACTGGAGATGTCTTGAACCTTGGTGTTGAGGTGTCCGTCCATATTCCTGTGGGGCTAACATTGTTGTGAGAAATATGACACATATCCTAGTTCCTGTAAAGTTGTTCAAGATACATGACTAGCATCTCTTCCAGTTTTATCCAGTAAACTGCCTACCAAACCACAAGAAAGTTACAGTGCAATTTGTCGAATGGGTGTATTTTATTTGGATTCAGCATTTGCGGCTGCACCAACGCTCTCCTTCGTGGTGTGTCGCTATCTTCCCTATCTTGAAGGAATTTTCGCCACGCCCCATCGTATGCATTGACGGCGGCATATCAAGTAGTTCTACCTCGATACTAATGGTGAAGCGGGGACACACGATAATATCACTATGAGCCCCCATTCGACCTCCCCATTTGTTAACAACGATGAGTTTGCGCATCTGGTGGCAAACCAGCTTCGGCTCCAGCTACCAGCAGTTCTCTACCCTAATACATATACGAATAAATACAGCACGAAGTGGTCTCCTTGAGAAGATGAAAGATGTTCGTCGGATGCTAATCCAATGGCGCTATCTATAATGATAAATTTGACTGCAATACTGTCTTTCTTTTGCTTTGCTCCTTTATATTACGATACGATTACGTTATGCCAGGTTGTCATGCTGACGAGCAAGCTTGCCAGGTGAGCTATATATTGGGGAGAGATTCATGTTTTGTCTTAATTCCATCCAGAAGTTGAACCCTGACTCCCTGAGGCACCATTTTGCTATGCAAATGGCGGCCCAACCAACACGCCACAGTAGCCTAGATGAGATCGAAGACCTGTCGCAACTTCAGCCTAATGCAAATGGAAATAGCCAAGGCGAGGATCCTCAGCCTCCCGAGACGGAGAGCTATGAGCTCATGCGGGACCTCAGCAAGTACATCCTGCTGCTGGCAACGCTGGTGGCCACGGTAACATACGCAGCGGGGTTCAACCCGCCGGGGGCGTCTGGCAGGAGACCGTCGCCGCCTCGGACCAACTCGCCGGCGACTCCATTATCCGGACCACCAGCTACGGCCGGTACCTGGTGTTCTTCTACTGCAACGCCACCGCGTTTGCCTCGTCGCTCGTGATCATCGTCCTCGTCCTCTTCCTCACGCTCCTGAAGAAGCAGCTGCTCCAACTCAAGCCGCTGCAGGCGGTCATGGTGGTGGACCTGCTGAGCGTCATGGGGGCCTACGCCGCCGGGACCTGCCGGGACAAGACCACCACCATCTACTCCTCGGTGCTGGTGGCTGTCGTCATCGCCTACCTCACTTACCAGATGGTGATGGCCTGGCGGTTGCCAGATAATGAGAACAGGAACAACGACGCACGGGCAGCACCGCAGCAGTGGACAAGAAACGGCTCCGAAAGGTCCTGATGCTGCTCGCGACGTTCGCGATGAGCGTGACGTACGTCGCCGGGATGAGCACGCTGGGCGGCTTCTGGGACAACACCGAGAACGGTCACCGGCCAGGCGACGCCATCCTCAAGGACAGCCACAACAAGCACCTGACGGTGTTCTTGTGCTTCAACACCATGGCATTCGTCGCATCGCTGCTCATCATCGTGGTGCTTCTGGACAGGAAGCCCCGGGAGAATGAGGCCTATGGGTGCATCGCCGTTGCGCTGATCAGCCTCGTCGGGGCATATACCGCCGGCAGCTGCAGGGAGACCGACACCACCATCTATGTCTCCAGCCTGGTTGGTGCCGTCCTGATATTCATGGCATTGCTCCAAGGTGTTGTTTATTTGAAAGGAGATGTAGCTGCTGCTGGAGGTGCCGAACAAGAAAGAAGAACATCCTGCTTCAGGACCACGCTAACAAATGTCCAGGCTAAGATTGCAGGATGGTTGCAAAGTCCGGCGGAGACTAGTCAGGGCAGGTATGTACGACCATAGCACATTAATTATACCCTCTTCAGTTGTTATCTTTCCTCTGCACATCACTGCCTTCTATTATTTCCGCTTGAAGTTAATCTCTGTTTATCTCTCTGCAATTACTTAGGGACGCAGCGCAGCAGGCTCGCTCCCTTGTTCTATTGCTAGCCACTCTTGAGGACGTGGGCATAGCCCAGTGGTTGGGGGCGCATGATTGTAAACCCAACGACCAGAGTTCGATCCACGTCGGGGACGAATTTCTGGAATTCTCATGAGGGATGCTTCTTCTATATCAATAAACCGTGGGTGCTAGTGCCCATGGAGTTTCATTTTTTTTTTTATTGCTAGCCACTCTTGCTGCAACCATCACTTACCAAGCCGGGCTGGACCCTCCCGGTGGCGTCTGGCCGGATAACGGGAACGGCCACATGGCCGGTGACCCGATCCTCCTCACTGTGAACGCTGGGCGGTACAAGGCCTTCTACTACTGCAACTCCGTCGCCTTTGTAGCCTCCTTGGTGGCCATCATCCTGGTCCAAAGCAAGGTTATGCTCGAGACCCACGTGCTCGAGGCAGCCATGGTACTGGACTTGTTTGGCCTCATCGGAGCATATGCTGCAGGAAGTTCTCGGGACTTGAGCACCTCCATTTATGCCATGACCTTGGCGGGTGCTGTCCTAGTCTATGTAGTGATCCATGTTGTCTTCTTCACACTGAACCACGGCGACCCCACCCCAGAGGAAATTAAGTCTGTGGACAAGAGGCGCAAGCGGTTGCTCCTTTTCGCAGTATTGGCAGCGACCATCACTTACCAGGCTGGGCTGACACCTCCGGGTGGCTTCCGGCTCCAGGATGATGGGTCTAGCGGGCACCAGGCAGGGGACCCGGTCCTCTTCTACAATTTTCCCCGCCGCTACACAGCCTTTTTCTACTGCAATTCGGTGAGCTTCATGCTGTCCATTGCCCTCATCATATTGCTCGTGAACCCCCATTTATACAGGCCAGCCATACGAAGCTATGCGCTCGCTATTTGCACGGCGGTGGGCATGTTTGGCCTGATGGGTGCCTATGCTGCCGGAAGCACGCAACATCTGAAAACATCCATCTACATCTTCGCGCTGGTGGTTGTGGTCCTCTTCGTCATAGCTGTACTGCTACTAGTGTTCTTAGATAACAGAAATGCAAACGTGACCAGTCAACCGAGGCCAGATAATGATGATGACGAAGAACGAAAGACAAAACAAGCCAAGCGCAAATACCTGATGCTGCTAGGAATCCTTGTGGCGAGTGTCACCTACCAGGCTGGCCTAGATCCACCTGGCGGAGCTTGGCAGCACAGTGGGAGTGGGTACGATGCAGGCAACCCGATCATGCATGACAACCAGAGGCACCGTTATCTCGCCTTCTTCTACAGCAACTCCACGTCCTTCGTGGCATCCATTGTTGTTATCATCATTTTGCTACTGGAGTGGAAGGACGGGAAGAGATGGTCGCTCAAGGTCATGAACACGACCATTGTGCTGGATTTGCTCGCTCTCCTAGTGGCCTACGCAGCAGGCTCCAGCAGGGGGTGGAAGACGTCTGTGTATGTCGTCGGACTAGTTATCGCAGTGCTGGCATATGTTGCAGTCCATATAGTGCTGGCAATCTCATGTTGTCATAGCCCGCGGGAAGAGAACAGTGTGGATCCTGCACAGGTAGCTCCAGCGGCACCCATTTCTGTTTGATTATTAGTGTGTTCTGCAGCTCTGTTCATACAAGACAGTAGCAGTAAAGCCTACAATTCTTATACACCTATCAAAATGTCAAGACAGGTGATCTTTTTGTATATCTGTTTCCCCTTGTATCCTAATTTAATTTATTGTTTTTATGTAATACAAATAGAAAGGTGGAAACCCGCATTTTTTGTGGTGTGTGGCTTCTCTTTTATTTATAGTTTATTTCTATTCTTAGTTTCTGGCGGTGGCTTGTCCAGTCTCTGCTATGCCCTATTCCTCCCCTTTTCTAGAATTGCAGTGTACTTGATGGTTGATGTAACTGGACATTTTAAATCCCTCAAACTAGCTATTCTCTCCGATCCATATTAATTGTCGGTGGTTTACGTACTAAACCAGTGACAATTAATATGGATCGGAGGGGGTAGTATATTTGACCATGATGGCAAAAACTGTAAATTTTTGCCTCAGGCATATTTGGACTTGGGTTGGGTGTAAACCTGAATCCAGTGGATGTGGCAGGTTTGCAGGGCTATGGAGCTATGTATGGTTCTACATTTACAAGATTCGAAGACTACCTGTTTGGGACTGCTCCGCTCCTTCAAATTCAGCTCCACACTAGAAAACGCAAGCCAAACGGGGTATCTCCATGATATGCCGCTCCGCCAAAAAAAAAAATCTGGGGTACAACTCCCTGTTTTTTGTGAAGCTCTTCAGGGGGTGCTCCAAATAAGTCTAAGCTGGAGTTGTGGGAAACTACCCACCACTGCCACCAATAAGTGGATACCCCTTCGTTTCTCCCCACATCATCCAATCAAATAGACCCTTTCCACCAAATTTCCCATTCTTGAAGCGGGAGCTAGCTGGAAGCCAAACATTCTCCTTGGTGGAGCTGCAACTCCTGTATGAAACTGCTCCAAAGTGAATTTGGTGGAGTAAAACTGATTATGATGGAGCGGAGCAGTCCCAACCAGGCCTAAGAGCAGTCTTCATTATTATTAACACACAAAAAAGGATCACTTGCACAAATATCTCAAGACAACCTGCCAATCAAGTATGTAAACATATGTCGCATTCATGCTCAGTTAATCTTGTTCGACATGTATAGTCCCCTTTTCTGTATACCCCATTGTATAAGGGGCTTCCTGCACTTTACCACACATGTACATGTATTGGCCCTTGGCCCCCTGCGAAAGTTAGTTGCTCATTATCCAACATGGTATCAGATGCTAGGTTAGCCTCCCTCCCGCACAATGCAACTCCATGCGTGCTCCACCCCAGCCGCCGCTGCTGCTATGCCCCGTCCCTAGTCTGCCTCGTCCCGGCCGCCCCTGCTAGGATCCGCCCGCCATCGATTGTCTCCGCCCATCACTGGCCGTCCCTGCCCGGATCCGACGCCGCTGTAGCCTGGATTCGCCCCCGACGGCCTCCTCTCAACGCCGTCCGCCCCTCCTCGTCTCGTTGCCGCCGCCCCCTCCTCGTCCGGCCGCCGCCGCCTGCCTGTCCGGCCGCTGCCGCCCCCTCCTCGTCCGACAGCCGCCGCCGCCTGCCTCGTCCGGCCACCGCCGCCTCCTGCCCGTCCGGCCGCTGGTTGATGTCCGCCGCCAGGCCGCTGCGTCCAAGCCGATCCCCACTCATGCTCTGGGCTCTGGTGTGCCTCTGCCCGATCTAGATCAGTCCTCCTGTGACGGTTGACTTCCAAAAAAATGGAGAGCTCATCATGTCTTCTTCGGGCTATGTTGTTCCTCGGTGCTCGGTGATCTTCGATGGCACTAACTATGCTGAGTTTGTGGGTTTCATGTGTATCCACATGCGCGGTCTTCTCTTGTGGGGCGTTCTTTCTGGCAAGGTCCCCTGTCCGTCATGCCCTGTTGCTCCCGTGGCTCCTACCCCGCCGGTGCCGCGTATTCTTGCTACTGATGCTTCTCAGGCTGATCGGGATGCAGGCAAGGCTCTCGATGATGTTGCGGTTGATGCTTATGATCAGTAGGTCTCAGCTTATTCAAATGCTTTTTCTGTCTACCGCGATGATCTATCTGCTTACACTCAGTGGTGCAATGATGATGCTCGTGTTGCTGCTGTTCTCACTGCGAGTGTCCTTCCTCAGTTTGCTTCGGAGTTCATGGGCCTCAGCACCATTGCAGTGATGTGGTCTTATCTCTGTCAGCGCTATCAGCCCTCTGGTGATGCTCTCTACTTATCTGTGATGCGTCAGGAGCACGCTCTTCAGCAGGGTGACTCTTCTTTTGATGAGTTCTACTCACAGAGCTCTGCCATCTGGCGCCAGCTTGACTCTCCGGACAGTTGTTTGTGGTGCTTGTCGTTGCTGCTAGACCATGCGATTAGACTTGGAGTTTCAGTGTGTCCATGAGTTCTTATCTCGCCTCCGTTCCGAGTTTGAGCCTCGACGTGCTCACTTGCTTCCTCACGGCCGTGTTCCTATCTCAGAGGTGCTTGCTAAGCTTCGCGCTGAGGAGACCCGTCTTCGTTCTGCTGGGTTGCTTGCGGTTCCCTCTGTGTTGGCTGCCCGAGCTCCTGTGTCGTCTGCTTGCCTCACCACTCCACTGCTCCTGCCCACACCTTCAGGAGGGGTGGGTCGCCCATGCAGAGAAGGACCGGTCGCATCATGACACTTTCTGTGGCTACTGCTCCAGGCCAGGTCACCCAAAGTCTGACTATTGCCAGAAGCAACGAGACCAGAGGCGCTCTTCTTCCAGTGGGACTCATGCGTCTTCCTCGACTCTGTCACTCACTGACCAGGACATTGTGCGGCTCAAGCGCATACTGGCTTCCTCTGGCTCTTCATCAACGGGTTCCGCTGCCACTATGACTGCTTCCATCTCCCCATCACCGCCGGCACCTACACAGTCAGGTACATCTTCGTGGGTTCTGGGTTCTGGAGCTTCTTTTCATATGTCTTCTGATTCTTCCACGTTATCTTCTCTTCGACCTCTTAATTCTCCTATTCATGTTCTCACTGCCGATGGCACACCCCTTCCTATTGCTAGTCGTGGCACTCTTTCTACTCTGTCTTTTTCTGTTCCTAGTGTTTCTCATGTTCCCCGTCTTACCATGAATCTTTTTTCCGCTGCTCAACTTACTGATTCTGGTTGTCGTGTCATTCTTGATACCGATTCTTGCTCTGTTCAGGATCGTCGCACCAAGGCTCTGGTTGGTGCTGGCCCTCGGCGTCGTGAGTCAGAGGGCCTTTGGGAGGTTGACTGGCTTCGCATTCCTTCCGTTGCCACCACTTCTGCCAGTTCTCATGCTCTTAATGCCTCCTCTTCTGTGTCCTTCTAACAGTGGCATCATCGACTTGGTCATATATATGGCTCCCGCTTGTCATCGTTAGTGCGTCAGGGCCTCTTAGGGTCTGTCTCTGGAGATGTTTCTTTACATTGTGATGGTTGTTGACTTGGCAAACAGATCCAGTTACCTTATCCTAGCAGTGAGTCGGTATCTCAGCGTCCTTTTGACTTAGTTCACTCTGATGTTTGGGGTCGTGCTCCCTTTGATATCACTACTATGTTCTGTTTATTGATAATTTCTCTCGTTATACTTGGCTCTACTTTATGAAATCTTGTAGCAAGGGTCTCTCTATATACAAGCGATTTGCTGCCATGGTTCACACCCAGTTTTCCACGCCCATTCGTACTTTTCGTGCTGACTTCGCTAGAAAGTATATCTCCAAGATGTTGCATGGTTTTCTTGCGGAACAAGGTACTCTTGCCCAGTTCTCATGTCCTGGTGCCCATGCTCAGAATGGCGTTGCAGAACGTAAGCATAGTCATCTGCTTGAGACGGCTCATGCGCTGATGATCGCCGCCTCTCTTCCACCACACTTTTGGGCTGAAGCCATTTCCGCATCCACCTATGTCATCAACATTCAGCCATCCTTGTAGGGTGGTATTCCTATGGAGTGTCTCACTAGTCATTCTGCTGACTACTCAGCTCTTCGTATGTTTGGACGTGTGTGCTATATTCTTCTTGCCCCGCGAGAATGCACCAAATTGACTGCCCAGTCGGTTGAGTGTGTTTTTCTTGGTTACAGTGATGAGCACAAGGGCTATAGATGTTGGGATCCTGCTGGTCGTCAACTGCGCATTTCACGTGATGTGACTTTCGATGAGTCTCGTTCTTACTACCCGCGTCCTTCCTCCTCGACCTTTTCTGTGGACGATATTTCTTTCCTTCTCCTTCCCGATACACCCTCTTCTATGCCTCATGTCTCACCCCTTCCTCCAGCACGTCTCACTCTTCCTCATCCACCACCGACACCACCTTCCCCTACATCCTCCTCCCCACCCTCATCATCCACCTCTCCACCATCCTCTCCGGTATGTCGGCCTCTCTCTCTCCTATTCCTCTCAACTACACTCGCCGCCCTCGTGTTGAGGATGATTCTACTGATGCGCCTTCCACTTTCAGAGCGCCTCCTTTCACGCCTCCACCGGTTCATAACCTCCGTGCTCGGCCTCGCCTCCTGTCGTGGATTTGTCACGGCAGATGTCCTTAGTGTCAGGACTTAGTCGCGAGGCCAACGCATCTATGCGGTAGCTTGAGAAGGGTTGAGCGGAATCGAGAGACGCAACACAAGACAGGGATTTAGACAGCTTCGGGCCCCGGGAAACATCATCCGGTAAAAACCCTACATGCTGTTTGAGGCTAGGTCTCATTATCATCACGAGGGAGTCGCCGTAAACCGGCTCTCCTCTTTGTGTCTAGCCCTAAGATTGTTTCTTCTTGCTTGTCGCCTCTCCCTCCTTGGGGAACCCTGCCCCTCCTTATATATGTTGAAGGGGCGGGTTACATGTGGAGTCCTATTAGGATTAGGACTAGTCTATCTCTAATACAAACTGGATACAAGTCCTGGTCTTAACTCCTTGTAAGGTAAATATTCCTCATGCCTTTCCTCTTAAACCGACCCACAATAGTTGAACCGGCCTTCATGAAATGCCAGACGGGCCACCGGGTCTTGTCGCTCCTCGTACCCGTCCGTCGGGTCACCAGTGAGTTACAACGTCCTGGCGGGTTGCTGGTAAATCGCCAGGTCTGGGCGGGTCACCAGATGAATATCGCCAAGTGCCAGCGGGACCTCAAATAAACCGTCAAGTCCGGCCGGGTTAACTTCCGGCCGGTTTACACCGCGGGGTATATCCCCGACATTAGCCCCCAAGTTTAGCTTGGATTTATCCATGGTAAACTTATGCTGCAAAATAAACACCAGAACAAATTTGGCAGGTTGTGCTCCGGGTTAAGAATTCTTGTAGACCGGCACCTGATCATACTTAAGTCCTTGTCATTTCCTCATTCTAGAAAATCCAGGTCAATAAGCCAGCGTCATACTCAATTTGCTGACTTCGAGTCATGATTGTTGCAGACACCGATTCATGATCATTGCCAACGCCGGTTCATGATTATTAATGACGCCGGGTTGCAGCCACAGGGTCATAATGATTGGTGACGCCGAGTCAACCTAGTTTGCTCAATCAGAGAATTTGAAAATATTTCTTCGATAATAATATAATACCTGTAGCCCCCAAGTCTTTGAGCAGAACAAAGTGGTGGCTTAAGACTTTGCTTCAATATAAATACTGCCACTTTCAAAGAAATCCATGTTGTTCATCCTAGTGACTAGTAAAAACCGAATACTCCATACTATGTAGCCCCCAAGTGCTGGGTTGTCATGCTTGCAGCAACCTGGGACTTGTAATTGACTGATGCCCATAAAACTTGAATTGTTGACAGGAGCAATTGGTAGCCCCAAGGGCCGGCTCATTATGATATGATGAGTCGGGTCTTCAATAAGGCCAATAAAAATGACTTTGCATTAGCCCCCAAGTATCATGGTGCATGCTTGCAGCGACATGAGACTTGCATATTTGATATAATCTCAACTTGAATAATGTAGCCCCCAAGTGCCGGGTCGTAAGCCTGCAGCGACTCGGGACTATTCCTTCCATTGCAAAAAAAATCATATCCTTTGATAAAATAATAGTCATTGCGCTAAAGCGACTTTGAAAACCTCAATAATACCGGTTGTTAAAAACCATAATAAAAATTCAGTCATGTTGGCTATTCAAGATAATATAATCCAGTATGAAAACCTTATTCATTCAATATCATAATGAAAATGCAGCCAAGTTTGGCTATTTGAATAATATAACCCAATGATTTATAAACGCATGATTCCAATGGCGCAATCCAAATATATACTGGCGACGTATAGTCCAAAGCCAGGCCGGCTTAATAAACACCGGATAATTTATCATCATGCTTTATTCAACCTGTCTCTGCATACAACAAGTTTAAAGTGTCCTGGCGGTTTTACCGCCGGACGGGTCATAATGCCCAACATATAACCCAGGTTTATAACCAAGGCTGCACTTAAGAATAATCAATGAAATATATCATACCTGTGACATTGAATCACATCATTGGTTTGCCAACTTTTTGTAGTAATGGTGATAACTCCTTTCATACTATGTCGGTTTATGATAAAACCGTACCGGGTTGTGACAAACACCGGTTTAACCATATATAATACCGGCGACTCGTAGTCAAACCAGACCGGGCTGATAGTCTCCGGATTATAACTTGATCGTGTACTGACAACTTGTAATTGAAAGTCAAGCCGGGTTAATGAACATCGGTTTACTCCATAATAAGATGGTAACATAAAATCAAACCGGGCAGATAGTCTCCGGATTAAGAATTGACCGTGTTCCGTCAATTGACAGTCGAACCGGTCTGCGAATTTTGTCGGTTTGAGAACGCAACAAAGAAGAAATATTTATTAAAGAAAATTTCAAGCAAAGGCAATGATAAAACCATTTGCAAAAAAGGAGGCTTTACTGAGCCGATCAGATGGTGTTACCATGGTCGGACACGACCAAGCTCCCAATAGGTGTAGCTATGATTCAAGTCAGCCAGGTCCCCAACTGAAACCATGGCATTATGCCGATCAAGTGGCGTGGCAATGGTTCGGGTTCGACCAAGCCCCCAAGTGACTCTGTGGCCTTAGGCCGATCAAGAGGCGTGACTGGTTCAGACTTGACCATGTCCCCAAGTGATCTGGTGGCTTTCGCCTATCAAGAGGTGTTGCATTGGTTCGGACACGACCAAGCCCCCAAGTGACATAACATGGTGCTTTGAAAAGCTAACCCAAGAGGTAAACCGGAGGCCGCTTTAAGACAGAACCTCCGTGTAACCACGCATGATGTAAAAAAGAACAGAGACCCCGCTTTATGAAGCAGAAGCCCCCATGTGATCAATAATATGTTAGGCCAATAAGGCAGGATACCCATGTTTGAACCGCGCATCATGGCAGCAGGTTCTCTTCGGTAATTTTTAACTTTTTTGCAAGAGATAAATTCTTCTTGAACCGGGATCTTGAACCGGATATTGAGAGCTTCAAAGCTTTGTGGGAGACATCTTTCCCTTGACCCGGATTTTAAACCGGAATCTTCATTTTCAGCCGGAAATTTTCTGACGGTCTTTAAACTCGAACTTGCGAGAAGTTAATTCCTTTTTTGAACCGGACATTGTTAAACCGGATTTGGGCGCTTCAGAGCTTTGTGGGAGAACAGATTTCCCTTGAATCGGATTGTAAACCAGATATTTGAGAGCTTCAGTGAGACTGACTTCCCTTGAGCTGGATTTTAAACCGGAATCCTTTCTGATGATCCGGAATTTCTTCATTGAGCCGGGATTTTGTAACTGTCACATACTTACTAAGCCGGAAATTTTCTGACGGCCTTCAAATAACAGTAGCCTCCGGGACCGGGTTATCTTTCCCTCCATCGTCCTGGGGTTCTTAAATTTGCTGGCAAGATTTGCTTAGTCATGTCATCGTAGCCCCCGAGTCTCAAGGTGACTTGAGGAGTTGGCTTGAAACTCTCCATATTTGACCGTGATATAAACCGGCATAACTTGTATATCATTAGTGTTGATAACACGATGTGAATCCACAGAAGGTTGTGATGACTACGGCGGGTTATAAATGATCACGTATGAGCCGTGTCAGCAACTCGGCCAATGGTTCCTTCCAACTGGCGATTTGAAGTTAACCAAACTGTAGTGGCGGCGACTTGTGCGCCTGCCCATTGAGCCATCCAGTGTAGACGGCAGTTGATAGTATATGATAATTTGCCTCCATTTTGAAAGAAAACCGGGCTACCCAAGCTATGACTTGCTCATACTCAATAAACAGCTCATGCAGACAGGTGCGGCCCGATATGTTAATGTAGACCAGGCCGCGAGAGACGGACGACAAAAACGACCGCAACATCAGAGGCAGCTCGGATAGATGAGTCGGCCGCGGCATTGTAAGCCAGTACGGATGGGTGAGTCAATCGCGGTGTTGTAAACCGGTGCGGACGAGAAAGCCGGCCACGGCGTTGTAAACCGGCGCGGACGGGCCAATCGGCCGTATGTTGACATAGACCGGACTGCCGAGGCCGTGGCTTGCACATGTATTCATAGATCATTACGACGGGTCCGATGCATGATATCCTTTATATGACCATCGCTCTTGCAATGCACATTTGCCCTGCACCCCAAAAAAAATACTGCAAGCCAGAGTAATTGCTCTTTTAAAGAAAGCAATATTTAATATAAAAACATACTGGATGGATTTCACCTGATATGTTAGGCCAGTTACTATCCACTGCGGGGTGGATGATCACCATAGTGAAGCTGAAATCGATCATGGCCGAGTCAGCCGCGGCAGCAAGGCAGATGAACCGGCCGCGGCAATGTAAACCGGTGCAAACGAGTAAGTTGTCTACGCGTTATAAACCGGCTCTGACGGGAGTTTTCGCGTGTGTTGATGTAGCAGGGGCAACCACTTGCGCATGTATCCGTCAAGCAGCACGGCACGAACGCGGTAGTACAAAAATATCAGCGCATGCCCCTTTGCAACACCTTTGAAATGAATAATGGCCCTGCGAAAAATACCACATACTAGAGTAATTGTTTTCAAACAAAGCATGTGCTGATAAAATATATAGGGGATAACACCTGATTCGCCCGGACAACAGATGAGTCGACCGTGGCATTGTAAGCCGGTGCGGACGGGCGATCCGGCCGTAGAAGCGGGTAGATGTAAACCGAACAGCGGGGGCGGTGATTTGCATGTGTATCCGTCTAGCAGCATGGCCCGGAGGTACGCCAGTGCAAAATTATGCTGGCACGCGCTTCATATCTGATGTTTGTGAACGACAAATGATCTGTACGTGGACACTGATTAGCCTCTATTGATATGGCCTTTGCCTCACGTATCCTTCTCTTAACTTTCCTTTTCCTTTCTTTTGATTTCCATGTGGGACGGAGAGTAACAGTACTTGGTTTCAATGACAACAACTCCGTGGTCACGTCTATCCGTTTCTGGGTCGCGGCCTTCTCTTAACCCCTTTTTTTTCAAACTTGGGCGGCCCATGACCCACTCCGCCTTTGTAGAAACTCCGCTAGAGGATCGCTCTGTCCGTGCCGGAGACCGGCGGGTCAAGCTGGCCCTCAAACACCACCCGCGGTGGACTCTGGCGGAAAAATCTTCTTGACGATTTCGGCGAAAAACCTTCCGTCGAACTTGGCTGATTCTGAATTTGGACGGATCATATGAACAGCAGATGCACACATAAGTGTAACCCTAATTTCCTTTAACTTGTCCGCTGTGTCCAGGGTTGTCATGCCGGGTTATCCAACGCGATTGTTCCGTGCCGGCTCTTCTTCCATCAGACCAACGCGAACTTCTCGATCCCTGGAGGAAATCCCTTCAAGAACTCATCACCGCCGTGCGCAGGCCCCACGGTGGGCGCCAACTGTGGTGGATTTGTCACGGCAGATGTCCTTAGTGTCAGGACTTAGTCGCGAGGCCAACGCATCTATGCGGTAGCTTGAGAAGGGTTGAGCGGAATCGAGAGACGCAACACAAGACAGGGATTTAGACAGCTTCGGGCCCCGGGAAACATCATCCGGTAAAAACCCTACATGTTGTTTGAGGCTAGGTCTCATTATCATCACGAGGGAGTTGCCGTAAACCGGCTCTCCTCTTTGTGTCTAGCCCTAAGATTGTTTCTTCTTGCTTGTCGCCTCTCCCTCCTTGGGGAGCCCTGCCCCTCCTTATATATGTTGAAGGGGCGGGTTACATGTGGAGTCCTATTAGGATTAGGACTAGTCTATCTCTAATACAAACTGGATACAAGTCCTGGTCTTAACTCCTTGTAAGGTAAATATTCCTCATGCCTTTCCTCTTAAACCGGCCCACAATAGTTGAACCGGCCTTCATGAAACGCCAGACGGGCCACCGGGTCTTGTCGCTCCTCGTACCCGTCCGCCGGGTCACCAGTGAGTTACAACGTCCTGGCGGGTTGCTGGTAAATCGCCAAGTCTGAGCGGGTCACCAGATGAATATCGCCAAGTGCCAGCGGGACCTCAAATAAACCGCCAAGTCCGGCCGGGTTAACTTCCGGCCGGTTTACACCGCGGGGTATATCCCCGACACCTCCCACCTGATCGCTATTCTCCTGACCGGTACGGTCTCTCTGTTGTTGCTGAGCCCACTTCCTATCGGACTGCCATGACTCAGCCTGAATGGCAGCTTGCGATGGCCGAGGAGATTGCTGCCCTTGAGCGCTCTGGCACGTGGGATCTGGCTTCCCTTCCTTCCGATGTTCGTCCCATCACGTGCAAGTGGGTCTATAAGATTAAGACTCGCTCCGATGGTTCTCCTGAGCGTTATAAAGCCCGTCTTGTGGCTCGTGGCTTTCAGCAGGAGCAGGGCCGCGATTATGATGAAACATTCGCTCATGTGGCACTCTCCTTGTTGTGTTAGCTTGACGGTCAGAACGCCTTTCTCAATGGTGAGTTGCGTGAGGAGGTTTATATGCAGCCACCACCGGGGTACTATGTTCCTGATGGTATGGTCTGCCGACTTCGACGCTCCCTCTATGGTCTTAAATAGGCCCCTCGCGCCTGGTTCGAGCGGTTCGCCTCTGTGGTGACCGTCGCTGGCTTCTCGCCCAGTGATCATGATCCCGCTTTGTTTGTTCACACGTCTCCTCGTGGTCGGACTCTTCTCCTTCTATATGTCGATGACATGATCATCACCGCAACGACTCTGACTACGTTGCCTTTGTTAAGGCCTACCTTCGCGACCAGTTCCTCATATCTGATCTTGGTCCACTTCGCTATTTTCTTGGGATTGAGGTTTCTTCGACCTCTTATGGCTTCTTCATCTCCCAGGAAAAATATATTCAGGATTTTCTTGCTCGAGCCGCTCTTAGTGATGAGCGCACTGTTGTGACTCCTATGGAGCTCAATGTTCAGCTTCGTGCCTCTGACGGTGATCCTCTTCCTAATTTCACTCGCTGTCGCCACCTCGTTGGGAGCCTTGTCTATCTAGTTGTTACTCGTCCTGACATATCCTATCCTGTCCACATTCTCAGTCAGTTCGTTTCAGCCCCACCTCTGTCCACTATAGTCACCTCCTCCGTGTTCTATGATATCTTCGTGGCATGATCTCTCACCACCTTTTCTTTCCCCGCTCCAGCTCTCTCCAGCTCTAGGCCTACTTTGATGCTACGTGGGCTAGTGATCCCTCTGATCGACGCTCGCTATCTGCTTACTGTGTATTTCTTGGTGGCTCTCTCATTGCCTGGAAGACAAAGAAACTGACTGCAGTTTCTCGCTTGAGTACAGAGGCTGAGTTGCGAGCGAGCTATGTTGACGACTGAGGTGATCTGGTTACGATGGTTACTTGAGGATTGGTGTGTCTGCTACTACACCGACTCCCTTATTGTCAGACAGTACATGTGCTATCAGTATTGCGCATGACCTGGTGAAGCATGAGCTCACCAAGCACATCGGTGTAGATGACTCCTTTGTGCGTGCTGCTGTGCAGGATCAGATTCTCGGTCTTCACTATGTGCCCTCTGAGTTACAGTTGGCCGACTTCTTCACGAAGGCACAGACTCGAGCGCAGCATGGGTTCTTTCTCTCCAAACTCAGTGTTGTTGATCCACCATGAGTTTGAGGGGGGGGGGGGGTTAGATGTGTATAGTCCCCTTTTCTGTATATCCCCATTGTATAAGGGGCTTCCTGCACTTTACCACACCTGTACACGTATTGGCCCTTGGCCCCCTGTGAAAGTTAGTTGCTCATTATCCACCAAATCTCACTTGTTGAATTAAAAATGCAGAATGTAGCCTTCAAAGTGCTCTGCAAGATACCTACACTGTCCTATACGCAATTTCATTTCTTAGTTTCTACCTCGAGGACATAAACTATAGCGACTTTATGAAGTGCTTCTCTCTTGTAAAGTTATCTTCAAAGACTGCAACATTTCAACTTTAGCTAATACTTCAGTTTTCAATCTTATAACTGGCATGTGAAAAATCTGGCCATGACTTACAGGTCTGCCCATTTTTTTGTTGACCTAGCTTTGTTATGATCTCTTTATGTTCAGCCATAACTTTATGCAAGAAATGATCATACCAAATTTTCCTGGTACAATCACATGCAATCTGGTAATATCAAGAACCATTTGCCACTAGTTACTATATAAATTCTAACTGATCAAACTAGAACATAGAAACTGGAAAATTGTACTCTTACGTTAAATAGCAGTTTTCAAATTAGAAGTGGTTCTCAAGTGTCAACCCGTTCTGTATTTATCTCTCTACATAATTTGGGTCAGCGCACTGTTAGTCTAATATTGCCACATTTGTTTTCCTCACAGAAAATGTATCTTTTTAACCACTTGTTTTAAGAAGCCATATAGACCGGGTTTGCCATCTTATACCACAAATATGTTAACATAGAGTTCACTTCTGTATCCTGATGTATCCAAGTTGCATTATTGCACGATAGAGCTGGAGGTACTACTGGGACAAAGACCGCTCATCCTTACGACAATGGAAATTTCCACCACACACAACTTGCATTATTTTGTGCTCCAATTTTGTTCCTTGACATGACAAGTGATGAGGACCTTTAGTTTGCTCAAATTTTCTTGGCAAGTATTTAAGAACAACTCCCAACGATAGAATAAAAAGAAGGCAGAGAAGCTTGTACAAGCAGCCTCATGAACCATGATGGACAGAATGACATGAGATAATTGTAAAGCCAGACAAGTACTCCCTCCGTCCCAAAATAAGTGCCTTTGATTTAGTACAAAGTTGTACTAAATCAAAGATACTTATTTCGGGACGGAGGGAGTACCAGGCATCGTAGCATGTACCTCAGATATTCTACTGAGACACAGACATGCATGTTCCACGGCGAGATAGATCAGCATGCCAGCGGGTATGCCTTCCAGAATGATTGATCTTGCACAAGACTCCATAAAGCGTAGCCACCAAGAGGCTCTTCACCGAGAACCACATGTGCAGTCCATCTGTGGCAGTTCATCAAACACAAATCAAGTCATTCCACAGATGCATTCCTTCTCAAATGCCAGCTTATGGCCTTACGCCAACAGCCTCCTCTAAAATATATTTCATCCATCAGAATCATGACATGGTGCACCGTCCTCAGGCAATGCAACTAAATCATTATAAAAAGAACTAGCTTAGTCTCCTTATGTAATTATGGAATAACATACAGCGGTTGGTATGAATGATTGAAGCTCGCTAGTCAGACAGATGGTAAATGTTCCTACATTTCAAACTCCAACATGGGTGTGGGTGATGTTTACTAATTTGGGTCCACACACTAATATTTGCCACACATATTATTTGTTTTCCTCACAGAAAATGTATCTTTTTAACCACTTATTTCTAGAAGCCATATATACCGGGTTTGACATCTTATTTAAGTAGCACAAATATGCAAGCACAGAATTCATTTTATGTATCCTGATGAATACAAGTTGCATTGTAGCATAACAGAACTGGAAGTTCTAATGGGCCAAAGACCAGCTCATCCTTTCCTACGACAATAGAAATTTCAACCACACGCATGTTACATTATTTTGTGCTCCAGTTTTGTCCCTTGCCATTTCAAATAATGAGGACCTTCAACTATGTTTTGTTGGAATTTTCTTGGTAAATATTTAAGAAATCCCAACGTCACAATAAATATAACATGTTCAAGCAGCATGATGAACCATGATGGACAGAATGACTTGAGAACCCTCTAAGGCCAGACAAGTACCAGGCGTCGCAACATGTACCTCGGGTATTCTACTGAATGCAGCTGTGCACAATCCACCATAGGATAGACCAGCAAGCCATCGGATTACCATCTGCAGATCCAGAATGATTGATCTTGCACAAGACTCCATAAAGCATATAGCCTCCAAGAGGCACTTCACGGAGAACCACATGTGCAGTCCATCCGGGCAGTTCGTTAAACACAAACCAAGTCAGTCCCCAGATGCGTTCTGTCTCAAATGCCAGCCTATGCCAAGCTTTACGCCAACAGCCTCCTATACAATATATTTCAGTCGTCAGCATCATAACATGTTGCACTGTCCTCTGGCAAGGCAACTAAATCACTATACAAAGAACTAGCTTAGTCTCCTTATGTAATTATGGAATCATATACGGCAGTTGATATGAATGATTGAAGCTCGTTAGTCATAGAGAAGATAAGTGTGCCTACATTTCTAACTCCAACTTGGGTATAGGTGATGTTTATGTATTGGCATACAGCTAATGCAAGGAAGCTGCATGGAATGAGCATCTCCCACTCCCAGAGCTCAACGAAATGTAGGCAAGTCTTGTCTTGGTCACATAAACAAAGCATTGTCCTGTACACGCAACCGCACTCTGCATATGGCATGACAAGACTAATGACTATTGACTATTCATCATCAGTTCGGTGATTAGGCTAATGGTGATACAAAGCAATATTTTAAGGCAGTTTTACATTTGCTCCAATAAACTCTCTCAGAATGAAACAAGTATGCGAGTATATGCAGGAAAGAAAAGTTACCTGGATGTAAATAAACTGCAGCATGGTCAGCTGAAACCTGGTGGGTGAAAATTCACTACTTCCAGTCCACAACTGACAAATGCTTGTTCAGTTGCATACAAGCCTGGGGGAGATAATGGGATAAACCTCTAAACAAAACTAATTGATGGATTCATGCCACAGTTAACAGATAGTGAAGCAGTGCAATTTGCTTATTCCCCGCTATCGAGCTTCTTCATTGGTCTCTATGATACCGCACGGTGCTTCATGGCCTTATGTAGCAATTGCAGCCATTCTGCTCAGTTTCTGCTGGTGGGTTCACACCAGTGACCTTATTTACGGCGGAGATGGAACTGCGGCGTCATCCTAGCAGCATCCCTTCCAAACATGGTGAGTCTTCCCTCACATATGCTCCAGAAATGCCAGCTTGTGCCAAGCATTACGCCAACAGCCTCCTGCATGACATATTTCAATCATCAGCATCATGACATGTTGCACTGGCCTCATGCAACACAAGTAAGCTATAATAGAAAGAATTATTTAGTCTCCTTATGTAACCATGGAATATCATACTGCAGTTGATTTGAATGATTGAAGCTTGCCTAGTAAGAGAGAAGACGATGAAGGTTCCAACATAGTTAACTCCAAATTGGCATAGTTAATGGTTATGTATTGGCTTACAGCTAATGCAAGGTAGCTACATGGAATAAGCATCTCCCAGAGCTCAAGTATTAGAAAATTATATACTTCCTCTGTTCGGAATTAGTTGTCGCTCAAACTGATGTATCTAGACGAAAGATTCATTGATGCCCGTTAAGTTGTCATATAAGCTTGGGAAAGACAAGGGAACAAATATTTAAACAAGACAACTCGACTCGATGTAGTCATGGCATGATTAGCAGACAGGTAGATTCCGGGGAACCATCATGCCAAGCCAAAGCATGGGGATGCCATACAGACGCACACGGCTATATAACTAAGAGCTTAACAGACCACAACTTCACACCGCCGCCTCAAGGCGTCTTCTTCGTGTTCCAGTTCCACCACCAATTAGCCAAATGTCGTCCAACAACCAAGTAGCATCCCACAATCCAGAGCAACCAGATAAGCAAAGTCCGGCCAACCCGCCCGGCAGCAACAAGCCTTCAACAGAGTACCAGCTGAAGACACAGCTTCTACTGCTGGCCACTCTGGTTGCGACCGTGACGTATGCAGCGGGGCTCAACCTGCCAGGGGGAGTCTGGCAGGACACACAGGATGGACACTTCGCAGGCGATCCGATCCTTCCAGACACGCACTACCACCGGTACCTTGCATTCTACTACTGCAACGCGACTGCATTCGCGGCATCACTTGTGGCCTGCCTCCTTCTCCTTGTTCTTGATGAGGCGAAGGACAACAGTGTCTGGGCAACTGTGCTGCGGGCGGTCATGGTGCTCGATTTACTTGGCCTCATGGGAGCTTATGCTGCTGGAAGCTGCCGGGATGATTTTACAACCATCTACTCCTCAGTGTTAGTCTCTTCCGTCTTCGCCTACATCATATATGTCTTTGTAACCTATGCCTTCCGGTGGGCGTTCCCCAAGAGTAGAGAAGGCAAGGCTCCTGAGAAGCAAGACAAGGATCCTGAGAAGCAAGACAAGGACCCTGAGAAGCAAAACAAGGATCCTGATGTAAACAAGCGTGAAGAGGAGCACGAGGTATTGATGCTACTAGCAACCTTTGCGGTTACCATCACATACGTGGCTGGACTGGGCCCACCTGGTGGATTCTGGGGCAACAGCCAGGATGGCCACCGTGTGAGCGACCCAATTATGCAGGACCACAACTCCAGCCGGTATCAGGCATTCTTCGTGTGCAATAGCACTGCATTTGTTGCGTCCTTGCTCATCATTGTGCTGCTCCTGGACAAGAAGCTGAGCCAGAGAATCTCTAAAAGGTTTGTTGCACTGTATGGGTTCATCGCGGTGGCGCTCATTGGCCTTGTGGGGGCCTATGCTGCAGGAAGCTGCAGGGAAGCTGATAATACCATCTATGTAGTTTTTCTGGCTGGTGCGGTTCTTGCATATATATTTCTACAGATGGCTATCACTGAAGCCATGAACAAGACGAACAAGAAGGATCGTGTCTCAGACACTGTGGCCCGGGCTCTCGTGGACAAGAAGGATAGTTGGGACCATAAAGTACTCACATCCATACGTGATCGTACTTCAGAATGGCTGAAGCAAATAAAAGACTGGTTTCATACAGCTTTTAGCACTAGCAGGTATGCAATCACGTATTATTCTTCCTTTGAAATTACCATTGGTCCATATAATCCAATACCAGGATGAAATTTTAACTCTGTATATCTATGCAACTACCAGGGACAGAGGATCTGACAAAGTATTGGAAAAGAATCGCTCTCTTGTCATGTTGCTTGCTACTCTTGTGGTGAGCATCACTTACCAGGCAGGACTAGATCCACCAGGTGGCCTATGGCCAGATGACCAGGAAGAGCATAAGGGCGGTGACCCAGTACTCCTCACAACTCATCCTACTCGGTACAAGGTGTTCTTCTATAGCAACTCAGCCGCCTTTGTGACATCCCTAGTCGTCATCATAATGGTTCAAAGTAGATTTCTACTTCAGCGCCATACATTGCACGCAGCCATGCTACTGGATTTGTTTGGCCTCATAATTGCATACGCTGCAGGGAGCAATAGGGATTCAAGCACCTCCATCTATGTTGTCGCCTTGGCAGGTGTTGTCCTTGTGTATGTGGTGATTCATATAGTATTCTTCACATTAGAAGAGCACACGGACAAAAACCAAGATCCCGATAAGTTGGATAATAGGCGCGAGATGTTGCTGCTGCTTGCAATCTTGGCTGCAACACTCACTTACCAAGCTGGGCTGACCCCACCAGGTGGCTTCTGGTCAGCAGATGACAAGTTTGGTCATCATGCTGGATTTCCAGTCCTCCTTGATAACTATCCTCGTCGTTACAATGCATTCTTCTACTGCAATGCAGCAAGCTTCATGGCATCTGTAACTCTCATAGTTCTTCTTGTGAACCCCACCCTATACAAGCCGGGCATACGGTGTTATGCACTCTATGTGTGCATGGTGATGGGCATGTTTGGCCTCATGGGTGCATATGCTGCTGGAAGCTCCCGACATGTACGAACCTCCATCTATGTGTTAACTTTAGTGGCTGCAGTGTTCGCCTTCGTCACCTTTCAGGTGCTCATTTTCTGGATACAAAACTGGAGGAAAGGGCAGCCTAAAGAGGAAGGCTCGGACTTAAATGCCATGGGAGTGCCAACCCCTGCTGCAGCTACTAGTCAAGTTTCACCATTCCATGTTCGTGGTGCGCAGCCTACCCCCCCTGATCCTGTAGATGGGTCCTCTGGGCAAGAAGGTATCACCAGTGAGTCTTCTGAACCAGTTGCTGGTGACATGGGGACGGAAGAAAAGGGAACAGAAGATAAGGTAACAGAAGATAAGGGAACAGAAGAAAAGGACCTTCGTGAATACTTGATGCTGCTAGGAGTCCTGGCTGCGAGTGTAACATACCAGTCTGGTTTGAAACCACCAGGTGGCCTCTGGCAGGACAACAACAATGGACATACTGCTGGCAACTCAATCCTCCATGACATCGCCAAAGGCCGGTACCGTGCGTTCTTCTATAGCAACTCCACTTCGTTTATGGCTTCTATTGTCGTCATTGTCTTGCTACTTCCAGTAAACAAGCACAAGTTCCCACTGTGGCCAATGCATACTGCCATTTTGCTAGACATGCTAGGCCTCCTTGGAGCCTACGCAGCAGGCAGTACCAAGGAGTGGGAGATGTCCAGGAATGTCATTGCTCTGGTCGTTCCTGTGCTGGCCTATATTGCAGCCTATGCGGCAGTGTCATTCTTCAGCAAGAAGGGCAGTGTGCCAACGGAAATTCTGCATGAACAATCGCAATGATGAAGAAAGCTTAGGTGTGACGTGATCCTTTATCTGGTTTTTAATTTATTGAACTGCAAGTGCTATGTGTATTTCAACATATTCAGTTTATTGTCCACGTGTACTTTTCATATGATATACAACACAGATATCTATAAATTATTGAGTATTTTGTATTTTTTATTTTTGTATAATCAAGGTAAAATGGTATACTTTCTAGTTTTAGAATTGCCAGCCATTTGTGTATGACACTATGACTATGTAGTATTGAGATATTGTCAAACAACAAATTTGACAAATAAAAGTTGCTAGTGTGGAGCTTTAGTTTCGAGCTGTTATGGCCTTCTGTGGCAATTGCTAGCATTCAGCTCACTGGCAGGCAGCATTACTTGCCTATCATTGTCTGTTTCATTGGTGTAAATAAAGTATTGTTTCTTTGTTCAATATAACTCATCGTGGCCCTCCTGTCCCCTACAGATTGATAAAAAAATTAAAGTTCATCTCTTAGTTGGACAACATAATCACTCATCAAACATCATATCTTGAATTCAGAGGACTTCACCTAATTCAATGGAAAGGAATTGAAAAATATGGTATAAAGGGATCCTTGAAGAATGAAATTAAGAACTGGCACTTAGTTGAACTGACCTGATGAAATAGAATTACAGGAGGCAGCTTCTAGTGACTCTGCAATCTATAATTTGCAAACATATTATATTTTTCTAGTACTGTAGTGTTAATCTTACAAGAGATATAATGCGCAGACCTGTTTAATCATTCTACCGTTCTTTTAACTGATCTGGCCTTGATTTACTCATGTCCATTTGCAGTTGAGATACGCTTGTAGTCTTCATATGAATCATATGGTATATGATAAGCCAATAACGATGGTGTAATTGATCGTTATGAGAAATATAAAGGCTAAACTGCCACCTATCATGATTAGTTCTTAACCTCTGTCCATTCTTCAATGCTGGCATACAGTAAGTGATAAGAACTGCTGAACTCAGCCAGTTTAAATTTTATTGTAGCTTCTGTCATTTCACAAATATTTAAATGTGCTTAGCTTCTACACAAAATACCCAGAATGTGCGTGCTCAAGCAGTTTGAAGATGGGGAATATTAACAAGACAGTACAAACAATAACCACTAACACGGAACATACCTGAAACGCGAACAGATGTCTGTCAGGCATCGCACTGAACACGGGTCGCAGCCCTCAGTTATCCATGATTGACACCCAAACCACAGGATTCCTTCTGATCGTCGTCGATGCAGACTCGCGGAGGAAATTCGCGGCACGTCGAACGTGCTGTCCCGTTTGGCCAATCTGTCGAACACCTCCCGTGCGCCCGGCCCGCGCAGGCATTTCAGGACGGCAAGCAGACGCCACAAAAGCCGTGCAACAAAATAAGAATCCATGGAGCGTGAGGCCGTTATGGTCGCATCAGCGCGCATTGCCGTAGAAGCCGATGGTCGGATCCGGTGGATGCATGGCGTTAATGTGGTGGAGACGCCGAGATTCGGCGAAATGATTCGGAAATGGCGCGAGGGGATACGGGGACTGCTTCGGAAAGAGTGTGGCTAGGATCTAGGATCAGCACTCCACGCCTCCACAGTAGACCACAGCAACGAGAAAGAGGGACAAGGAGGAAGATGGTGGCAGGCGTAACAGAGGAGGTGGGAATCCGACGGCGAGCGCTAAGGGAATACTTTACGTTTTTTTTTACCTTTTAATGTTTATTTTTTATTTTCATTCTTATATTTCTGTATTTTCACTTTTTCGTTTTTCTATAACACATCAACATTTTCTAAAAATACAAAAACATTTTTAACAGCGTTAACATTTTTTAACACAGTATAGAGCAAGCGCTCATATACACGAGCACCTCACTTCTTTTTGCATAAAAATATTTAATATCACTAAAGAAATGTTTTATTTAAAATATTATTTTCTTTTCAGAAAAGAAATGGAAATTATTTCGAAATCTAATGATTAGAATAGTCAATGGGGATGACTCCTCCCACTGAATGCGCATCGCCGAAAATCCTGAAATAAATTCAAGAATAAATGCGAGACCAGGACTTGAATCCTGGTGGGTTGAGGATACCACAGTCCCTCTAACCATCCAACCACAGTTTGGTTCGCCACTGTTAACATTTTTATAGAAGTTAAAATAACATCAATAGTACTTTTTAATGCATGGATTTCTTTATATACAAATTTATTTTAAATACGTGAAAATTTTGTTTAACACTTTTAAATGAGAAATGTTTTTTTAATGTGAACATTTTACTCCTTAGGTTTATATGAAAAAATCTTAACTTTGTTAAATAAAAAGTAACTAAACCTACATATAGTGGCCATTGAGGCGATGTGCGCAGAGGCGTCGTGATAACGCTCTGTGCAACAAAATGACGGGATGACACACAGAGTGTCTGCTATGTTGGCCGAGTTCTATCGCTCGCGCTACTAGTTTCGGCGTGCTATGTAGCGGTTTTCTAGCGCTTTTTTTATTTTTCAAAAGTAAATATAATTTGTAAGATAGGACATTTTTTTAATGTGGACATTTAGAAGATATGAATAAATGTTCATTTTGTGTGAACATTTTCCAACTTATGTGCATATTTTAAAAAAAATTGACCAATCTGTAAAATTTCATGAATAGTTTTCAAATGTTATGGACATTTTAAAGTTATAATGTTTTCAAACATTTTTCAAATAAGAAAAAGAAAGACCACATTATAACCTACATAGCCATAAATGTAGTGTAATGCCGCCTGCCGCGTGAGGATTGATTTCAAAGTTTACATCAATACCACATGATTACTCAACATATTTGATCAAGCCGACAAGATTAGTCTATACCTAGATTTATTTTATTAACTAGCAAATGTGCCCGTGATAACCCACAAGTATAGGGGACCGCAATAGTTTTTGAGGATAGGGTATTCAACCAAATTTATTGATTCGACACAAGGGGAGCCAAAGAATATTCTCAAGTATTAGCAGTTGAATTGTCAATTCAACCACACATGAAAGACTTAATATCTGCAGCAAAATATTTAGTAGCAAAGTAGTATGGAAGTAACGATAACAGTGACGAAAGTAACAGTAGCAGTTTTGTAGCAATCGTAACAGTGACAATGGAAAAGTAACTAAGCAAAGATTAATATGAAACGAGCTCGTAGCCAATGGATCAATGATGGAGAATTATGTCGGGTGGCATTCATTATGCAACAGTTATATAACACAGGGTGACACTGAACAAGCTCCAAATCATCAATATAATGTAGGCATGTATTTCGAATATAGTCATATATGTTTATGGGAAAAAAACTTACATGACATCTTTTGTCCTACCCTCCCGTGGCAGTGGGGTCCTATTGGAAACTAAGGAATATTAAGGCCTCCTTTTAATAGAGTACCGGACCAAACCATTAACACTTAGTGAATACATGAACTTCTCAAACTACGATCATCATCAGAAAGTGTCCCGACTATTATCACTCCGGAGTTGCCGGATCATAACACGTAGTAGGTGACTATAACTTGCAAGATAAGATTAAGAACACAAATATATTCATGAAAAACATAATAGGTTCAGATCTGAAATCATGACACTCTGGCCCTAATGACAAGCATTAAGCATAGCAAAGTCATAACAACATCAATCTTAGAATATAATGGATACTAGGGATCAAATCTTAACAAAACTAACTCGATTACATGGTAAATCTCATCCAACTCATCACCGTCCAGCAAGCCTACGATGGGATTACTGATGCACGGCGGTGAGCATCATGAAATTGGTAATGGAGGATGGTTGATGATGACAATGGCGACGGATTCCCCTCTCCGGAGCCCAAACGGACTCCAGATCTGCCCTCCCGAGGAAGGACGGGGCTTGGCGGCGGCTCCGTATCGTAAAACGCAATGAATCCTTCTCTCTAATTTTTTCTCCCCGAACGTGAATATATGGAGTTGGAGTTGAGGTCGGTGGAGGTCCAGGGGCCCCACAAGGACAGAGGACGCGCCCTAGGGGGGTGGCGCCTCCCCCCACCCTTGTGGCCAGGGTGTGGGCCCCCTTTGGTTGATTCTTTCACCAATATTTTTTATTTATTCCAAAACTGATCTCCGTGAAGTTTCAGGTCATTCCGAGAACTTTTATTTCTGCATAAAAATAATACCATGGCAATTCTGTTGAAAACATCATCAGTCCGGGTTAGTTCCATTCAAATCATGCAAAGTAGAGTCCAAAAAAGGGCAAAAGAGTTTGAAAAAGTAAATATGCTAGAGACGTATCAACTCCCCCAAGCTTAACCCATTGCTTGTCCTCAAGCAATTCAGTTGACAAACTGAAAGTGATAAAGAAAAACTTTTACAAACTCTGTTTGATCTTGTTGTTGCAAATATGTAAAGCCAACATTCAAGTTTTCAACAAAGATTATGAACTAACCATATTCACAATAACATTTAGGTTTCACATTTACTCATATCAATGGCATAATCAGCTAGCGAGTAATAATAATAAATCTCGGATGACAACACTTTCTCAAAACAATCATGATAAGATATAACAAGATGGTATCTCGCTAGCCATTTCTGAGACCGCAAAACATAAATGCAGAGCACCCCTGAAGATCAAGGATCGACTAGACATTGTAATTCATGGAAAAAGAGATCCAGTCACAGTCATACTCAATATCAATTAATAAGAATGCATAAAAATGGCAGTGGTGCTCTCTAACTAGTGCTTTTTATAAGAGGATGGTGACTCGGCATAAAAGTAAATAGATAGGCCCTTCGCAGAGGGAAGCAGTGATTTGCAGAGGTACCAGAGCTCAAGTTTTTTAAACGGAGATAAATAATATTTTGAGCGGCATGCTTTCATTGTCAACATAACAACCAAGAGATCTCGGTATCTTCCATGCTACATACATTATAGGCAGTTCCCAAACATAATGGTAAAGTTTATATTCCCCCACCACCAACAAGCACACTCCACGACTGGTCCGAAATAGCGGGTACCGTCTAACTAACAACAATCCTGGGGAGTTTTGTTTGCAATTATTTTGATTTGATTTGAGCATGGGACTGGGCATCCCGATTACTAGTCATTTTCTCGTGAATGATGAGCGGAGTCCACTCATCGTGAGAATAACCCACCTAGCATGGAAGATATGGACAACCCTAGTTGCTACATGAGCGATTCGAGAATACAAAACAAAATTTCATTTGAAGGTTTAGAGTTTGGCACATGCAAATTTACTTGCAACAGCAGGTAAATACCGCATATAGGTAGGTATGGTGGACTCATATGGAACAACTTTGGGGTTTATGGAAGTGGATGCACAAGCAGTATTCCCGCTTAGTACAAGTGAAGGCTAGAAAGAGACTGGGTAGCGACCAACTAGAGAGCGACAACAATCATAAACATGCATTGAGATTAACCAACACTGAGTGCAAGCATGAGTAGGATATAAATCACCATGAACATAAATATCATGGAGGCTATGTTGATTTTGTTTCAACTACATGCGTGAACATGTGCCAAGTCAAGCCACTCGAATCATTCAAAGGAGGATACCATCCTACCATACTACATCACAACCATTTTAATACCATGTTGGAACGCAAGGTAAACCATTATAAACTCCTAGCTAATTAAGTATGGCATGAGTAACTATAATCTCTAATTGTCATTGCAAATATGTTTCATTCATAATAGGCTGAATCAGGAACGATGAACTAATCATATTTACAAAAACAAGATAGGACAAGTTCATACCATCTTTTCCTCATCTCAATCATTTCATCATATATTGTCATTATTGTCTTTCACTTGCACGATCGAACGGTGTGGATAATATAATAGTGCATGTGCATTGGACTAAGCTGGAATCTATTGGGAAATGTAGCATGCAATTTCAAAAAAAATCATACGCTCACGCAAGATCTATCTAGGAGATGCATAGCAACGAGAGGGGGAGAGTGTGTCCACGTACCCTCGTAGACCGAAAGAGGAAGCGTTTGCCAACGCGGTTGATGTAGTCGAACTTCTTCTCGTTCCGACCAATCAAGTACCGAACGTACGGCACCTCCAAGTTCTGCACATGTTCAGCTCAATGACTTCCCTCGAACTCTTGATTCAGCAGAGTGTTGAGGAAGTAGAAGAGTTCTGTCAGCACGACGACATGGCGACGGTGATGGTGAAGTTATCCGCGCAGGGCTTCGCCTAAGCGCTACGTGAATATGACCGGAGGCGTAAACTATGGAGGGGGGGGGGGCGCCGCACCCGGCTAACAAACATTGGTGTGTGTTCTAGGCGACACCTCCCCACGTATATAAAGGAGGGAGGGGGAGAGAGGCAGCCTAGGGCGCGCCAAGTAGGAGGAATCTTACTTGGGCCCCTAGTCCAATTCGGACTCCCCCCTTTCCTTTTAACGGAGGGGGAAAAGAGGGAAGAAGGAAGGAAAGGGGGGCGAACCCCCACCTCATTCTCCTATTCGGCCTCCTACCATAAGGGGGGGCACCCCTTGTGGGCTGGTGTGCTTCCCTCCTATGGCCCATATCTTCCCCCGGGGGGTTTCGGTAACCCTCCGATACTTCGATATGTACCTGATACATTCCGGAACACTTCCGGTGTCCGAATACTATCATACTATATATCAGTCTTTACCTCTCGACCATTTCGAGACTTCTCGTCATGTCTGTGATCTCATCCGAGACTCCGAACAACATTCGGTCACCAAATCACATGACTCATATAATACAAAATCATCATCGAACGTTGAGCGTGCGGACTCTACGGGTTCGAGAACTATGTAGACCTGACCGAGACACCTTTCCGGTGAGTAACCAATAGCGGAACCTGGATGCTCGTATTGGCTCCACATATTCTATGAAGATCTTTATCGGTCGAACCGTTATGACAACATACGTTATTCCCTTTGTCATCGGTATGTTACTTGCCCGAGATTCGATCGTCGGTATCTTCATACCTAGTTCAATCTCATTACCGGAAGTCTCTTTACTCGTTCTGTAATTCATCATCCTGCAACTAACTCATTAGTCACTTTGCTTGCGAAGCTTCTTATGATGTGCATTACCGAGAGGGCCCAGAGATACTTCTCTGATACTCGGAGTGACAAATCCTAATCTCGATCTATGCCAACCAACAAACACCTTCGGAGATACCTGTAGAGCATCTTTATAATCACCCTGTTACATTGTGACGTTTGATAGCACAAAAGGCATTCCTCCGGTATCTGGGAGTTGCATAATCTCATAGTCGAAGGAATATGTATTTGACATGAAGAAAGCAGTAGCAATAAAACTGAACGATCATAATGCTAAGCTAACGAATGGGTCTTGTCCATCACATCATTATCCTAATGATGTGATCCCGTTCATCAAATGACCACACATGTCTATGGTTAGGATACTTAACCATCTTTGATTAACGAGCTAGTCAAGTAGAGGCATACTAGGGACACGGTGTTTTGTCTATGTTATTCACACATGTATCAACTTTCTGGTTAATACAATTCTAGCATGAATAATAAACATTTATCATGAATAAGGAAATATAAAATGACAACTTTATTATTGCCTCTAGGGCATATTTTCTTCAGTCTCCCACTTGCACCAGAGTCAATAATCTAGATTACATTGTAATGATTCTAACACCCATGGAGTCTTGGTGCTAATCATGTTTTCCTCGTGGAAGAGGCTTAGTCAACGGGTCTGCCACATTCAGACCCGTATGTATTTTGCATATCTCTTTGTCTCCCTCCTTGACTAGATCACGGATGGAGTTGAAGCGTCTCTTGATGTGTTTGGTATTTTTATGAAATATGGATTCCTTCACTAAGGCAATTGCTCCAGTATTGTCACAAAAGATTTTCATTGGACCCGATGCACTAGGTATTATACCTAGATCGGATATGAACTCCTTCATTTGCTGCTTCCGAAGCAGGTATGTACTCCGCTTCACAGATAGATCCTGCCACGACGGTCTACTTGGAACTGCACCAACTGACAGCTCCACCATTCAATATAAATATGTATCCGGTTTGTGACTTAGAGTCATTCGGATCATTGTCAAAGCTAGCATTGATGTAACCATTTATGACGAGCTCTTTGTCACCTCCATAAATGAGAAACATATCCTTAGTCCTTTTCAGATACTTTAGGATGTTCTTGACCGCTGTCGAGTGATCCACTCCTGGATTACTTTGGTATCTCCCTGCTAAACTTATAGCAAGGCACACATCAGGTCTGGTATGCAGCATAACATACATGATAGAACCTATGGCTGAGGCATATGGAATGACTTTCATTTTCTCTCTATCTTTTGCAGTGGTTGGGCATTAAGTCTGACTCAATTTCACACCTTGTAACACAGGCAAGAACCCTTTCTTTGACTGATCCATTTTGAACTTCTTTAAAACTTTATCAAGGTATGTGTTTTGTTAAAGTCCTATCAAGCATCTTGATCTATCTCTATAGATCTTGATGCCCAATATATAAGCAGCTTCGCCGAGGGTCTTTCATTGAAAAACTTTTATTCAAGTATCCTTTTATGATATCCAGAAACCCTATACCATTTCCAATCAACAATATGTCATCCACATATTATATCAGAAATGCTATAGAGTTCCCGCTCACTTTCTTGTAAATACAGGCTTCTCCGAAAGTCTGTATAAAACCATATGCTTTGATCACCTCATCAAAGCTTATATTCCAACTCCGAGATGCTTGCACCAGTCCATAAATTGATCGCTAGAGCTTACACACTTTGTTAGCACCTTTAGGATCGACAAAACCTTCTAGTTGCATCATATACAACTCTTCTTTAAGAAATCCATTAAGGAATGCATTTTTGACGTCCATTTGCCAGATTTCATGATCATAAAATGCGGCAATTGCTAGCATGATTCGAACAGACTTAAGCATCGCTACGGGTGAGAAAGTCTCATCATAGTCAACTCCTTGAACTTGTCAAAAACCTTTCGTGACAAGTCGAGCTTTATAGACAGTAACATTACCATCAGCGTCAGTCTTCTTCTTGAAGATCCACTTATTCTCTATGGGTCGCCGATCATCAGGCAAACCCACCAAAGTCCACACTTTGTTCTCATACATGGATCCTATCTCAGATTTCATGGCCTCAAGCCAATTGTCAGAATCTGGGCTCATCATAGCTTCTTCATACTTCCTCCGTTCGAAAATACTTGTCATCAAAATGGACAAAAATGAATGTATCTAGAACTAAAATACATCTAGATACATCCCCTTTTATTCATTTTAATGACAAGTATTTCCGGACGGAGGGAGTAGTTCGTTGGTTCTCATGGTCAAGTAACATGACTTCCAGAACAGGATTACCAGACCACTCTGGTGTGGATCGTGCTCTGGTTGACCTACAAGGTTCAATAGTAGCTTGATCTGAAGTTTCATGATCATCATCATTAGCTTCCGCTCTAGTTGGTGTAGGCATCACAGGAACGGATTTATCGGATGAGCTATTTTCCAAATTGAGAGAAGGTACAATTACCTCATCAAGTTCTACTTTCCTCCCACTCACTTCTTTTGAGAGAAACTCCTTCTCTAGAAATGTTCCATTCTTGGCAACAAAGATCTTGCCTTCGGATCTGTGGTAGAAGGTGTACCCAATTGTTTACTTAGGGTATCCTATGAAGACGCACTTCTCCGATTTGGGTTCGAGCTTATTAGGTTGAAGCCTTTTGACATAAGCATCGCATCCCTAAACTTTAAGAAACAACAGCTTAGGTTTATTGCCAAGCCACAGTTCATACAGTGTCGTCTCAACGGATTTTGACGGTGCCCTATTTAACGTGAATGTAGTTGTCTCCAATGCATAACCCCAAAACGATAGTGGTAAATCGGTAAGAGACATCATAGATCGCACCATATCTAAAAAAGTATGGTTACGATGTTCGGACACACCATTACACTGTGGTGTTCCAGGTGGCGTGAGTTGTGAAACTATTCCACATTGTTTTAAATGAAGGCCAAACTCATAACTCAAATATTCACCTCCGCAATCAGATCATAGAAACTTTATTTTCTTGTTACGATGATTCTCCACTTCACTCTGAATTTTTTTGAACTTTTCAAATGTTTCAGACTTGTGTTTCATTAAGTAGATATACCCATATCTGCTCAAATCATCTGTGAAGGTCAGAAAATAATGATACCCGCCACGAGCCTCAACACTCATCGGACCACATACATCAGTATGTATTATTTCCAATAATTCATTGGCTCGCTCCATTGTTCCGGAGAACGGAGTTTTAGTCATCTTACCCATGAGGCATGGTTCGCAAGTATCAAATGATTCATAATCAAGTGATTCCAAAAGTCCATCTGCATGGAGTTTCTTCATGTGCTTTACACCAATATGACCTAAACGATAGTGCCACCTATACGTTGCACTATCATTATCAACTTTGCATCTTTTGGCATCAATATTATGAATATGTGTATCACCACAATCGAGATTCAACAGAAATAGACCACTCTTCAAGGGTGCATAACCATAAAAGATATTACTCATATAAATAAAACAACCATTATTCTCTGATTTAAATGAATAACTGTCTCGCACTAAACAAGATCCAGATATAATGTTCATGCTCAACGCTGGCACCAAATAACAATTTTTTAGGTCTAAAACTAATCTCGAAGGTAGATGTAGAGGTAGCGTGCCTACGGCAATCACATCGACCTTGGAACCATTCCCGACGCGCATCATCACCTCTTCCTTAGCCAATCTTCGTTTAATCCATAGTCCATGTTTCGAGTTACAAATATGAGCAACCAAACCGGTATCAAATACCAAGGCACTACTACGAGCATTAGTAAGGTACACATCAATAACATGTATATCAAATGTTCCTTTGTTCACTTTGCCATCCTTCTTATCCGCCAAATACTTGGGGTGGTTCCGCTTCCAGTGACCAGTCCCTTTGCAGTAGAAGCACTCAGTTTCAAGCTTGGGTCCAACTTTGGGCTTCTTCCCGGGAGTGGCAACTTGCTTGCCATTCTTCTTGAAGTTCCCCTTCTTTTCCTTGTCCTTTTTCTTGAAACTAGTGGTCTTGTTAGCCATCAACACTTTATGCTCCTTCTTGATTTCTACCTTCGTAGCTTTGAGCATTGCGAAGAGCCCGGGAATAGTCTTTTCCATCCCTTGCATATTATAGTTCATCACAAAGCCTTTGTAGCTTGGTGGCAATGATTGAAGAACTTTGTCAATGGCACAATCATTTGGAAGATTAACTCCCAGCTGAGTCAAGTGATTATGATATCCAGACATTCTAAGTATGTGTTCACTGACAGAACTGTTCTCCTCCATCTTATAGCTATAGAACTTGTTGGATACTTCACATCTTTCAACTCAGGCATTTGCTTGAAATATTAACTTCAACTCCTGGAACATCTCATATGGTCCATTTCATTCAAAACGTCTTTGAAGTCCCGATTCTAAGCCGTAAAGCAGGGCACACTGAACTATTGAGTAGTCATCAGATCGAGCTTGCCAGACGTCCATAACATCAGCATCTGCTCCTGCAGCAGGCCTTTCACCTAGTGGATAATCCTCAAGTTACGGACCAGTCCGTATAGTTCCTACCATCATCTTTCAACTTAGCTTTCTCTAGGAACGCGTTAAAATTCAAAGGAATGGTAGCACGGGCCATTGATCTACAACATAGATATACAAAAACTATCAGGACTAAGTTCATGATAAATTAAGTTCAATTAATCATATTACTTAAGAACTCCCACTTAGATAGACATCACTCAAGTCATCTAAATGATACGTGATCCGAATCAACTAAACCATGTTCGATCATCACGTGAGATGGAGTAGTCATCAATGGTGAACATCTCTATGTTGATCATATCTACTATATGATTCACGTTCGACCTTTTGGTCTCTAGTGTTCCAAGGTCATGTCTGTACATGCTAGTCTTGTCAAGTTTAACCCGAGTATTCCGCATCTGCAAAACTGGCTTGCATCCGTTGTATGTGAAGGTAGAGCCTATCACACCCGATCATCACATGGTCTCTCAGCATGAAGAACTTTTGGAACGGTGCATACTCGGGGATAACACTTATACCTTGAAATTTGGTTAAGGGAACATCTTATACTGTTACCGCCGTACTAAGCAAAATAAGATGCATAAAGATAAACATCACATGCAATAAAAATATGTGACATGATATAGCCATCATCATCTTGTGCTTTTGATCTTCATCTCCAAAGCATCATCATGATCTCCATCGTCACCGGCTCGACACCTTGATCTCCATCGTAGCATCATGGTTGTCTCGCCAACTATTCCTTATACAACTATCGCTACCGCTTAGTGATAAAGTAAAGCAATTACATGGTGTTTGCATTTCATACAATAAAGCGACAACCATAAGCTCCTGCCAGTTGCCAATAACTTTTACAAAACATGATAATCTCATACAACATATATCACATCATGTCTGAAGGAAATATGCCCTAGAGGCAATAATAAAGTTATTATTTATTTCCTTAATTCATCATAAATGTTTATTATTCATGCTAGAATTGTATTAACCAGAAACTTAGTACATGTGTGAATACATAGACAAAACATATAGTCCCTAGTATGCCTCTACTTGACTAGCTCATTAATCAAAGATGGTTATGTTTCCTAACCATAGAAATGTGTTGTCACTTGATGAACAGGATCACATCAGTAGGAGAATGATGTGATAGACATGACCCATCCGTTAGCTTAGCATTATGACCGTGTTAGTTTCATTGCTACTGCTTTCTTCATGACTTATACAAGTTCCTCAGACTATGAGATTATGCAACTCCCAAATACCAGAGGAACACTTTGTGTGCTACCAAACGTCACAACATAAATGGGTGATTAGAAAGGTGCTCTACAGGTGTCTCCAAAGGTGTTTGTTGGGTTGGCATAGATCGAGATTAGGATTTGTCACTCCATGTTTCAGAGAGGTATCTCTGGGCCCTCTCGGTAATACTCATCAGTATAAGCCTTGCAAGCATTGTGACTAATGAGTTAGTTGCAGGATGAAGTATTACGGAACGAGTAAAGAGACTTGCCAGTAATGAGATTGAACTAGGTATTAAGATACCGACGATCGAATCTCGGACAAGTAACACAACGATGACAAAGGGAACAACGTATGTTGTTATGCGGTTTGACTGATAAAGATCTTCGTAGAATATGTAGGAACCAATATGAGCATCCAGGTTCCGCTATTGGTTATTGACCAGAGACGTGTCTCGGTCATGTCTACATAGTTCTCGAACCCGTAGGGTCCGCAGGCTTAACGTTCCATGACGATTGGTATTATGAGTTTATGTGTTTTGATGTACCGAAGGTAGTTCGGAGTCCCGGATGTGCTCACGGACATGACGAGGAGTCTCGAAATGGTCGAGACATAAAGATTGATATATTGGACGGCTATATTCGGACACCGGAAGTGTTCCGGGTGATTTCGAAGGAAACTGGAGTGTCGGAGGGTTACCGAACCCCCCCCCCCCCCCCCCCCCCCCCCGGGAAAACTAATGGGACACATGGGCCTTAGTGGAGAGAAAGAGGGCCGGCTAGGGCAGGCCGCACGCCCCCTCCCCCTCTGGTCCAAATTGTACTAGGGAAGGAGAGGGGCGCCCCCTTTCCTTCTCCCTCTCCTCCTTCCTTTCCCCCTCCTAGTAGGAGTAGGAAAGGGGAGTCCTACTCCTACTAGGAGGAGGACTCCTCCTCTCCTGGTGCGCCACAAGGGCCGCCCGGCCTCCCTCCTTGCTCATTTATATACGGGGGCAGGGGGCACCCTAGAACACACAAGTTGACATTGTTTAGTCGTGTGCGGTGCCCCCCTCCACAGTTACACACCTTGGTCATATTGTCGTAGTGCTTAGGCGAAGCCCTGCGCCGGTAACTTCATGCTCACCGTCACCACGCCGTCGTGCTGACAAAAATCTCCCTCAGCCTCAACTGGATCAAGAGTATGAGGGACGTCCCCGAGCTGAACGTGTGCTGATCGCGGAGGTGCTGTACGTTCGGTGCTAAGATCGGTCGGATCATGAAGACATATGACTACATCAACCGCGTTGTCATAATGCTTCCGCTTTCGGTCTACGAGGGTACGTGGACACACTCTCCCCTCTCGTTGCTATGCATCACCATGATCTTGCGTGTGCATAGGGATTTTTTTGAAATTACTGCGTTCCCCAATAGTGGCATCCGAGCCAGGTCTATGCGTAGATGTTATATGCACGAGTAGAACACAAAGAGTTGTGGGCGATAATAGTCATACTGCTTACCAACATGTCATACTTTGATTCGGCGGTATTGTTGGATGAAGCGGCTCAGACCGACATTACGCGTACGCTTACGCGAGACTGGTTCTACCAACGTGCTTTGCACATAGGTGGTTGGTGAGTGTCTGTTTCTCCAACTTTAGTTGAATGGAGTGCGGCTACGCCCGATCCTTCTTGAAGGTTAAAACAGCACACTTGACGAAAAATCATTGTGGTTTTGATGTGTAGGTAAGAACGGTTCTTGCTAGAAGCCCGTAGCAGCCATGTAAAACTTGCAACAACAAAGTAGAGGATGTCTAACTTGTTTTTGCAGGGCTTGCTGTGATGTGATATGGTCAAGAATGATGTGATATAAATTGTTGTATGAGATGATCATGTTTTGTAACAAAGTTATCGGCAACTGGCATTAGCCATATGGTTGTCGCTTTATTGTATGCAATGCAATCACCATGTAATTGTTTTACTTTATCACTAACCGGTAGCGATAGTCATAGTAACAATAGGTGGTGAGACGACAACGATGCTACGATGGAGATCAAGGTGTCACGTCGGTGACGTTGGAGATCATAACGATGCTTCGGTGATGGAGATCATGAGCACAAGATGATGATGGCCATATCATGTCACATATTTTGATTGCATGTGATGTTTATCCTTTATGCGTCTTATTTTGCTTAGAACGTTGGTAGCATTATAAGATGATCCCTTACTAAATTTAAGGTACAAGTGTTCTCCCTGAGTATGCACCGTTGCTACAGTTCATCGTGCCGAGACACCACGTGAGGATCGGGTGTGATAAGCTCTACGTTCACATACAACGGGTGCAAGCTAGTTTTGCACACGCAGAATACTCGGGTTAAACTTGACGAGCCTAGCATATGCAAATATGGCCTCGGAACACTGAGACCGAAAGGTTGAGCATGAATCATATAGTAGATATGATCAACTTAGTGATGTTCACCATTGAAAACTACTCCATCTCACGTGATGATCGGACATGGTTTAGTTGATTTGGATCACGTGATCACTTAGATGATTAGAGGGATGTCTATCTAAGTGGGAGTTCTTATGTAATATGATTAATTGAACTTTAATTTATCATGAACTTAGTACCTTATAGTATTTTGCATGTCTATGTTGTTGTAGATCAATGGCCCGTGCTACCGTTCCTTTGAATTTTAGTGCGTTCCTAGAGAAAGCTAAGTTGAAAGATGATGGCAGCAACTACACGGATTGTGTCCATAACTTGAGGATTATCCTCGTTGCTACACAGAAGAGTTATGTCCTGGAGGCACCGTTAGGTGTACCACCAGCGCCCACAACTGCAGACATTGTGAATGCCTAGCAGACATGTGTTGATGACTACTCGATAGTTCATTGTGCCATGCTTTACGGCTTAGAACCGGGACTTCAACGATGTTTTGAACGTCATGGAGCATATGAGATGTTCCAGGAGTTGAGGTTAATATTTCAAGCAAATGCCCGGATTGAGAGATATGAAGTCTCTAATAAATTCTACAGCTGTAAAATGGAGGAGAATAGTTCTGTCAGTGAACATATACTCAGAATGTCTGGGTACCACAACCACTTGACTCAACTGGGAGTTAATCTTCCTGATGATAGTGTCATTGACAGAGTTCTTCAATCACTGCCACCAAGCTACAAAAGCTTCGCGATGAACTATAATATGCAAGGGATGAACAAGACTATTCCCAAGCTCTTCACGATGCTAAAGGTCGCAGAGGTAGAAATCAAAAAGGAGCATCAAGTGTTGATGGTCAATAAGACCACTAGTTTCAAGAAAAGGGGCAAAGGGAAGAAAGGTAACTTCAAGAAGAACGGCAAAAAGGTTGCTGCTCAAGAGAAGAAACCCAAGTTTGGACCTAAGCCTGAAACTGAGTGCTTCTATTGCAAAGGGACTGGTCACTGGAAGCGGAACTGCCCCAAGTATTTGGCGGATAAGAAGGATGGCAAAGTGAAAGGTATATTTGATATACATGTTATTGATGTGTACTTAACTAATGCTCGCAGTAGCACCTGGGTATTTGATACTGGTTCTGATGCTCATATTTGCAACTCGAAACAGGGGCTACGGATTAAGCGAAGATTGGCTAAGGACGAGATGATGATGCGCGTGGGAAATGGTTCCAAAGTCGATGTGATCGCGGTCGGCACACTACCTCTACATCTACCATCGGGATTAGTTTTAGACCTGAATAATTGGTATTTGGTGCCAGCGTTGAGCATGAACATCATATCTGGATCTTGTTTAATGCGAGACGGTTATTCATTTAAATCAGAGAATAATGGTTGTTCTATTTATATGAGTAATATCTTTTATGGTCATGCACCCCTGATGAGTGGTCTATTTTTGTTGAATCTCGATAGTAGTGATACACATATTCATAGTGTTGAAGCCAAAAGATTGAAGTTTAATAATGATAGTGCAACTTATTTGTGGCACTACCGTTTGGGTCATATCAATAAAAAGCGCATGAAGAAACTCCATACTGATGGACTTGTGGAATCACTTGATTATGAATCACTTGGTGCTTGTGAACCGTGCCTTATGGGCAAGATGACTAAAACTCCGTTCTCCGGAACAATGGAACGAGCTACTGACTTGTTGGAAATAATACATACCGATGTATGCGGTCCAATGAGTATTGATGCTCGTGGCGGGTATCGTTATTTTCTTACCTTCACAGATGATTTGAGCAGATATGGTTATATCTACTTAATGAATCATAAGTCTGAAACATTTGAAAAGTTCAAAGAATTTCAGAGTGAAGTGGGAAACCATCGTAACAAGAAAATAAAGTTTCTATGATCTGATCGTGGAGGAGAATATTTGAGTTACGAGTTTGGTCTTCATTTGAAACAACATGGGATAGTTTCACAATTAACGCCACCTAGAACACCATAGCGAAATGGTGTGTCCGAATGTCGTAACCGTACTTTATTAGATATGGTGCAATCTATGATGTCTCTTACTGATTTACCACTGTCATTTTGGGGTTATGCTTTAGAGACGGTTGCATTCACTTTAAATAGGGCACCATCAAAATCCGTTGAGACAACGCCTTATTAGCTGTGGTTTGGCAAGAAACCAAAGTTGTCATTTCTTAAAGTTTGGGGCTGTGATGCTTATGTGAAAAAGCTTCAACCTGATAAGCTCGAACCCAAATCGGAGAAGTGCGTCTTCATAGGATACCCAAAGGAAACTGTTGGGTACACCTTCTATCACAGATCCGAAGGCAAAATCTTTGTTGCTAAGAATGGATCCTTTCTAGAGAAGGAGTTTGTCTCAAAAGAAGTGAGTGGGAGGAAAGTAGAACTTGATGAGGTAACTGTACTTGCTCCCTTATTGGAAAGTAGTTCATTGCAGAAATCAGTTCCTGTGATTCCTACACCAATTAGTGAGGAAGCTAATGATGATGATCATGAAGCTTCAGATCAAGTTACTACCGAATCTCGTAGGTCTTCTAGAGTAAGATCCGCACCAGAGTGGTACGGTAATCCTATTCTAGAAGTCATGTTACTAGACCATGATGAACCTACGAACTATGAGGAAGCGATGATGAGCCCAGATTCCGTGAAATGGCTTGAGGCCATGAAATCTGAGATGGGATCCATGTATGAGAACAAAGTGTGGACTTTGGTGGACTTGCCCGATGATCAGCAAGCCATAGAAAATAAATGGATCTTTAAGAGGAAGACCGACGCAGACGATAATGTTACTGTTTACAATTCTCGACTTGTTGCGAAAGGATTTCGGCAAGTTCAAGGAGTTGACTACGATGAGACTTTCTCACCCGTAGCGATGCTTAAGTCTGTCCGAATCATGATAGCAATTGCTGCATTTTATGATTATGAAATTTGGCAAATGGATGTCAAAAATGCATTCTTGAATGGATTTCTGGAAGAAGAGTTTTATATGATGCAACCAGAAGGTTTTGTCAATCCAAAGAGTGCTAGGAAAGTGTGCAAGCTCCAGCGACCATTTATGGACTGGCGCAAGCCTCTTGGAGTTGGAATAAACGCTTTGATAGTGTGATCAAAGCATATGCTTTTATACAGACTTTTGGAGAAGCCTTTATTTACAAGAAAGTGAGTGGGAGCTCTGTAGCATTTCTGATCTTATATGTAGATGACATATTGTTGATTGGAAATGATATAGAATTTCTGGATAGCATAAAGGGATACCTGAATAAGAGTTTTTCTATGAAAGACCTTGGAGAAGCTGCTTACATATTGGGCATTAAGATCTATAGAGATAGATCAAGACGCTTAATTGGACTTTCACAAAGCACATACCTTGATAAAGTTTTGAAGAAGTTCAAAATGGATCAGTCAAAGAAAGGGTTCTTGCCTGTGTTACAAGGTGTGAAGTTGAGTCAGACTCAAAGCCCGACCACCGCAGAAGATAGAGAGAAAATGAAAGTCATTCCCTATGCTTCATCCATAGGCTCTATCATGTATGCAATGCTGTGTACCAGACCTGATGTATGTCTTGGTATAAGCATAACAGGGAGGTACCAAAGTAATCCCGGGGTGGAGCACTGGACAGCGATCAAGAACATCCTGACATACCTGAAAAAGGACTAAGGATATGTTTCTTGTTTATGGAGGTGCAAAAGAGCTTGTCATAAATGGTTACTTCGATGCAAGCTTTGACACTGATCCGGATGACTCTAAGTCGCAAATCGTATACGTATTTTTTTTTGAATGGAGGAGCTGTCAGTTGGTGCAGTTACAAGCAGAGCATCGTGGCAGGATCTACGTGTGAAGCGGAGTACATTGTTGATTCGGAAGCAGCGAATGAAGGAGTTTGGATGAAGGAGTTCATATCCGATCTAGGTGTCATACCTAGTGCATCGGTGTGACGCCCCCGATTCAATCGTACACTAATCATGCACGCAAATGTGTACGATCAAGATCAGGGACTCACGGGAAGATATCACAACACAACTCTAAAACATAAATAAGTCATACAAGCATCATAATACAAGCCAGGGGCCTCGAGGGCTCGAATACAAGTGCTCGATCATAGATGAGTCAGCAGAAGCAACAATATCTGGGTACAAACATAAGTTAAACAAGTTTGCCTTAAGAAGGCTAGCACAAACTGGGATACAGATCGAAAGAGGCACATGTCTTCTGCCTGGGATCCTCCTAACTACTCCTGGTCGTCGTCAGTGGGCTGCACGTAGTAGTAGGCACCTCCGGTGTAGTAGGAGTCATCATCGACGGTGGCGTCTGGCTCCTGGACTCCAGCATCTGGTTGCGACAACCAGAAAGAAAGGAAAGGGGGAAAAGGGGGGAGAAAGCAACCGTGAGTACTCATCCAAAGTACTCACAAGCAAGGAACTACACTACATATGCATGGGTATATGTGTAAAGGGCCATATCAGTGGACTGAACTGCAGAATGCTAGAATAAGAGGGGGATAACTAATCCTGTCGAAGACTACGCTTCTGGCAGCCTCCGTCTTGCAGCATGAAGAAGAGATTAGACTGAAGTCCTCCAAGTAGCATCACATAGCATACTCCTACCCGGCGATCCTCTCCTTGTCGCCCTGTTAGAGAGCGATCACCGGGTTGTATCTGGCACTTGGAAGGGTGTGTTTTATTAAGTATCCGATTCTAGTTGTCATAAGGTCAAGGTACAACTCCAAGTCGTCCTGTTACCGAAGATCACGGCTATTCGAATAGATTAACTTCCCTGCAGGGGTGCACCACATTTCCCAACACGCTTGATCCCATTTGGCCGGACACACTTTCCTGGGTCATGCCCGGCCTCGGAAGATCAACATGTCGCAGCCCCACCTAGGCACAACAGAGAGGTCAGCACGCCGGTCTAAATCCTATGCGCGCAGGGGTCTGGGCCCATCGCCCATTGCACACTTGCACGTTGTGTGGGCGGCCGGAAGCAGACCTAGCAACCTCCATTACTAAGGAAGTCACATTACGCGGTCCAATCCGGCGCGCGCCACTCAGTCGCTGACGTCACGAAGGCTTCGGCTGATACCACGACGTCGAGTGCCCATAACTGTTCCCGTGTAGTTGGTTAGTGCGTATAGGCCAGTAGCCAGACTCAGATCGAATACCAAGATCTCGTTAAGCGTGTTAAGTATCCGCGAACACCGAACAGGGCCAGGCCCACCTGTCTCCTAGGTGGTCTCAACCTGCCCTGTCGCTCCGCCACAAAGTAACAGTCGGGGGCCGTCGGGAACCCAGGCCAACCTCTACCGGGATGGAGCCACCTGTCCTTTCAGCCCCCTCATCAGAATCACTTGCGGGTACTCATCGAGCTGACCCGACTTTAGTCACCATCTGTATAGTATGTATGTATGTATGTATAGTATATACCCGTGATCACCTCCCGAGTGATCACGGCCCAATAGTATAGCAAGGCAGACTGACAAGAATGTAGGGCCAATGATGATAAACTAGCATCCTATACTAAGTATTTAGGATTGCAGGTAAGGTATCAACAGATGTAGCAACAATGTCAGGCTATGCATCAGAATAGGATTAACGGAAAGCAGTAACACGCTACACTACTCTAATGCAAGCAGTATAGAGGAGAATAGGCGATATCTGGTGATCAAGGGGGGGGGGCTTGCGTGGTTGCTCTGGCAAGAGAGAGGGGTCGTCAACTCCGTAGTCGTACTGGGTAGCAGCGGCGTCGGTATCGGTGTCTAGCGGAAGAAGAGGGGGAAGAAACAATGAATACAATGCAAACAGATGCATGACGATGCATGACAAAGCAAAACGTGATGCTAGGCGTGCCCTAACGCGGTATGAGGTGATGCCGGTGAAGGGGGGAAACATCCGGGAAAGTATCCCCGGTGTTTCGTGCTTCCGGGCAAAGGAGCCGGAGGGGGAAAGTTGCGAGTTCGATAGGTTAGGATTGTGTGGCGGACGAACGGGCTGCGTTTCTGGATTCGTCTCGTCGTTCTGAGCAACTCTCATGTTGAAAATAATTTAATCCGAGTTACGGTTTAAAAGATATGATTTTCTAAAGATTTTATTAATCTCTGGAATTTAATTAATTATTTAATTTAATTCGAAAATGGAATAATGACATCAGCATGATGTCATGCTGACGTCAGCAGTCAACAGAGTTGACTGGTCAACCTGACCAGTGGGTCCCACTGGTCAGAGACACATGTTAATTATCCAAATTTAATTTAATGTAATCAGAATTAATTAGGGGTGAGCCCCACTGTCATACTAATTAACTAACCAGGTTAATTAGATAACTAATGTTTAATTAGTTTAGTTAGTTATTTAGTTTAATTAAACAAAATTAATTAAGTTAATTATTTCTCTAATTAATTAGTTAATTATTTTATTTTTATTTTTATTTTTATAAATACATTCAGGGGGGTGGGGGCCCCTTGTCATTGGCCCAGGGGGCCTAGTGGGTTTGCGGGCGCTGCGGTTGACGGGCATAGCCCGAATGGGTGCATGCCCGAGGGGCGCTGGGCACGCACGGCGCACGTCGGCGCCGGCGGCCAGGGCTAGGGGAGGTGGCAGAGGGGTGACCGCGGCGGGCAGTGGCGGCACAGGCAGAGGCATGGCCGCACACAGGACGGAGGCAAGGCGCGGGTCAGGGGGTGAGGGAGTGGGCCGCCGACTGGCGCCGGCGTCGGGTGACGACCAGGGTCGCGGCGAGGCTGGCCGGGAACGGCATCGGCGAGGCCGTCCGAGTGCCGGACTGCAGCAGAGGACGGCAGGGTCGCGCGAGGGGGCGGTGGAGGCGACTGTGGGGCAGGGTGGCAGGGGAGCCGCTGGACGGTGCTGCGGCGGCCACGGGGTGCAGTAGTAGGGGAGGCCGGCCGGTGGCATGGCCGCGGGGGCCAGGCGGGGCTTGGTCGATGCGGGCGCGCGGCCTGGTCGCAGCGAGCGCGGTGAGCGCGACCGCGGGGCAGTGGGCATTAGCGAGGCCACGGCAGGCGCATGAGTAGGGCGGGAGGCGACGGGGTTCTCACCCGCGTTGGTGAGCAGGGGGTGGCGAGGCACGGTGGGGCCTTTGGGGAGGAGGACGGGGACGACGGCGAGCGACGGGGAAGCAGACCGGTAGCGAAGTCCGGCGAGGCGGCGCATGCACCTGGCGGCGGTGGGCGACGGCGTCGATGGCCTCCTCCTCTGGATCCGATCCAATCGGGAGAGAGGGGGGCAGAGATATTTTGCAGGGGGGGGGGGGAGTGGGGTGTCGGTGGCGGTTCGGGTTTCTGTGGGGAGTGGATAAGGGGAGTGGGGGGGGGGGGGGGCCGGCTGGGCCTGGTGGGTTGGCCCAGTGGGGCTGATGGCCTGCTGGGCCGGAGCCCGGGGGTTCCTCCTTTTGTTTTTTTGTAATTTCTTTCTTTTATTTATTTTTCTTTTCTGTTATATTTAATTTAAAGCACTTAGGCACTTTGTAAAATTATGTTTTCTTCACTATAACTACCTAAGTGATATTAGGCACTACCGGAACATTTTTGTTATAACTTTTGAAAACTTTTATTATTTACCAAACTTTGGATTTGATTTTTGGACCGGTTTTGATCTAACAATAGATTAGCAACAGTAACGGAGGTAACGTGGCAGCATTAGCGTGGGATTACTGTAGCTTAATTACCCGGGCGTCACAATTCTCCTCCACTACAAGAAATCTCGTCCCGAGATTTAAGAGGGGGACTAGGGGGGGAAGGTCTGATTACGAAATCCTAACGAATCTTCTCGTCTTTGGTTGCTCTTCTCGAAGAGGTGGATCCATTACGTTGCAGTCTTCATTTCTCTGCTCCAGGTCATCATGATCAATTCGTCATCCTTTCTTCGGGATCTCCATCGTCCTACGAACGCGATCAAGGGGAAAAACTCTGGAAGAACGCATCTCCACTAAGATGGGCATCTGACGGTGAACTCAATGGAAAATACACAAGGTACCCCGCGAGTTGTATTTCGGTGAATTCGTTGAGTGCAATATACGATGGTACCAAAGTTTCAAATGGGTAGGCGATCATTCAATGACTATCCAGAAGCTGGAATGGGGGCTTGAACAACGAGAGTAACATGGTGTTTGATCCCAGGATGAATAATGGTATAGCATTCAGCTCGTGAATCACATACGAAGCCAGGTGCAAAGGATACTTCAGAATCAAGGATGTACAAGAGAGTCAGGTTTCGATCCAGTGGACCTGTGGGTTATGGGCCCACTAGGTGGGTTGCAAGTAGGAAGGGTGGTGACATCTTGCACAACCGCGATAGGGAGGCATGTCAGTGGATAGCTTGTCAGGTATGCCGGCAACAATGTTGGTACCAAGGATGGGGAGCGAAGAGAGCAATTTTCCTCCTTGTGGAGCGAGGTAAACCAATTGGCAAAGTTATAACCCGTCGGTGGTTACCGGAATGTCACCAAAAATAGTAACAGGATCTTATAGACAGAGTGGTACAATAAGGGTACCACGCAGGGAATTATCTCTGCTTAGTTAAGTCAGCGTACAAGAGAGGTTAAACAAAACAATGGAAGGGAAAAATGTGTTTACACACATTTTAGAAGGGTATATCCTTCCCAAGGACAAGCAGAGCATGATATCCATGACATGATATAATGTAGAAAACCCGGTAGGTAAGGGGAGAGAAATTTCATGACATTACCCATACAACGGTGTGTGGATAATTTGCAAGAACCATTTAGGATCGCGCCTCAAATGTTCTTGTTGAAGAGCGGGGTATCATAGTCATGCTTCGAGGTAGCAATGATATGGTGTTTCAATCAAGGGCCAGACTCAGGATACAGGAAGGATCCATCAGGAACAACTTGTAGAATAAGTCTTACAATTTCCTCATGGAAGAATGGATAACCTTGCTAATAAGGAAACTATAACGGCAGGTCATCCGGCCAGGTGTGCTGGGCATGCCATCACCTTACCGGTTCATAAAAGACCAGTGTTATAACTCTTGGAAAAATGTTCCAGCCACCATATTTGACCGAGATTCAGATCTGATCGGTGTTAGGATACCTCAAACTCACGATGCTTGAGGAGAAAAGGTGCGATACAAATTGACGAGATGACATCGAAGATTCTCGGGAGATGAACCATGGAAGCCAGTTCCGAAACAAGAGTTCATCGGTAAACCAACGAGAGGATGAGGAGGTGGCTGATGGAATCAGCGACGATTCATCGAGATTAACAAAATATGGATTTCCACAATTATGTGAACAAGGAGATAACATTTGTCAGATCAAATGGTATAATGACGTATGCTCGAGGAAAACATACACAATTAAACATTGGTTGAAAGGTGCACCCGAAATAGGGGCTGGGTTGCACAACCAATGTCGGAATGGTGATTCAATAATCAAATGTCTAAGAATGAACGGCTGTCGGTGTCAAAACTGGTGGATCTCGGGTAGGGGGTCCCGAACTGTGCCTCTAGGCGGATGGTAACATGAGACAAGGGACACGATGTTTTACCCAGGTTCGGGCCCTCTTGATGGAGGTAAAACCCTACGTCATGCTTGATTAATATTGATGATGTGTGTTACAAGAGTAGATCTACCACGAGATCAAGGAGGCTAAACCCTAGAAGCTAGCCTATGGTATGATTGTTGTTCGTCCTACGGACTAAAGCCATCCGGTTTATATAGACACCGGAGAGGGCTAGGGTTACACAGAGTCGGTTACAATGGTAGGAGATCTACATATCCGTATCACCAAGCTTGCCTTCCACGCCAAGGAAAGTCCCATCTGGACACGGGACGAAGTCTTCAATCTTGTATCTTCATAGTCTTGGAGTCCGGCCGATGATGATAGTTCGGCTATCCGGACACCCCCTAGTCCAGGACTCCCTCAGTAGCCCCTGAACCAGGCTTCAATGACGACGAGTCCGGCGCGCATATTGTCTTCGGCATTGCAAGGCGGGTTCCTCCTCCGAATAATTTATGGAAGATCGTGAACACCAGGATAGTGTCCGGCTCTGCAAAATAAATTCCACGCACCACCGTAGAGAGAATAATATTTACACAAGTTCAATCTGCTGACGTATTTGGTGGCGTGACATCACACCACTACCAAGCCTTTACTTGAATCGTTTTTATTATACCACCTCAGCGTGTTTAGCGAAGCGGTTTCCTTGGCACGTCTTGTCGAAGCAGAGATCGTGTTCCCCTTATTCCGGGATTCCCATCAATACGGACGTGGGTAACCCAACCGCGCCATTGGTTGCGGCGCTTGGGAGATAAGCGAGTTTTATCAGGCCGGTGGGGACACATGTTTTTGTCCGCCCATATAAGGGGATAAAGATCCAACCCTTTTACCTGCACCTTCTTCCTCCTTGGCTTATCCATCTCCGCGTACTCGAGCTCTAGCGCCCAAGTACGCACATCCCACCTCAACCTCCTCCAACTATGTCCGGAGCAGGAGGCAAGTGGATGGCCTCCTCCGTCACGGAGGGGCACATCCAGAAGTTGCGAAGTGCCGGATATTTGTCCAGCAACATCGCGCATCGGCTCCCCGACAAGGGAGAGCTCATCCCCACCCCCAGGCCCCATGAGAGGGTAGTATTTCTTCCCCATTTCCTCCGCGGACTGGGCTTCCCACTCCATCCCTTTGTCCGGGGGCTCATGTTCTACTACAGCCTGGATTTCCATGATCTGGCCCCGAATTTCATCCTCAACATCTCGGCGTTTATCGTCGTGTGTGAGGCCTTCCTCTGCATCCAGCCCCACTTCGGCTTGTGGCTCAAGACCTTCAGTTTCAAGCCGAAGGTTGTGGAGGGAAGCCAAGCGGAGTGCAGAGGCGCCATGGAGGGTAGGATGTCCAACGTTACTTGGCTTGAGGGCACTTTCGTGGAAACCATTAAGGGGTGGCAATCAGGGTGGTTCTACATCACCGAGCCGCATGACCCTGAATGGGCAGTGGCCCCCGAATTCAGATCTGGCATCCCCACATGGCTCACCTCCTGGAAAGAGAGCGGCCGGACATGGGGTGATTCGGAGGAGCTGACCGGACTCCAAGCCTGCGTCCAAAAGCTAGTGGACAAGAAGCTCAAGCTTGTCAACGTAGTCCAGGTCATGCTCATCCGCCGTATTCTCCCGTGCCAACAACGGGGATTCAACATGTGGGAGTTCGATCCGGCGCAGAACTAGACTTTGAGCGGGCTCTTCGACACTACGTACGAAGATGTCTGGAAGGTGCTTTTCAAGGGCGCCGAGGCTCCCGCGTCTGCTACCGAAGATCGCGGATTTAGCTCGCAGCGTCCGGCTGACGAGGTAAGTGATTTTGTCCTTTATGGGACGCTTGTTTTCCATAGTTTGACTCTATGCGGGATCTAAACTCCCTCTCCTTTGACAGGACTGGCTGGCGAAGGCCGAGCAGACTATCTATCCGGCCCCATTGCTAGAGGGCCCAGCGGACGCCCGCTTAATAGGGCTGCTAGCTCCGGCACCCCACGTGGTACCGGAGAAGAAGGCCAAGAAGAAGGCCACGGGGACTCGGAAGAGTTCCCGTTTTCAGGTGTTATCAGATGATGACTCCGAGGCCGACTCCTCTCACAAAGGCGAGGAGGAGAAGAAGAAAGCCTCTCCCCCAGCAGGGGGAGGGAAGAAAAGAAAGGCCTCCGCAACGAGGGAGGCCGAAGGGTCCAAGAAGGGAAAAACTCTTTCCCCGGACTGCTCTACCAACGCCAGCGATGACAACGAGGACTGGCCAACAAGGGCCAAGCCCCTGGCGAGATCGTAAGTATCCGGACTCCCGAATAACTTCATGGTTTTTCTTTTCGCCACATAATGTCTTTCTAATGCCGCATACAACCCTGCAGTCCGCCCAAGGATGATCTTCCCGCTTCGTCGAGCGGGTCCTTAGGTGCGTCGGATATGGATTCTCTTCCGACCGCCTCCAGCTCCCGTGATGCGGACGATGCCGAGGTGGGATCCTGGGAAGGGACCCACCAGGAGGAGGAGGCCCCGGAGGTGTTGCAGAACAACCTCCCGGACTTTGCACCGGACTCGGCCCCGAAACCCATAGTGGCTCCGGAGTCCGGCGGGCGGCCCCTTCGTAAGAAGGGCAAGACCGTGACGCCGGCAGCCTCCGTCCAATCGGAGGCGCCGGATTGCTTGCTGGAGGCGCTCAATGGCGCCTCCATCGAAGAGGAACACCGCACTGTTATGAGTGCGGTGATTCAGAAGGTTCAGCTCGCCAAGAGCGGGCTGACCGAAGCCTGCAGCAACCTTCTAGCAGGCTTTGAGGTAAGAATTTTGATATATGTAAAATAGTACCGCATAGACAGTAGCCCCTGATGCTCGGTTTGGTGTTCGAAAAAAAACCGGACTGAGGATCTAAAAAGATATACGCAGGAGTCATAAAAGATATGTCAATATGGGATTGCAGGCTGCGCTGCTGACCTCTGCCGCATTGACTGCGGAGGTCAATGCTTTGAAGCAAAGCCTCGAGTGGTCCGAGAACGAGCTCGGCCGTGCCAAGAAGCAGCTCGAGGACAAGGAGGGTGAGTAACACCTTATTAAAATTGTACCTTACAGAAACGGATTTTGGTTGCAAGAAGAATGATAAGGATAATGTGGGTATTGTAGGGGCCACTAATGAGGTGGTGACCCTGAAGGAGGCGGTGGCCGCGACCGAACGTAATGCGGCCGCGGAGCACACCAAGCGAGAGAAGCAGGAGGCGCGGGTGGCGGAGGTACAACAAGAGCTCCAAGATCTCGTGGAAAAACATGAGAGCCTGGAGCGTGACTCGAAGACTCGAGAGTCTGAGCTTGCATCGGCTCTTGAGAGTGCCAAAGCCGCTAAGGCCGAAGCCTACAAGGCCCTCCAAGAAATCGAGGCGTTGAAGAAAATAGCGGCGGGTAAGGCATTTTTCATGCAAAGTAAGCATGTGAGTGTTAATTACCTGTTACTTACCCGAATTCGGAGCTCTCCAGGAGCGTTCGCAGATCTTCCTCGCAGCGTGTCCGATGCTTCCGCGTTCTACCGGGCCGAGGAGGGGAGCTCGACGGAGAAGGTCTTCTGGTCTCAGTATGCTGAGGCCGGACATCCGGTGCCCCTTAGCGACCAGCTGAAGCAGCTGGTCGAGCTCCACAAGGTGGCCGAACAGGCCATGAAGGGCCTCATAGTTCGGCTGTGGCCTAAGGAGGCCATGCCTGGGAGCTACTTCGGCCTGGTGCGGCGGCTGGTGGATGCGTGCCCGTGGGTTGAAGTCATCAAGCACTCCGCCTGTATTGAAGGTGCCCGTCGGGCCCTTGCCCGCGCAAAGGTGCACTGGGGCAAGATGGATGCCCAGAAGCTTGTGACGGACCCGCCACCGCAGGGCAAGGAGCATCGCACGCCCGAGATGTATTATAAGAGTGTCCTGAAGGGTGCCCGCATTATTGCGGGTGAGTGCTCCAAAGATGTAATATTTGAGTAGACTCGCATTTTGTTATCCTGTGCGCTGAAAACTTAGTTCATATGCGCTAAGCAACGCTTGTTAATTTAAAATATTACCTTCTGTGCGGCTGTTTATCAAATCTGAGAGATGGCAAGTCGTCGGCTTCAGCCCCCATGCCACGAGTGCTGGGGTGTTCGGGATAAACTTGAGCACTCTTGTTCCCATTTTTGGGTCCATCTAGGGAGGCGCTCAACACAACGAACAAGGCAACCGGACTTATAATGCTTGAACACTCTCACTTAGCCATAGAATTCTATAATTTTAAATTTCGGCGAAGCCCCTAGTCTTCGGAAGGCCGAATTTGGGGCGCTATCCACGCCTGGGCCGGACAAAGCTGGCTCCTCGCTCTAAGCGGCATAAGTCTTTAGGGACTCACAAAAAACCTCTCGAACAGCGACCGGCTCTCGCCTCATCATGACGGTCAGTTTTAGCTTTCTCCACTGAGGCGCTCGCCCAGCTCAACTGGGGCGCAATCACAGTGGTTCTCCCAGTGCTACCTTAGCCGATACAACGGAACGTAAGGTACCAAAACATGGGAGCCGGGCAAACCCAACTATTGACCCAAGACATGATTCGGAGCCGATGCATATAATGCTATAAGTTCGGGGTGCCACACTTGTGAAAGTGTTCGGACTTATCACACCATGATGCGGGAAACATAAGCCCCTGGTGTATTTAGCCGTACCAAAATGTACGGATGCAACATGTCATAGATGAACATATGTATAAGAAAGAAATGCAATTGGAAGCAAAAAGGTGCTGCATTACTTATTCAAGAAAAGACTGCTGTGAATGCAGAACGATACAAATGGTGCGATAAGCAAGGGATGGGACTATTAAACATGTCCCCCTCCAGGGGGTAGGCTGCAGAATGGTGTATAAAACAGATTTAATGCTCGTAGTGGAGACCACCTGGATATTCATTGTAGCCTTTCTCCTTCCCTGGCTGTTGCATCGTGAGTTCAGACAGGGCCTCTGACGAACGGAGTCCTATGGGTAAAAAGAAAAAAGAAAAAAGAAAAAAAAGAAAAAAGAACGACACACTTGAGAGCCCCTGGTGTGGTTGAGCCGCATTCTGGGCCTATCGTGGTCGTGCCCCTCTCCCCATGCCCATGGTATCTCCAAAGCGTAATGGTGTACGCGAAGGACCTGTCTTGACGTTTTGCAGGGGCTGGGGTTGGGGCCGCACTGCTACGCGTGCTCGCAACGTGCCAGGTGGTCTTGTTGTAGGTTACTCCGGGCGTGTTTAGCCGTGTCTGGCCGCTTAACGGCTGGACTCGAGAATTGCCTTAAGAGGTTGCATTGTACTTCTGCCGCGAGAACCGCTGTATGTTCCTCCGTTCGGAGAGTGTTCAGTGTTTCCGTTGACCGTGATGACTCCTCGAGGGCTTGGCATCTTGAGCTTGAGGTATGCATAGTGCGGCACTGCGTTGAACTTTGTGAACGCGGTACGTCCGAGCAGAGCATGATAGCTGCTGCGGAACGAAACTATGTCGAAGATTAACTCCTCGCTTCGGAAGTTATCCGGGGATCCGAAGACCACTTCCAGTGTAACTGAGCCTGTACAATTGGCTTCTACACCTGGTATGACACCTTTAAAGGTCGTCTTGGTTGGTTTAATCCTTGAGGGGTCTATGCCCATTTTGCACACTGTATCCTGATAAAGCAGGTTCAGGCTGCTGCCGCCATCCATCAGGACTCTGGTGAGGTGAAATCCATCATGATTGGGTCTAAAACCAATGCGGCGAATCCGCCGTGGCGGATGCTTGTGGGGTGGTCCCTTCGGTCAAAAGTGATCGGGCAGGAGGACCATGGATTGAACTTCGGGGCAACTGGCTCCATCCCGTATACATCCCTGAGTGCACGCTTCCGCTCCCTTTTGGGTATGTGCGTTGCGTATATCATGTTCACCGTCCGCACCTGTGGGGGGAAACCCTTTTGTCCTCTATTGTTCGGCGGTCGGGTCTCTTCCTCGTCATCGCTATGCAGCCCCTTGTCATTGTTTTCGGCAATTAACTTGCCTGCCTGCTTGAATACCCAACAGTCCCTGTTGGTGTGGTTGGATGGCTTTTCGGTGGTGCCGTGTATCTGGCACGAGCGGTCGAGTATTCGGTCCAAATTGGACGGACCCGGGGTAGTTCTTTTGAATGGCTTTTTCCGCTGACCGGGTTTAGAGCCTCTGAATCTGGCATTGACTGCCGTATCTTCACTATTATCGTTGTTAATGCGGCATTTGTTTTTGTTGCGATGCGACCTGCCATTACGGTCCTTGATATCCGGACTGCCAGAATTTTTGCTGAGGTTGTTGCTGCGTGCTAGCCAGCTGTCCTCACTCGCGCAGAAGTGGATCATGAGTGATGTGAGGGCTGCCATGGATTTCGGCTTTTCCTGTCCAGGTGCCGGGCAAGCCACTCGTCGCGGATGTTATGTTTGAAGGCCGCGAGGGCCTCCGCATCCGGACAGTCGACGATTTGGTTTTTCTTGGTTAAGAACCGTGTCCAGAATTATCTGGCCGATTTGTCTGGCTGTTGAATTATATGGCTTAGGTCGTCAGCGTCTGGTGGTCGCACATACGTGCCTTGGAAGTTATCGAGGAATGCGGCTTCTAGGTCTTCGCAAATCCCAATTGACTCTGCTGGCAAGCTGTTAAGCCAATGCCGGGCTGGTCCTTTAAGCTTGAGTGGGAGATATTTGATGGCGTGAAGATCGTCACCGCGGGCCATGTGGATGTGAAGGAGATAGTCTTCGATCCAAACTGCGGGGTCTGTTGTGCTATCGTAAGATTCTATATTCACGGGTTTAAACCCTTCGGGGATTTGATGATCCATTACTTCATCTGTGAAGCATAGTGGGTGTGCGGCGCCTCTGTACTGGGCGATATCACGACGGAGCTCAAAAGAGCTTTGTCTATTTTGTTCGGCCAGGCCGGACTTACTGTGTCCGGTGCGACGGTTGTCGTCATGTATCATGGGGCGCCCACGCGATCCATAGATCGATATTGCTTGTCTTGCCTTATCCTCCAATATATCTCGCAAGTCCGGAGCGTTCCCCTGTGACCTTGTGCTTTTCGAGCGATGCCGGGTACAGTTCTAGTGAAGGGCCTAGAGGCCTCTCTGTCGCGACCATGGGGTGGTCGGTCAGCCGTATTGTCTGCTGGTGATGCAGGTTCATACGCCTCCTCCTCTAATCGGGGGAGCAGCTTGCGTTTAGGGTAGCTTTTGGAGGGGCGTTCGAGCTCATGCTCTTCGGCCGCGAGGACTTCAGTCCATCTGTCGGCTAGCAGATCTTGATCAGCTCTAAGCTGTTGCTGCTTTTTCTTGAGGCTGTTTGCCGTGGCCATAAGCCTGCGTTTAAACGCTCTTGTTCGACGGGATCCTCAGGCACGACGAATTCGTCATCGTCGAGGCCTGCCTCATCTCCGGAGGGAGGCATATAATCCTCTACCTCTTCTTCTGCCGCTCTCGCATGAGGGCTGGCGTCTCCGTCCTCCTGTGCTGAATCTTGCTGGAGTGGGTTGTCCTCGGTACTATCTGGGGTGTTATTATCTCCGGTGCCGGAATCTTCATTCTTGCTGTGGCGGGATTTAGAGCGGCGCCGCTGACGCCGGTGCTTGGGCTGTTTCTTGGAGGGGTCATCCTCCGCTGTTCCTTCGCCATTCCCATCCTTTGGGATATCCACCATGTATATGTCATATGATGAGGTGGCTTTCCAGTGCCCGGTAGGCGCTGGTTCTTGGTCGTCTCCTGCACCGTCGTCCATACCGTCGATGTCTTTGGAGTCGTAGTCTAGCATGTCGGTTAGATCGTCGACAGTGGCTACTAAGTGGGTGGTGGGTGGGCTTTGAATTTCTTCGCCGTCTGCATCCCAACCGTCCTGACCGCAGTCCGGCCAGGGCTCTCCTGATAACGAGAGATACTTTAGCAAACTCAAGATGTCGCCGAAAGGTGAGTGTTGAAAGATGTCCACAGCGGTGAACTCGATGACCGGTGCCCAATCGGATTCGATTGGAGGGGGCACGGGAGGTTTGGAGTCCGGCAAGGAGTCTGGCACCTCGAGGTCACGAGCTTCATGAGGGACAAGGTCAGTGTTCGGCTCTATCGCCGTAGAGGTTGCAGCCCCCGAGGCGGTGTCTAACCATCTGTCCTCGATCTGCGCAGCCAGCTCTGAATTGAAGATCGGAGCGGGCTCGAGTGCGGCCTCCAGGGTACTATCCGGCTGCAGAGCTAAATCATGCCCGTCGTGACAGTGCGGCGCGCTTGGCTGTGGCTCAAATCCATCAAAGATCAAGTCCCCGCGGATGTCAGCCGTGAAGTTGAAACTTCCAAATCTGACCTGACGGCCAGGGGCGTAGCTTTCGATCTGCTCCAGATGGCCAAGCGAATTGGCTCGCAGTGCAAAGCCGCCGAATACGAAGATCTGTCCGGGGAGGAAGGTCTCACCCTGGACCGCGTCGTTGATGATGATCGAAGAAGCCATCGAGTCTATCGGTGACAACACAGAGGAACTCTCAATGAAAGCACCAATGTCGGTGTCAAAACCGGCGGATCTCGGGTAGGGGGTCCCAAACTGTGCGTCTAGGCGGATGGTAACAGGAGACAAGGGACACGATGTTTTACCCAGGTTCGGGCCCTCTTGATGGAGGTAAAACCCTACGTCCTGCTTGATTAATATTGATGATGTGTGTTACAAGAGTAGATCTACCACGAGATCAAGGAGGCTAAACCCTAGAAGCTAGCCTATGGTATGATTGTTGTTCGTCCTACGGAATAAAGCCATCTAGTTTATATACACACCGGAGAGGGCTAGGGTTACACAGAGTCGGTTACAATGGTAGGAGATCTACATATCTGTATCGCCAAGCTTGCCTTCCACGCCAAGGAAAGTCCCATCCGGACACGGGACAAAGTCTTCAATCTTGTATCTTCATAGTCTTGGAGTCCGGCCGATGATGATAGTTCGGCTATCCGGACACCCCCTAGTCCAGGACTCCCTCAACGGCCAACCATTAACTTCAAAGCAATAGGGTTGCTAGAAGGATAGAATCCAAATAGCACCGTTCATCTGTTGGTATCCTGGTTAGAACCAACACGGGGACCAAGAAAGAATGGTGATGGCGAGAATCATCGCTGCAACAAGAATTTCTTAAGAGGTGGTGAAATTCTCACGACATTCTTGACATAAAAGGTGGTAATATTCCAAGGTAAAGAAGAACAATGCTGGGTAGCAAGGAACTCAAGGTATAACACAAAACACGAACAAGTTTGTGTTGGAGGGAAGGCAATAAAGTGGTTGATGATAACACAAATCATCAAGGCAAGGATGGTATTTCTCATCATGAATCCGATTGATATCCTGGAAGAGCTCATAAGGTCGATGATGATCACGACACATTTGTCGAGAGGTTACACGAAGATGTAATTGATCGACGATGACATCAAGTCAAACGAATGATGAAGCGAAAGGTTATTGGAACCACGGTTAGGACACAAACTCGAAATCAAGTTTGTTGTTCAAGGAGAAATGATATGACGACGAAAATCGACGCAAGCTTAGTTCATCGTTGAAAGTTGTGCTCCGGGAATAAGGGCCAGGTAGCACAGTTAATTTTTTTTAGTATGATGATGATATAGCTGATCAGGCTAGGAATGACTTAAAGGATTATTAAACTCGTAAGCAACGAAAATTACTTAGAGTTATTGAATCGGAGTGCTGAATTGATTCACTTATCGGTGTTCTCGGTTAACAAACAACCCAGAAGCATGAAGTGACAAAGACAGGGTAAAGGTAGTACTCCATCAAAGGACATGGTAATGTAGTGCAATGGCATGATATCCTCAAGATACCAGGGGTAATACTCGATGACAGACCAAAGTAGAGGTTGGTCTGGGGTATTGCTTTGTAGAGGACAAGTGTTTAAACTTGCCCAAGAAATGGGATCAAGGAAGAACATATGGTCGGAACCACGATGGCATAGGATCAATTCACAGATACCAGATGATATTATATCAACGAAATAGTTATTATAACAAGAAGCTTCTATGGTAGGTCCCACATCGTGTCCATGGGCATGAACACAAAGTTCAAGGTCGACTCCCACTTCTTCAATGTATAACCTTCCATTCACCTCTCACTTTCGAAGAAGTTGTAGTGTTGAAATTTTATCTAGCAAAATACCAGAAGAGTATGACTCGTGAAAACTTTTGAGTTCACACATATTAAGGAATGCATAGGTTCAACCTGTTAGGGTATCGTGGAAACATATACCACAAGCTTCAATAGTAAATACCACCAGCTCGAGAACAGAGCGTGGTTGAGAAAACAGAGGATAGAAATTATCAAAGGCTTTATATATCCGTGGAAAGGCTCACAAGGTTATTTGAATAAGAAGGACACTGTCGGATAATAATACAACAAAGGACTTGATGGTCCATAAAGGATCTGATGTGAGTATCGCTACTCAACCAGAAAAGGAAAGAATGCAAATGCATCAGGTTATAGAATCATCTGACTAATTCGAAGCATAAATGCAAAGGAATTATGAATCCAAATCGAAGGATCAGAAGTAATGCTCTGATTAGGGATGGATAAGTTGAATAGCCTTAGGGTACAATCAACGGCAATTGGATTGGTCGAGAACCAATTCCAGTTAAAAGAATGGCAGCTCGGTCGGAAAGGTAATTTATGAGGATCAATGATGATTGCGTGTATTCGCAAACATATTGAGTCAACAGACTCAAAATGATAATGACAAGGGATGCCATTAAGATTACGAGACTTATGGGATCAACCATAATGCAAGTAAGCAAGAATTTCAAGAGCAATAGGCTGCTCAGGATTTTCGGAAGATCGAGTAGTATTTGAATGTATTTTTGTGAAACACATGAACAACTTTGGACAAACGGATACTCGGCAAGCGCGAGTAATTATCCGTAGGGGTATTCATGCAGCAAGGAACTGCAGGGCAGTAAGCATAAAGAATTCTCGGAATATCGAAGAGTATTTCAGGACATCTTGTAATAACAAGAGCAACTAGGGATGACAATATGAATGATAGGTGTAAGTAGTTATCCAGAGGGATTTATCGATGGGAGTGAATTGCAAAAGCGATGGCACATAGTCTCGAGAGCACATCGTAGAGTATCTTCGGAATCTTCTGGTGCAGCAGGCGGTCATCGGTAACAAGGGGCTCTCCGGGAGAAAGTACTTGCGAGAACCTAAAGTTAGTTTTGTTTTTAGCAAAATCATTTAACCCGAATAGAAGAGAGCTCAGAGTCCCAGAGTAAAGATCGAGGAGTAAAAGATCCTAATACCACCCAATGGCGACGTGAGCCCATAGGCCACACAGCCATGTTAGTAAAGGTTTTGCAATGACTAGACTCAACTTCGGCCAAGGAGTTGGAAAGGGGATTCCTACAGGCAGTCGGCTCTGATACCAACTTGTGACGCCCCCGATTGAATCGTACACTAGTCATGCACGCAAATGTGTACGATCAAGATCAGGGACTCACGGGAAGATATCACAACACAACTCTAAAACATAAATAAGTCCTACAAGCATCATAATACAAGCCAGGGGCCTCGAGGGCTCGAATACAAGTGCTCGATCATAGACAAGTCAGCGGAAGCAACAATATCTGGGTACAGACATAAGTTAAACAAGTTTGCCTTAAGAAGGCTAGCACAAACTGGGATATAGATCGAAAGAGGCGCAGGCCTTCTGCCTGGGATCCTCCTAACTACTCCTGGTCGTCGTCAGCGGGCTGCACGTAGTAGTAGGCACCTCTGGTGTAGTAGGAATCGTCATCGACGGTGGCGTCTGGCTCCTGGACTCCAGCATCTGGTTGCGACAACCAGAAAGAAAGGAAAGGGGGAAAAGGGGGGAGAAAGCAACCGTGAGTACTCATCCAAAGTACTCGCAAGCAAGGAACTACACTACATATGCATGGGTATATGTGTAAAGGGCCATATCAGTGGACTGAACTGCAGAATGCCAGAATAAGAGGGGGATAACTAATCCTGTCGAAGACTACGCTTCTGGCAGCCTCCGTCTTGCAGCATGAAGAAGAGAGTAGACTAAAGTCCTCCAAGTAGCATCGCATAGCATAATCCTACCCGGGGATCCTCTCCTCGTCGCCCTGTTAGAGAGCGATCACCGGGTTGTATCTGACACTTGGAAGGGTGTGTTTTATTAAGTATCGGGTTCTAGTTGTCATAAGGTCAAGGTACAACTCCAAGTCGTCCTGTTACCAAAGATCACGGCTATTCGAATAGATTAACTTCCCTGCAGGGGTGCACCACATTTCCCAACACGCTCGATCCCATTTGGCCGGACACACTTTCGTGGGTCATGCCCGGCCTCGGAAGATCAACATGTCGCAGCCCCACCTAGGCACAACAAAGAGGTCAGCACGCCGGTCTAAATCCTATGCGCGCAGGGGTCTGGGCCCATCGCCCATTGCACACCTGCACGTTGCGTGGGCGGCCGGAAGCAGACCTAGCAACCTCCATTACTAAGGAAGTCACGTTACGTGGTCCAATCTGGCGCGCGCCGCTCAGTCGCTGATGTCACCAAGGCTTCGGCTGATACCACGACGTCGAGTGCCCATAACTGTTCCCGCGTAGTTGGTTAGTGCGTATAGGCCAGTAGCCAGACTCAGATCAAATACCAAGATCTCGTTAAGCGTGTTAAGTATCCGCGAACGCCGAACAGGGCCAGGCCCACCTGTCTCCTAGGTGGTCTCAACCTGCCCTGTCGCTCCGCCACAAAGTAGCAGTCGGGGGCCGTCGAGAACCCAGACCCACCTCTACCGGGATGGAGCCACCTGTCCTTTCAGCCCCCTCATCAGAATCACTTGCGGGTACTCATCGAGCTGACCCGACTTTAGTCACCATCTGTATAGTATGTATGTATGTATAGTATATACCCGTGATCACCTCCCGAGTGATCACGGCCCAATAGTATAGCAAGGCAGACTGACAAGAATGTAGGGCCAATGATGATAAACTAGCATCCTATACTAAGTATTTAGGATTGCAGGTAAGGTATCAACAGATGTAGCAACAATGTCAGGCAATGCATCGGAATAGGATTAACGGAAAGCAGTAACATGCTACACTACTCTAATGCAAGCAGTATAGAGAAGAATAGGCGATATCTGGTGATCAAGGGGGGGGGGGCTTGCCTGGTTGCTCTGGCAAGAGAGAGGGGTCGTCAACTCCGTAGTCGTACTAGGTAGCAGCGACGCCGGTCTCGGTGTCTAGCGGAAGAAGAGGGGGAAGAAATAATGAATACAATGCAAACAGATGCATGACAAAGCAAAACGTAATGCTAGGCGTGCCCTAACGCGATATGAGGTGATGCCGGTGAAGGGGGGGAACATCCGGGAAAGTATCCCCGGTGTTTCGTGCTTCCTGGCAGAGGAGCCGGAGGGGGAAAGTTGCGAGTTCGATAGGTTAGGGATGTGTGGCGCACGAACAAGCTACGTTTCTGGATTCATCTCGTCGTTCTGAGCAACTCTCATGTTGAAAATAATTTAATCCGAGTTACGGTTTAAAAGATATAATTTTCTAAAGATTTTATTAATTTCTGGAATTTAATTAATTATTTAATTTAATTCGAAAATTGAATAATGACATCAGCATGATGTCATGCTGACGTCAGCAGTCAATAGAGTTGACTGGTCAACCTGACCAGTGGGTCCCACTGGTCAGAGAAACATGTTAATTATCCAAATTTAATTTAATCTAATCAGAATTAATTAGGGGTGGGCCCACTGTCATACTAATTAACTAACCAGGTTAATTAGATAACTAATGTTTAATTAGTTTAGTTAGTTGTTTAGTTTAATTAATTAATTAATTATTTCTCTAATTAATTAATTATTTATTTTTATTTTTATTTTTATTTTTATAAATACGTTCAGGGGGTGGGGGCCCCTTGTCATTGGCCCAGGGGGCCTAGTGGGTTTGCGGGCGCTGCGGTTGACGGGCATAGCCCGAACGGGTGCATGCCCAAGGGGCGCTGGGCACGCACGACGCACGCCGGGGCCGGCGGCCAGGGCTAGGGGAGGCGGTAGAGGGGTGACCGCGGCGAGCAGTGGTGGCACAGGCAGAGGCGTGGCCGCACACAGGACGGAGGCAAGGCGCGGGTCAGGGGGTGAGGGAGTGGGCCGCCGACTGGCGCCAGCGTCGGGCGACGACGAGGGCCGCGGCGAGGCTAGCCGGGAACGGCATCGGCGAGGCCGGCCGAGTGCCGGACTGCAACAGAGGACGGGGGGGTCGCGCGAGGGGGCGGTGGAGGCGGCTGTGGGGCAGGGTGGCAGGGGAGCCGCTGGACGGTGCTGCGGCAGCCACGGGGTGCAGCAGTAGGGGAGGCCGGCCGGTGGCATGGCCGCGGGGGCCAGGTGGGGCTTGGCCGATGCAGGCGCGCGGCCTGGTCGCAGCGAGCGCGGTGAGCGCGACCACGGGGCAGTGGGCATTAGCGAGGCCACGGCGGGCGCATGAGTAGGGCAGGAGGCAACGGGGTTCTCACCCGCGTTGGTGAGCAGGGGGTTGCGAGGCTCGGTGGGGCCTTTGGGGAGGAGGACGGGGACGACGGCGAGCGACAGGGAAGCAGACCGGTGGCGAAGTCCGGCGAGGCGGCGCGTGCACCTGGCGGCGGCGGGCGACGGCGTTGATGGCCTCCTCCTCTGGATCCCGATCCAATCGGGAG